>NC_142084.1:19625229-19927778 GCF_054644295.1 Miniopterus natalensis
GTTGCCTCCCGTATATGTCCCAACCAGGGATCTAACTCGCAACCTAGGTATGTGCCCTGACCAGGAATCAAACCAGCAACCTTTCAGTGTACCAGATGACATTCTAACCAACTAAGCCACACTGGCCAGGGTAGCCAGTCTCATTTTCAATTTCTGGTCATGAACCTCAAATGGGCTCTTATTGTCCTCCAGCAAGCATATCCTGTCTTCCTAACCCATTCACTTAAAATTCTCCTAAAAACTATTTCAGACCTCCTCTCCTCAAACTTCTATCACCTCCTCCCTAATTCTTACTTTCAAATGGTAACTTTTCCTCCTATTTCACTGGGGGGAAAAATTGAAGCAATAGAAAGAAAATGTCTAGAATCTCACCCACATAGTTGACCTTCCTCCTACCATAAACAAACTATATGCGATTTTATCTAAATTTATTCCTATGTATACAGACTAATCCAGTCACCTGTCACCACTTACTGGATTAATATAATAATCTACGGATATCATATCAGGAGATTAAGGATCAGCATAATTATCCACTGAAACATTCCTATCAAAATTTAAAATATTATGGCTTCTCCCATCAGAAGAAAGGAGGGATGAAGGGAAGGAAAGAGGATGAAGGGGGAGCTTTTCTTGACCCTACTTCTCCAATCAGCTTCTTACCATTTCTCTGCCCTCCTTTGCAATAAAGCTCCTCAAAAGAGCTTTCTATATAACTGGCTCCAATTCTTCTCTCTCTTCCCATTCCCTAATTCTCACCAGGCATGCCTTCTATTCTCCCAAATGTGCTCCCATCACAGTGATCAATGACCTCCAAGTTGCTTAATCTAATGGCCAATTCTCAGTCCTTGCATTATTTAGGAATAATAATACTATCAGCATTATAGGGTAATTGTGACCATTTAATAAAATATTAGAATGCTTAGAACACTTTTATTGTAAACTGTTATTGTAATCATTTCTTAAACAAACTTAGCCTAAATGTCAAAAGCAGAAAACCTCGCAGGATGACAGCATGCACACTTACAGTGATTTCTCTCCCGTTGTACTTCAGTTGGAGCTTTCAATGAACATTCCTTCTCCATAACTGGGTCTCTGAAGGGAGCAGAGGGGGAGTGCATTGGAGGCCCACACTCTTTTTCAATCTAATTTCTAAGGTCTCCCTTGAGGACTAAGTGTTAATTATCCTGTATTGTGTGGGTGTCTCTACAGCATCAGTCTGAAAAATTAATTTAACTTTTGACCAATGAGAGTAATAAGCTTCTCTCTCTTTTCTAATTTAAGTTTGACAGTAGCTTTGAAAATGTCTGAGAGTTGGGGGTGTTAACCAAAGTCAAGCAAACTAATAATTTCTTGGAATTGGTGTTGTCAAAACAATAGCTTCAGCACCAAACATTCAAAATTATCAACATATCATGTTAAATCCTTTGATTTAGCCTCTGAATTGGAGCCAGAGATTCATCTCAATAATAAATGAGTTTGAAATTTATAAACCAAAAAGGAAAGATAATCTGGAACAGTTAAAAAGCAAACAATCTCTGTTAACATCTATGTTGAGCAGAGCACAAGGAATAAATGGTACAAGAATATCAAAAACTATTCAATACGTTGAAAGCAACGTCTGAGTAAGAATCTGAAGGAGTTGATAAAGCTGTCCATGTAGCTACCTGCAAAAGAGCATTCCAAGCACAAAGAATGACCAGCACGAAGACGAGGCCCGTGCCCAGTGTGTCTGAAGAACAGAAGGGAGTGAGGGTGGCTGGAGTAGACTGAGGACAGAAGACAGCCATAGGAAACAAAATCAGAGAAAGAATGGAGAACTAGATAATGCATGTTCTCAAAGAACAGTGTAATGACTACTTTTACTCTGAGGGGATGGGGAGCCTCTGGAGAGTCTGAGCAGAGCAGTGTCATCCATGGTCTAACTACTTTTTCTAAGTATCCCTCTAACTGATGTACAGAGAATACACTATAGAGGACCAGGGCAGAATTAGGGAAACCAGTTTGGAGCCTCTTGGATTAGTTCAAGTAAGAGATGGCAAAGGTAAGAAGAACAGAATTGGTGGAAATATATAAAATTATATATATAGAATCTGACCATATGTATATTTGGAAGGTACAGCTGGCAGGACCTAATACTGAATTACATGTTGGGTGAGAGAAGAAGACAGCCATCATGGATAAATCCAAGATTTTTTTTCCTGGACAACTGAAAGAGTGGGGAAGACTAAGGTGGAGAAGATGAGATCCAGAGTTAGTCTGGTTAAGTCTGAAATGCCCATTTAGCATCCAAGTGGAAATATCAAGCTAGCAATTAGATATATGAGTTGAGTTCAGGAGAAAATGCCAAGCTAAAAGATATAAGTTTTGGAGTCATCAGCATATAGATAGTATTTTATGATCTTAGACAATAAGACCACTAAGGCAATGAGTATAAACAGATAAAAAGAGAGTTCAAAGGAATGGGCATATCTTTGGGCATTCCAAAATTAAGACATCAGGGATATGAGAATGAATAAAAAACAAATGCGAAAGGCAGTACTTTGGGGAGAAGAACACAGAAGGCAAGTTATGTTGGAAGCAAAGTAAAGAACTTGTATTAGGGAAGAAGAAGTGATCAGCTCTGTCCAAGCACTTGATAGGTCATGTAAGATGAGGACTGAGAGAGACCCCAACCATTGGATTTAGCAACATGAAAGTCACTTATATTCTGATAAGCTCACTCACAGTGGAGGCAGTGGGTATAGAGGTGAATGCCTTATTAAATGGGATAAGAAAAACTACAAGGAGGACAATTGGAAATACTCAGTGTAGACAACTCAATTGAAGAATTCTGCTATAAAATGAAACAGATAATTAGAGTAGTGATTGGAGAGGGAACTGGGGTCACAAGAAAAGAAGATTGCAGGAGCCATGTACTTGAGTAGGCATAAGGGGTGATGTCTAGAACACAAGAGGAGGAGCTGATCATAGACAGGAGCTGGGGCAGTCCATCCACAGGAAGAAAAGGGAAGACAGTCCATGAATAGAAACACATGAAGGGAGAACATGTGATGGTGTAAGCCCGTGGCATTCCTCCTCTGATGACTTCTAGTTCCCAAGTAAAAGAGGAAGCAAGGTCCTTATCTGAGTGTTAGGAGAGGGAGGAGGTGTTAGAAGACTGAGGAGAGGGAAAGGTATGAAATGCTTATTTAGGTGAGGGGGAAGTAAACTGCCCACGGGCACTCAAGCCTACCTGAGGTTGTAGACAGTGACTTTACACCATGCCTGTCACTGCAGTCGTGTGTTCTCTGCCACACTTACTGTGCAGAGGCAGCAGCAGAGCTGGTGGAGAGTTAGACTCAACCAAGGTTCGGCTTTTATCCAGTGCGGAGGATGAAATAGGAAGAGGGCAAGAGAGCTCCTAACATACACAGGGCTGGTTACAACGGCTGCCCGCCAAATACAGGCTCTGTAAGGAGGGGACAGGGACCTAAGAAGAAATGAAAACCAGTGGAAAGGTAGGTAGCATGGCCAATGGCTTGTAGGTCTGGAGGAATCAAAAGACTGCTAGAGTTCAGGTCTCAGAGGGAGTGAGCTAGACATAGGAGGTGGTGATGAGAGAGAGGGAAACTTGAAGTTAGGGTCATGGGTGTGTCAGAAATAACTAAGAGAATGAGTGATAGAGTTGGAGCTGAGAATAGGTCATTAGAAAATATGTTATCAAGGAAATGAGAAAGCAGGGTAATGGGAGGGTCATCTTCCTAGACAATGAAACTACCAAAAATAACAGCAGCAGTAATTTTGGGAGAGTGACAGTGAGACAGGGGTTAAACTCTTCAGGGACAGTGAAAAAGTGACCCAGAGATAAGTGACTAATACAGTAGTGCCCTCATATCTGTGATTTCAGTTTCCACTGTTTCAGTTACCCATGATCAACCACAGTTCAAAAATATTAAATGGAAAACTCCAGAAACACACAATTAAGTTTTAAATTGCGCACTGCTCTGAGTAGCATGTTGAAATCTCACCCTGTCCTACACTGTCCCGCCTGAGATGGGAACCATCCCTTTGCCCAGCGTATCCACACTGCATATACTACCTTCCTGTTACTCAGTAGTCGTCTCGGTTATCAGGCTGACTGTCATGGTATCACAGCGCTTGTGTTCAAGTAACCTCACTTTACTTAATAATGCCGCATTAACATAATTTTTATTACTGTATAATTGTTCTATTTTATTATTTTTGTTAATATCTCACTGTGCCTAATTTATAAATTAAAATGTATCATAGGTATGTATGTATGTACAGGAAAAAACATAGTATATATAGGATTTGGTACTATCCAGTTTCAGGCATCCACTGGGTATCCTGGAATGTATCCCCCATAAGTAATGGAGGACAATTGCATAGGGAAAAGTGTTCTTATCTCTTTGAATCTCAGTTTCTTCATTTGTGAGTTGAAAATGCTGATAGTCCTTCCATCATGAGGTTTTTACAAGGATTGAGTGAGATAATACAGGTAGGACACCTGTCACCCATTGGGATGACAGAGTTCAGATTGCAGAAATGTTCTTTTTAAAAGGGGTGCCTGTAAGGTCTTGGGTGTGTGTCTCAACTAAGTTGAGGAATGTGGCTTGGAAGGCTCACTGAGCTCAGGGATAACCCAGGAAATCATAATCATCATAATTGCCCAGGGTGTTCTGATAAGCCTGGGCCAGCCATGACCCTCCTATCTGCAACTATCCACATTCCTGTCATCTCCGAATTCCAGGCAGACACGGATTCTCTATTTCTTCCAGCCATCTGTAGACACCAGGCTTGCTGCCTTCTAGTAAGAGTGTCTAATACAGAAAGCAAAAATCTAACTGCTTGCTCTGGTGTGTCTCCCTGTACTATGGTCAGGCTAGCTAAAAAAGCCCAGAAAAGTGAAAATCTCTAATGAAATGATGCCTTGTATTCTGAACTGCACTGAACCAAGAAATGTGCAGAGGCTCTGGGGCAGTACAGTCTGAGTTGCTCCTAGCATGAGGAGCTTGGGCCAAGGCATGGGTCAAGCCCTTTCCACTTTTCTGTATCCATCCATGCATTCAGCTCTAGGAGGGAGTTTCCACAGAGACAAGGTCTTATCTAGTTAATAGGGAAGTTTGTGTTTTACCAGGAACAGGCAGTAATATTCAGAGACTCCTCGTTTTTGAGAAAATGCCCATAAAGTTGATAGAGTAGGGGCCAGAGATTTAGGGAGACTGAGTTGCAGCAGCAGGACTGCCAGAGTTGAATGGGCCCATGTGATGAGATGACCCTTCTTGTCCATTTTCTTGAGCTTCCCACCTCTGGCTCATTGAGGGGTCTCAGATTATCTTAGCTGGGACAAGCTCTAAGCAAGTTTCACTTAGCATTACTCTTGCAGAATCATAAGAGTGGATCCCTAGCCTTCTCTACCCCCACACTACTCAATGACCACATGTGTTCTGTTCATTACCAATTTTTCATTCCTAGTATACAATAGGCTCTCAATAAGGAAGGGAAAGAGGGAAGGAGGAAGGAAGGAAAGAAGGGAGGGATGGAGAGACGGAGGGACGGAGGGAGGGAGGGAGGGCCACAGCTCTTCGTGCCACCACCAGCTCTTTGGGCTATGCGCCAAAACACAAACTCTCCAAGCATCTTTCCTGAATTTTCCTCCATGACAATTTTCCTGAGCTGAGCAATCATTTTTCTATCCAGCATTTCCCTTCTTCTCCCTAAATTACATATATAAATAGGAGGCCACTCTTGTCTGAAAACATCTCCTTGATTCTTTTCCTCTTCCTAGCTAACAAACATTCACTTACCTCTTCTCTAATGCAAAGTGACATTTTGATGCAGCAGTGCTGGAAGGAGACAAGAATCATTAACTCAGAAAAATGGCTGAGCTTCTGTGATTTGCCCAGCCCCCACCTATTTGCTGAGGAATCCAAGTTCTGGAAAAGCAAAACTGCACTCCTGCTAATCAACTATCACAGGTGGAGGGCTGCTGACATTGATTAGCACTGAAAGTGACATTTGTCTCTTGTGTCCTTTCTGAACCAACTCTGAATAGACTCCTTTCAACTAAGAAACCAACAACGAAGCCCCTAGGGGAAGACATTTTGGGGGGAGCAGTGGCATGAGGGTGACATGAAACATTCTTTTGTCCAACATATTTTGGATCATTATCTGGAATTGAAGCAGTCTGTCTGGGGGAGAGAGAAGTTGGCCTGTCAGAAGTTGGAAGTCAGCCTCTCAAAGAAAATTCTGAAAAGTATACCGAGGGAAGAGAAGAGAGAACTCCAGAGGCAACCTACTAAAAAACAAAACAAAACAAAAAAGGTCGAGGTCTAAAATTGTTTATTCAACAGGCAAGTAATTTAAGGAGCCATGATTCCCCATACAAAAGGATTTGTAGTAAGAAAGAATCCTACTAGATTTAAATTACATTTGGTTTGTAAATTGATAATTTACAAGCAGGTTTTCCAGCATGTAAAAGGAAAAGCACACCTGTGTACATGTTTTCCCAATTTAGCATATCAGCTGTATCTTTGCAGTAAACTTCCTGTGGAGAGCAGCTGTTAAAGACTGGTGGTAAAGAGTGCTGTGTTAGTTCCACTAGCCTTAGAAGTTCATTTCTTTATTACTCCTCCCTCAGAATTGGGCAGGGAGAGCTGCTGCTTTCTAAGAGCCTGGGATGGGCTTTAGAAGGCATCAAGGTTGAAAGACAAATTCCTGGTTCTCATCCCCAGGAATTCTGACTCGATACGTCTGCAGGGCCTGATATCTGCAGTTTTAGCAAGCACCCAGGGTGACTCTGATACAGGCGGCCCAATAGAGCACACCTTGACAAATCCTGGCTTAGAGAAGATGTCCTCTAGGTTGTGTATCAAGACAAATTGCCCAGCTTCTGGATCCAGCACATCCCCTGATTCTAATGTTCTCCATAAGCTCACACTTGGTGGACAGTTGCTGATCGACACTGCTATGCTGGGCAAGCCCACCTGTGGGGCTCAGTGTGACATACCCCTGATTTCTCTTTATTCTATTAGAACGATTACAGGAAGTTATCTATGCAATGCAAGGATTTTGTGGTGGGCGTGCTGGACCTATGCCGAGACACAGAAGAAGTGGAAGCAATTTTAAATGGTGATGTGAACCTCCAAGTCTGGTCCGACCACCACCGTCCAAGTCTGAGCCGGATCAAACTCGCCATTAAATACGAAGTCAAGAAGGTAAGCTTCCCACCTCTCCTGGCCTTCCCACCTCACAGGGCTGCTGGCCTAGCTTTGTACTCATGCTTATTTTATGTTCATGCAAGGTAATAGTGGCAACACCAATACCCAACTTCTCTCTAGACAGGGAACTGCTCAGAGGCCCTCTCACCAACCCCCTTCCTGATCCCCAGCCTACCAGGAGAGAGATACCATAATAGTCATTCCATAAACAGGCTCTGAGCCTCAAGAACAAAACAGGATTTCCAGCATCCAAACCACTGGCAGGGCCAATGTCACAGTGTTCCCATCAGTGAGCAGGCCAATTCATGCATTTTCATGGGAAACATATTACTCAGGTTGTACAGCAGTATGTATTGCATTTTCTCATGTGCCTGGGGAACCGTCGTGTACAAAATGCTTTGGTGTAGAGACTTTGTGGGATCCCTGGTTCTGGGAGGCTTAGAGGAATTTTACTCCTCAGGCTCATGAAAGTCCACAGTATTTGAAAACTCCAGTTGGCTTTCACAAGAGCAAGCTTTTCTAATGGCCACTGACACCCAATAGCCCTCAGGCCCACAGTGGCTGGTCAGACTGAGGTCCTAAGAAGCAAAACTCAATTATGGTTCCAATTTAGATGTACTCTGGGTTCTTTAGAATCTGCTCTTACGTTAGATGACATCATTCACCCTGATGAAAACAGCAGAGCTCCAAAGATCAAAGATCCAAAGATGTGTTTAAATATCAAAGTGCTTTCCACAGATGCAGGATGGCTAATCAGTCTTTCAGGGTTTTCCCCCATTATTTCAAAGGGGCAATACTGAGCATATTTTCAATGCCCCCAAAACAGCCTCTAAGCATTTCTCCTCTTGTCTGATTGTCTAAATTTGTGTGGGGTGAACCGTCCTTCAACAAACCACATACATCTATGGAATTCATCTAGAGATAGCTTCTAAGTTTGATAAAACCTTCCTGCCCTTTTACTTTTAATAATAATCAAAAATTCTAAGAAAAACAGCTTTTTAAAAAAGGCTCTGAGTCCCAAATATAAAACTGATAAATCATGGAAAAGGTGACCTTAGATAAATATTTAAAAGTATAGAGTGATGGGAGGAGAGGAGTCAGGCTACAATTTGAAATACAATACTATTTTCTTGGCTCAGGGAAACTCACTTTTTAGCCTATCCCAAGAGCTCACTGAGGTTTTACATCAAAGTACTGCCATCCCTTCCTGAAGCTGCTGACACATTCATGGCCTTGAAGTTCAAACAAACCCTACTGTGAAACTGGCAATGGTAAAGAACCACCAGCATTTCCTGAGTCACCCAGCCAGATCATCCCCCTCCCTCCCAGCACAGAGAAAAAGGTGAAGATGTCTTTGAAACCCCAAAGAATCAGGAGATGCCTAGCATTTGCAGATTTACATTCACAGTTTTGGCTATTCAGGAGCAATTACAACAGTCCATGAAATACAAGCATTCACCATTTTTCTAAAACATAAATCCACATATCTTAGCAAAACTATCACTGAAGGTAGATCAGTCAGCTAGTCCAGAAGTCTCGTCACCACCTCATAGCTACATGTTCCCTCTCATTGTTAACTACCAAGTCCCAAACAGCCACAGCGATGAACAAGAAGAAAAAGTGAACCACTCCATGAACATGATGGTTCTGGTCAGAATAAAGAGGTTTTACGAGGGAAATCATTTACTCCAGTGGTATTTGCCAATTAGGCAGTTAGGAAGGTCTCAGGAAATACCCATCATGAATGTCAAGTGTCTGCTGCAATCCATAATTAGGATAACAATAAATGACCTGCATAAAATGTCAGCCTTGCTCATTCAAAGACCTCCCTCCAGTGGGTAAATTCTCCCAAACCATGTATGTCATCAGCAACAGCAGGCAGACTCATAGTTTTCCTTGACTTTTATTCTATTATGATTTACCAGTGAAAATGCCTAATATTAAAGGCTTATTAATATTATAATGAGATTTCTGTTTTAATTTATGAACTTTAGCATGCTTGCCTGGACACAGTCTAATCCTGGGTCTCTGAGTTATGAAATGACTAGCACCAAGGCCTATTTACAAATACACTGCCCCTCACACCTGATATATATATGAGTCTTAAGGCTGAAATATAAATCTACAAAAAATTCCTAATGCTCTGCCCACATGATATCAAAGCAAACCATTAATTCAGTGATTAAAACAAACTAGTTGTTCTTGACAGTTTCATGGGTTGCTAATAGGTGTGACCTTCAGAAAAGGTTTTGTGTTCCAATTAGACAGATTTCTTTGCTTAAAGACATTATAGAGCCTTTAATATGCACTACTACTCTAAAAGAAGGGGACAATATGTACTACTTAACTGCAGAACTGTATTTCTCATGGAGTATCTGGTGAAACTAGTTGTCCATGTAACAGTCTGGAAAACTCTTAATATAGAATCAGCCTAAAGATCTATGAAGTACATAGATCTGAATGAAGTGGGCACTGCCCTGTGGCTGGTACTGCGCCCTGGATCCTGTCTTTCACTTGCATGTTTGCTTCTCTTTAGGCACCACCCTCAGGTCTGGTCCCCTGGCTGGCTCTGTCATAATGCCAGCCTCAGTTAAATAAAGACAATCACCCCACCTTGGCACAGGGAACACTTGGTAAAGAAAAAGGAATCATGAAGTAGATGTCAGGAGATTTCTAGCATGCTTCTTACACTTACTAGCCATGTGGTCTTGGGCAAGTCTCTGGAGCTCTCCAGACCTCATTCCCCATCTGCAAAATGGGCATATAAGTTTTTGATTCAGAGCTTTCTGTGAACTTTGACATGAACTGACATGAAAGGAAATGATCTAGAAACTGTAATGTTCTGTGCAGCTCCTCAGCAAAGCATCAGTGCTATAACTCAGTGATGTCCCCTTCCTTGGGACTCTAGGGGTCCTTCTATCCCCATAAACATCCCCTAGCTTATCCTTTGATATCTCCCCAGACAATGCTAGAAATGTCCCCCTGTGTAAGGACATTATCCTTACAGCCTAAAATTCCTCCCAAAAGACCAAAAGCCTAAGAGGATATGGCTGTTCTCCACAACTTCTATTTTAAAGAAGGTAACTCAGCCTCCCCAATAACCCAGGTGGATGTGCCATCTGAAATATTAGCCCCTGTGCCTGGAAGGCAGTGTTGGAGAAGTGGCTAAGAGGGTACCCTTTGAGGTTAATCCTGGTTCAACTACTTATTATCAGGGTAACTTGAGCAAGTCACTAGCCTCTCCGCCTCACTTTCCTCATCTATAAAATCTGGATAATAATGCTTACTTCATAGGATTATGAGAATCAAGTGGGATAAAGTATGCATGCCTCGAACAGACACAGGCTCACCATCCTGCCAGTATAAATAAGGAATGTTAATACACACACTGCACTGGCTTAGAATGACATTTCTGTTACTCATCTCAGTCCATCCCTGCTTTTAAAGGCATAGTCACTTCAGAACCCAAACTTGCCACATGAAGAAGCAAGTATGTTTCTCTCCCCATGCTGAGTCAATTTATGCTCAGAAGCAACTCCACTTGTGTCTCATGGATAAAGGAAACAATTCCTCCAGATTTGGCCTGCAGCACACACGCACACACACACACACACACACACACACACACACACGAATACATAGACAGGCCTTAGTATTCCCCTCCAGGGTCAATCTAAATAACAGACATCTTACTGTCTTCTCCATTTCTATCTCTGTCCCCAGGGAGCCATGCCCAAATGTCCTTTTTAAAGGCCCTTTTCTCACTTGCATATCAATTCTGAATAAATGCTTAGGGGACTTCCAGCCCCACCGACTGGGAAGACACAACAGTCTGAATCTGTTTAGGTTCAGCTGGGCCCAGGCTGCACCTATAAAGGGAGCCCAGTGTCTGGAATGTGGTCATTGCTGAGTGACCAGTCATAGAACCCAGACGCAATCCTTGGTGCTGTTATCAACTTGTCCGAGAACACACATCTGGGCCCTTCACTTTCATCCCTCCCTCTCTCTCCTCTTTATTGTTTCGTCTCTATGCTTACAGGGTTGTTTTTTCCCCTACATCATTTCTGCCTTCTTCCTGACTCCAAGTCTGTCTTAATGATGATCGGTAAATCTCCTACTCACAGAATTGTAGGCATGCTTCCTCCAGGCTCAACTGCCAAAGAAGAGTGGGACAAAGAGACCCAGAAGGTTCTGTTTCGCACAACAGGGGTCTTAACTCCACCTTTAAAGGAGATACAGACCCCTTTGGATGTAACAAAACAAAGGTCTGATACCAAAAAAAGGAAAACATAAATATCTTGTCCAAAATTATATTACTCCCACCGCAGAAAGCACGTCTCACATCAGGCAATATCACCAGTAAGGGTGGTTAGTTGAATCTGACAAGTTCTTTTAGCTACCACCTATAAGATCTACAGACACTGATCAGCCTGCTGGGGATCCTGAGAACAAGACACAGCCTTGCCCTCAAAGAGCCATCAGCTGTGGTGGGTGGGGTAAAGACAAGAATGCTATGACTGTAGCATAGTAGCCTCTGCATTTCACTAGCTAAGCAGAGTAGAGTTCATCACAGTTAGCTCTTCCGGACTTCCAAGGGGCCCAGTTCTAGCATGTTGGCATGTGGCTTGGTGTGGGGAATCTAATCATGGTGCCAGCCACCTTTCCTTCCAACTAATGAGACTTCCCACTTCCCTTAAGCAGCAGCTCCACTCCACCAAGCCTTCCAATCTCTAGAATTTCTGAGGTGCCCTTTCCTGACTCTGTCAAGCTCCTGGTGATTCCTGGCTCAGAAAGCTAGTCTCCCATGAAATAAAAGACCTTGGACATGACCATGGGAAGGGAGAGGATTGCAAGGAGAAACTCTCACTAGCCCTACTCAGTAACACAGTTACCTTTCTTCACATTATTGTACTAAGAAAATAATATCCCCTGTAAGTTTCACTCAGTTACTCACTCATCATTTAACACTCACTCACTGATGTCTACTACACCACCGGCTCTGTGCTGAGCACTGAGAAGACTGCGTAGACCAAGACCCAGGCCTTACCCCTGAGAGGTTCATGCAGCAATGGAGAAAATGTCTGAACAAAGGGTTACAATCCTACCTAACCAAGGCACACAGGAATGGAATGGGGGCAGCATGGAGGCCAGAGGAAGCACTGACCAGTTCAGTCTGATCTTAGGAAATGTTTCTCAGAAGGAGAAATCTTTGAGACAGGGCTTAAAGGATGAGAGGTGCTGGGTGGGAGGACAACTTAGGCACCAAGAGGTGAGGGAGGACAACTTAGGCAGAGAGAGGTAAAAGTTGAAAAGTCATAGACACCAGAGGAAGGAAGGGTCGCATGCATATAGAACATGTTTAGAGGGGATGTTTCCTTATAGCTGTATCGCTGTAGGAAATAAAAAGACTGGAATGCTTGTCAGGACCAGATCCTTGAGGGCACTGCATGTTATGCATAGACACTTGGATTTGATCCTGCCAGCAGTATCCAACAGAATTTTCTGTTATGATGGAAAATTTTCTACTTTCTAGTAAGGTAGCCACTAACCTCATATGGTTATTTAGCACTTGAGATAGGCTAATGTGATTATGGAACTGAATTATTACTATTTTTAAATAAATTTAAATTTTTTAAAACATGTTTTTATTGATTTCAGAGAGAGGAAGAAAGAGATAGAAACATCAATGATGAGAGAGAGCCACTGATCAGATGCCTCCTGCATGCCCCCCATGGGGGATCGAGCCTGCAACCCGGGCATGTGCCCTGACCTCCTGGTTCATAGGTGTACGCTTAAATACCAAGCCACACCGGTGGAGCAATTAATTTAAATTTTAATAGTGACATGTGGCCAGTGGTTACCAAAGTGTCCACCATGGTTGTATATCCTCATTCATGCATTTGACAAGCTTTCACTGAGTGACTACAAAGTGTATAGTGCTAATCACTGGGGACAAGGTGGTGAATAAAAATAACATGTAGTCAGCCATAATATTAATCAAAACATCACACCAATAAATTATAATACTAATACTATAATTGAGGTAAGCACTATAAAAGGGAAAACATGATATATAACTTCTAAAGGTAGATGTGACCTAGTCAGGGAGGTCAATGAAGACTCCTCTGAGGAACTCAGGCTTGCTCTAAAAAAAAATTAACTCAAGGTAGGGAGGACATTTCTGGAAGAAAAAAGACATTCAAAGCATGTTCAAAGGCTCTGTGGTGAGAGGAAACATAGCATATAAGAGGAACGGAAAGAAGGTTAATGTGGCTGAATTAGAAGACATGGGGAGTGGAATGAGTCTACAACAGCAGACAAGGACCACACCTTGCAGAGGCTTGTAGACCAGAATAAATGATTTTGTTTCTGTTCTTCTTTTAACATTAAGAAGCCATTGGAGGACTTTAATCAGTAAAGATTAGGATAGATGGAGAGATAGCTAGTCCTGGCACAGGATATTAATCAAGACAGGTGAAGTAATGCTGTGTTGACAAGCAAGACCAAAGCTGTAGTGGCTTTTAACAAAAGGGGGTTTATTTATTGCTCACCCTATTTTCATCTGGCAACAGAATTCACTGAGGAAACCAAGCTGACAGACTAGCCACCATCTCAAATGTTTCCACCCTGCCAAAGAGAAGTCCAGCTCTGGAGAGACTCACACCAGTAATTCAATGTTGCCACCTGGAAGTAACACACACAGTTTCTGCTTACAACTTGTTGTCAACAATTAGTCACATCATTCACCCTACCACACGAAGGGCCAGGAAGTATAACCCTGCCGTGCATTTGAAGGGAGAGAAAAATGGAGCTATTTGGCAAATAGCGCGAATGACTACCAGAAGGAGAAAAGCTGAGGGAATTCATATTAATGGCCTTAACTTCTCTGCAAATAGGTAGAAGGCAGACTGTAAAAAAGTTAAAAAAAAGTTCAGGAAAAATTCTGTGGGAGATGTGAGAAGAGAGAGCTGAACAGGTCCAACAGCCTAGCTAAGACAAGACTGTAAATTCTTTGACAATAGCCGGTATTCTTAATAAAAATGGAAAATCTCTACGAAAAACTAGTTAACACACCAAGTCAGTGTCTTCCACGAACCTCAATTCTCTGCTGTCAACTTCATTTCAAGATTGTTTCCTAGACATGAGACCCAGAAATACACAAAGTATGCCCATGGGGCACAGTACCCAGAAGGTTCCCTTCAGAAAAGAAAGTCCAGGAGGAAGGGGTAAGCTTATAGGGAAGGAGGTGGGGGGCCAAGTCCACTCACACCACTACTCTGTCTAAAGCTGGGCCACGGCATCTATTCCCAGCACTAGTCCCTTTGCTTCTTCCAAAAATCAGCATCTTGTGCATATTTTATATTCATGCAATATGTGGGTTCATTTTTCTAGCTGGAAGAACTCCAAGAAGAAAAAAATGTTGGGTAGCAATGTAGTATTATGGTGGGAGCCTGTTACTCAGTTTCTCCACTTACTAAATATGTGGCTTTAGGTAAGTTACTTAACCTGCTGGCCTGCAGGGGCCTCCCAAATAAGGCAGACACTGCTCCAACCCTAAAGTGCCTCCTGGCCTAAATCTGTCTTAAAAGACAATGAGGCCCTGCAGTAGATGTACAATTGGCTGAAGTTCCTCACCCCAGTGCTGGGACACCAGAGAGAGCAGATGACCTCTGCTGGGGTTCAGTTTCATTTCCTCCATCTGTGCAGGACCAGTGAGCAAAGGGGACCTGGGGACATCAGGGCTTTCTGAAGGACACCTAAAGGGGAGTCAGAAGCTCACATGCCTTGAACAGAGACATTCTCCCACTGTGTTTTCCTGCTGAGGCATCGTTTGAACAGATGCTCAGAGTTAAGAAGATCAGAGTTATCAGAAACACAGTCTGGCTGGTCAGGCACTACCCCAAACTGCGCAGCAGGATGCCTGCTAGCTGCTGTTGGAATCCACTGCTGTTGAAAGCATCAATCAGCGTCCTCTTTGGGATTCCTCTCAGCACTTCCGTTACCCTAGCCTGGCCATATGGCACAAAAATGATCAACAACCATTAATCTCCTGGCTCAGAGGAGCTATCTTTTGCATATAAAAAGTTTTGCTTTTTCAAGCAACAAATCTTAAGAAGAACTAACCCAAGTATATATGTATCCCTTTTCTGCCTGGAAAACTAGCAGGAGAAGAAAAACAGGACCTGTTAGGCAACAGTATAATGTTGTGGCTAGAAGCCCAACTGCACCTGTTCAAATCCCAACTCCTTACTTTGTTCTTCTAGACACATGGCTATAGACAGGTTATTTCTCTCTGGGCCTCAGTTTTGTTATCTGTCTGATGGCAACAAATAACAATACCTAATAAACAACAATTAATGTTTATTAACACATGTAATGTAGATAGAACATGGTAAGTGCATACTAAATGTTACTTAATGGAAGCTGTTTGCCATGTTGGCTTTATAAGCAGAACTACCCTTAAGACGACACCAGGGTTTGTCAACCTCAGCATGACTGACATTTGGGACCAGATAGTTTTTTGCTGTGGGCACTGTCCTGTGGATTATAGGATATTTAGCAACATCCCTGGCCTCTATCCACTAGATGTCAGTAGCACCCTCCCCCAAGTTATCAACCAAAAACATCTCCAGACATTGTCTCTAATGTCCGTGGGGGAAGGGGAAAGACAATATCATCCCATTTAGAATCTCCAGTATAGTTTTCAGGATCTGGGCGATAACCCCTTAACTGTAAACTCCTGAGGACAAAGATTGTAATTCTCCAAGGATGCTCTGCAATCTCCCTAGACCAAATGGAAGGTTAGATAAAACTCAAACTCATTTTCTCTCTCTAGAACAAACTAAATTCTCAAACTTAGCTACACAACAGAACCACCTGGGAGCTTTGTAAAAAAACACCAATGTCAGTGTCCCACCTACAGAGTTTCTAATCCAATTCTTCTGGATGGGAGCCTGGGGATTGTGTTTTTAAAGGCTCTCTGATGATTCTAATTTTTGTAAAGACTGAGCTCCTAGAAAGTGGGACCTCTCCTCATTCATCTTGGTCTTTGAAGACAGAGCAGGCTGGGTGGTAAGTAAATAAATGGATAGGTGTAAAGTATAAAGCCATAGACTTTAATGCTTCTCCAAATTCCCCTTTGTGATTAAAAATCCATAGAACAGAATTCTGATGGTGTTCCAGGCTGGCTTCAGAGCATGGGCCCATCATCTCCATTCCCTCCATTGCTGACCTGTGTCCCTTTTGGGTTTGTAACTCTGGAAAAGAGCTCTTGCTGTCCAGAGAAGCACTGGCACCGGTTCTGGCCTGGCGGTCTTAGGGATGGAACAAAGAGCTGGGTGGCTCCCAGGGTGGCCCTGCACTATTAGAGAGGGGCTACAGGGCCTTCGTCCTCCAGAGGGGAGCTCAGCTCACCAGGCACTCCATAAAGGGTCTCAGAGTCTCCATCCATGTACTAGTCTGAGTTGCTGGCCCGCCCCCCACCCTGCCTGGCTCAGCTTTAAGAGAGAAAAGCAGAGCACTTGATGCCTCCTCTCAGCCTTTTCTCAGGCCTGCTGCTGTGAATCGTCTGACACAACTTCCTCTAAAGAGCAGACACTACTGCACATTTGCAAAAAAGATTTCACATCCTCATTGTATGAGCTGTCACAACAGGGCAGAAAATTATTGCCTTTTTAGTTATTGTGCTGCCTTTTGTTCAGCTCTTTCAATATATAAATATTTGCATGAATGGATAATCCTTTAAAACATTTTTCTTCTTCCTGGTTATCATGTTCTCTAAGCTGAGTAGCCTTAGCTTGTGTAACTATCATTATACTCATCACATGCTGCATTTGTTAACACAGTCAGAGACAGACTATTACATACTGATTTGAGAGTTAAAAAGAAGAGAGGAATTTGAAGAGCATTCAAGGGAGGAACATAAATCCCCAATGCCCCCAAGAAACAGATACAAATCAGATGCACTTACTAGCCCAAAGTACAAAGGACAAGAGCCATTTTCAAATTGTCTCTTTTAATCCCAGAGTCAAATGATCTTAGAAATTACAGTTCCCCCACCCCAAGGACCTCTGACTAACTTCAATAATTAGTCTAAAGACCAACTACACATTTCTGTCTCATTATTTCAGTGCTGAATGCTCCTATATGGATTCTGAGTCTTAATGAGCATTTGTTCTTTTATATATTCCTCCCATTATATACATAACTCATTATTCTTTTATCAACATTCATCTGCCTAAAGTCACTTGCTGATTTCTTGATGGCAGGGGAGTTTTGTAAGTAAAATTGAGGTGAAAATCTTTGCTTAATAGAGATGCTCTCATTTATATAATACAGCCATACTCCTATTTCGCCTGGATTACTGCAACAGCCTCTAACTGGTCTACCTACCTCTGCCCTCTCCCTCCTCCCCTCTTCTTCTCCACCCCGCCCCACACATACACGCGTACACACAAGTAATAATCTGAGCAATTTTTAAGTAACTGGATTGTGTCATGCCCCTGCTTAAATCTTACATCTAAAAGTGAATGAGAGAGGCACAGTCTCTGCCCTCAGGGAGCTAACAGTCTAATCATCTTCACTGCTAGAAGCAGCCTGAAACAAGGGTCCCTGTGCAAGTGAGTGATCTCTGGGGAAACCTGCAATGAAGGGCAGAAGCAGGATGGAGCAGGAGAAGAAGATAAGAGGTTTCAGTGAAGCCTAACTTCAGTCTCATCTTATGGAGGAGCTCTGGAGTGTGAGGAGCACTACAGACAATGGCCCATACTGGGGCAAAGGGACTGGCCTTTCGTACACCTGTACCACTCAGTCATTAGCTGCAGGCTGCCCCCAAGGGAAGGGCATATCTTCTCAGGCATTTGTGGTCATAGTAGCCCCAGGGGCTGAGGGGACTTTCTGGATAAGGTTTTATCTGGGCCTCTCTGTTCCCTCAACATTCCACACTAGTTCCCACCCCAGAGAACTTACTGATCCCTTTCCCTCAATTATCTGCTAACTGGATCCTTCTCATCATTCCAAATTCAGACCAACTGTCTCTTTCCCAGTAAGACCCTCCTGGCTACCTTATCTTCGTGTGGCCACCATGTTGCTCCCTCCCTCATCAACCACTCCCTATCCTAATGTCCTCTTTCATAGTAAATATCATTTGTTTCATTTGTTTATTTATTGTATATTGCCCCCAACACAGTAAACTTTGTGGCAGCAGTTCACCACCATAACCCTAGCCTAGAGCAGACCCAGTCAAAAAGATTCTTAAAAATATTTATTGAACTTGATAATTGAATGAATGCAGTTCTTATTTTTCTGAAATACAAGAAAATCCCACATTCAAGATGAGATGCATTCCTAAATGCTCTTGAGGAAACTCTCGAGGATTCTCTTGAGAATCAAAATAATATAAGCAGAAAAGTCGCCCATAAGAAGCTACTAGATACTAGGCATTAGGTATCATTCTTGAACTCCTACAACTATTGGCATCAAGGCCATGGAAACTCGGATAATGACTAATGGTTTTATTTTATTTAAAAAGAAGGAAGGGAGGAGGAGAGGAAGAAGGAAAGGTCAGTTAAATGCAAAATATCGTTTGATTAATAAAATTAGTAATAATTTGGTCACAAATTGCATCCTGAAGAAATTACAAATCAATTAATTTTTATACTAATTATTCTATAATAAATCATCTGATATGTCATCATCTGACTGCTTTGCTTGCTCCCCTTCTGATGTTAGCTCTCACTGCACAGGCAGACGTACAAGCTTCAAGAAAGGAATACTCATGTGACACCTATTCGCAGCTAAATCTGTGGACATGAAAAGACAAGTGGGACCCAGCCCTACCATCAGGAGCTTACATCCCAAAGGGCTACACAGACCGAATCCAGCCTTTTATCCAACAAGAAAAGGAAAGAGTAATTTAGGCAAAAATGATGTGGGAAACCTTCAAGGAGGGAGGCAGGTAGCTTCTGAGTCAGCGTCTGAAAGGTGGGTTGGAGCTCAAAAGAAAATGAGAATGAAGACACTGCAGATGGAGAACACAGTATGGGAAGCACAAAGGTGTAACAATGTTTGAGGGCATTTAGGAAGTTAGGAGGGAGAGGAGAAGGGGGGAAATGAGGTGGGGGATCAGGAGCATGGGGTTGAAGGAAATTGACCTGCTGGGGAAGAGGGAGGCTGTGAGGGGCTGTGGTGGGCTATGAAGATGTGCTGAAGGGCCTTATTTCCATAAATTCCATAATAGAAAAGAACCTTCAAGGTTGTCCTTACATTTGCCTTTATAAATCTACTTATTGTATTTACTGCACAAACAGCATTGTAACAAGAAAAATATTTAAAAGGCAAAGAATCGTCTACAATCATATGCCCCATGTCAGTCTTCATTTGTTTACATTCTTTCAATTCTTACCCATGTGCAGACATGTATCTACATACTTATAAAGTTATTTTGTGATTTGATTCACCTAGCATCAGAAGGTAAACATTTTTCTATTTTTTCTATAATTATTATTTTTCTGTCAGCATAAGACTGATGTACCATTATTTATATATCATCTCTACTGGTGAACATTTGTTCACTTTTCACACATATTCTATTTTACTATTATCACCACACAGTACTTTCTTTCCTTTTTTTCTGTTTGCTAACACTGAATTTCTGAGAATGAGACTACTGGGTCAAAAAACACAAATATTTGTGAAACACACTATAAAATTATTTTCTCAAATAGCTACACTGTTTTTTATATCAACAGTATTATACAACTGAACTTTGCAAACATCAGGTATTATTAGGATTTTTCTCTCCAATTCAGTGGGTGTAAAATACTATGTTATGCATACTTTTAAATGCATCCCTCTGTTCACTGGGGAGATGAGCGTTTTCTCTGTGAATTCCGCCTCCCCGTAGCCACTCATTATACCACACCACCGCCATCCTTTAGCATTTCCAAACTGGAGCCTTTATCTTTTCCATGTTGATTAGTACAGCACTTGTACAATAGAGAACTTTCTACCAGTCTGTGTCCAAATCAGTGGAAGTCATGACTGTAGGTAGCCTTGCTTCTGTAAGACAGTTCTAGTAGCAAGGTTTGATGGTGTACATGAGAATGGGACTAGCTAAGATGCTATTTGGAAGAGTCCAGTGGGAGGTGATGAGGGCCTAAAGTGAGGTGGTGGCTGTGCTCCTAAAAGGAGGAATCTCTGTAATGGTCATTTTGGAGGTGAAAACAGGACTTTGCAATCTAGGGCAAAAGTTCAATTGAGAAGCTTCTGTGAGGGTCTGGCTACCAACCACAGGATAAATGGTTTTATTCATATCCTAAGCTGTCCTAACAGAGATTTCACTTAGGTGAGGAAGGGAACTGTAGCCCATCTAGGAGCCTGGAGGACTTTGTGGTAGGATGGGGCAGTGTAAAGACCTGGGCCCACATGGATGAGGAGAGGGGTTGGGGGAGGACAAGGAGAGAAGAATCAGGACTTGACAGAGATGCTCAGAAAGAAGGTGCTATAGAGTAGCTCTCTCTCACTGAGTGCCAGCCCTGTCCCTGCTCTTCATGTGCATGCCAGCCACATCTTCATAGCAGCCTCAGGCACATATTCCCCTTTTTACTGATGAAGGAGGGAGAGAAAGTGAAGGGAAGTTAAGCAGCTGGTAAGAAGCAGGGCAAAGATTCCAACTTAATCCCTGGTCCCAAAACCTTTGTTCTTAACTACCACACTGTGCTTGGGGACCACAGGGCCAAGACCAGCCATCCCTGCCTAGCAGGCTGCCAGAGGAATTCCCAAAGCAGGGAGGCAGAGGGCAAGTGAACCGCAGAACTGGGAACTCTTGCTCAATTCCACAGGCCCTGTGCATGAAGGCAGAGCAGTGCCAGAAACTGGAGGGGGCTGCCTGCATAAACTAATACAGCCGAGATTCTCAGAGACACTAAACCTCTCATCTGATCCTCAACTACCCCTTCTTATCCAGTTTCTCCAGATTATTTTTAATGGACGCAAAATAATACTTGATTTTCTAATGACGACCCTCACTCAATAGGCAAAAAGGAGATGTTAAAATGTTCATTAATTTAGAAGCTGCTTTCAGTAACCATTATGCAAAAATTCAGTGACAAAGTTCCAACAACCAAATCCATTAGCACTAGTTACAGATCCTTCAGTGATAACAGACCACTGCTCAGAGAAAACTAGCAGTGCACAATAAGGGCAGGGATATATGCATGCACATAATATTATTTTATAATTGTACTTAGTTATTATATTTATAAACAGTGCACACACATCCTGAAGGTTCTTTACATGGATGTTAAAGACTTCTTCCTGAAATAACTGACTCCAAGATCATCAAACAATGCATGTTTCTGCTGAAACACAGACCTTTCAACATGTGGAACAAAGACTCTTGTGGAGTAGTGGTTAGAATCACAAGCTCTGGAGTGAGGCAGCCTGGAGTCCCTTAGCCAAGTCACTTAACCTCACTTTTCCTTTGTCTCTAAAGTAGGAATACTACTACTACTTGGCCTATAAATTTCTGGCACATATTAAGTACTGGTTAAGTGTGGGCTACTGGAAAATTACAAATGTATCCTTCAGGAATTATTCTGATCCATAGCAGGTACTAGTTAGGTCATTGGCTACATACTGCCTGGGTCACAGGCAAGTCATAGCACACTCCAAGTTGTTACACTCTATTACTAGAAAAAAATTCTCTATTTCTAACCTTAACCTTATCTATTGGAATTATTTTATATTATTAAATTTTAGACATATTATACATTATGTATATATATTAATATGTAACTAGTGAAGAAACAGGTATAACAACTATGACTTTGCTTCAGGGGTAAGAAATCTCACATTTTAATTGCTACTTGGTATAGATGAAACTCTAGAGTGAGAGTGTCTATGGTTCACATCTTGACTGTGACCTTAGACAAGTTACTTAACTTCTCTGGGCCTCGCTTTCCTCACTTTTTTGGGGGGGGGGGGGATTTTAAGCTAATAATTATGTCTGTGTCTTGTGAGGATTAAATACATGAAAATCACTTAGAACAATGCAATGTCTGATGCATCATAAATGCTCAATAACAGTTGGCTCTTATCATTTTTTAATTTTTCTAAAGCATGTGAAAGTTGGCTCAGTTATTCCAGAGTTTTTCAAGGAAAGTCTGTCCCAGTCACTCTGGGGCATCCTCCTCTGTGTCATACCAGTCCTGTTGACTCACGTGTGTGCCCAAAGAAGGGCTCATGGCCTGTGTCCTCCTTATTAGTACCTGATGTCCTAACATGCCGTGATCAGCACCATCTGCCCCAAGCTGCGACTCCATTTTAGTCATTCAAGAGTTTTGTTTTGTGCACCATGATGAGCTAAATACTATATTAGGTGCTGAGAAAATAATTAACAAAAACAAAACATATAAGAATCCCTTCCCTCATGGAACTTCCAATGAAGCAAGATCTCTAAGCCAAACTGGTGCCAGGACGCTCTCCTTTCACAAAGAAGCCCCTTGGGGTTGGTCAATCCCCCCAGGACTCTGGAATGACCCCATTTCTGGGTCCTTGTACCTCCTGGGCAGAGAGTTCAAGTGGAATTTTATGTCTACACCCCATGGGGAATTCCTAAGGCCCACTCCACTCTTTCAGTCTGGGAAAGTCTCTCTCCAACACTAGATACCCTCCTCCAGCCCCTCCCCTTCTCTGGACCTTGATCCCAAGAAAAGGCCAGCATGTAGTCTTCAGAACAATCCCTAAAAACCCCCAAAACTGTGACCTTACTCTTGAGCCAGGACCACCTGGCTCACAGAGCCCCCTGGTCATCTCCTCAGGAAGTGGAAGGTGAAATGCCAC
This sequence comes from Miniopterus natalensis, assembly GCF_054644295.1. NCBI lineage: Eukaryota > Metazoa > Chordata > Mammalia > Chiroptera > Miniopteridae > Miniopterus > Miniopterus natalensis. The sequence goes on from NC_142084.1 coordinate 19,648,296, forward strand.
TTACTCTCCCATGATCAGACTTCAGCCTAGGAAACAAGACAGACTCATCTCCCAGGCAGATTATTAAGATACCAGTGATGCAGAGGGGTCAGGGGAGGAAGCATTTATGGCTAAGCAGGCGGCAGGAGGCATCTGGGCTACAGAGCTGTCAGAGGGAAGACAGACACAGAGCAGAGTGGTGGATCTGACAACCAGAGGAAATTGACACAATTTTGAGAGCAACTGCAGCGGAGTTCAGAAGCCCGATTTCAGATGGTCCAAAGGCCATAGGGAAGATCAAGAACACTGGTGAGCACCGGCTCTGATTAGGAGGGAGGGATGCTTCTTCTCCTGGGAAAGGAAAGGAGCAGAGGGGAGCATCATGGCAGTGAAGAGGTGAGGACTGAGGAGGGAGCTCTTGCCCCACAGAGGAAGAACCAGATGAAGTGCTGGGGACTGGAAACTAGAGAGACGTGTTCAACTTATCTTTTTGTGCATAAAATTTAGTGGCTTTAATAAACCATTCATTTTATTTGGTTACAATTCTGTGGGTCAGGAAATCAGGCAGTGCTCAAGTGGGAAGTTCTAATGTGCTACATCGTCTGGAGTCATTAGCTCAGCTGAATTCATTTGTTTTTTGGACTGGAATGGAAGACACCAGAAGGTTTCACTTATATGACTGGCATCTCAATGTTCCTTCATATGATGTGTCTGTCTCCCTCTCTCCCTTCTTCCCTTCCTCCCTCTCTCCCTCCCTCCACCTGGCTATGTTGGGCTTCTGAACAGCATAGTGGTCTCAGGAGCTGCTCTCTCACATAGCAGTTGCCTTCTAATACGGAGCTTTCCCAGGAGTGAAGGTAGATACTGAGGATCTCTAAGGCCCAGTCTTGGAAAGTCTTGCAGCATTACTTGTGCCATGTTCTATCGATTAAAATAGATAAATGGGAGCTAGCCCAGCTTCAAAGGCAGCAGGAATAGACCCCACCTCTCGATGGTAAAGTCAAGGTCACATTGCAGAGTTGCCATCAAATGCAGAATGAAAGAAGTATTAGAGCTCCCATTTGTGGGGGTGCACTGTAGAGTTAAAGAGATGAGCTGCATGAGTCATTCATTCAACATATATTTATTGAGAGTCTACTATGTACTGGACACTGTTCTGGGTTCTATGCAATAAAAACAGTTCTTGCCCTTATGGAGCTTACATTCCAGTACAGTGACAGACAATAAATGCATAACACACAGTCTGGTGGTTGCTAAGCAATATAAAGATACATAAAGCAGGGTAAGAGGACAGAAAGGGACTGAGTGGTAAACAGAGGGGAAGACTTCTGTTTTGGTCAGGGTGGTCAAGGAAGTCCTTGGTGTGTTTCAGGAATAGTGAGGAGGTCAATGGGGCTGATTCAGGGTGATGTGAATCAGGCAAGAACCAGATTACTGAAAGTCTTATAGACACAGGAAGAAATGGGATTTTTTTTCTAAACATAGTGGGCAGCCACTGGTCTGGCCTCTTGTCCAGCTGAAGGAGGCTTACTTCTTAGCAGACACCCATCCTCACTAGCCAGATAATGCCCTTTCCCTGCTCTGGGGGAGATGAGGGAAGGGGAGATTACACAATCCACCATCATTCTTGAGCCCTTTGGCTCATCCTCCGGTCACCAGGCTTCCCTCTGGATCCTCAGAGCTTGGAGGTAGTGTTTTTGTTATATGTTTGATGTTATAACTAGTGACTAGAAGTTATCCAAATCTGGTCTGGAAAAAAATGTAAAAAGAATTCTGCAAAGCTCCAGATGGCTTTGTAAATTAAATTAAACCGACAACTGGCCCAGGAACTTTCCCCATCATAATTACACTCCTGATCATTAACATTTGAAGAGATTATAAACAGAATCCTGGACATTGCAATAAATTATCATTGTCTACTGGGAATGTTCTATGAACCAGGTGCCCCTGGAGCCTTTTGAGACTGTCTGATGCTGTTATTTAAATGATGCTGCTCTGCTCTTTGGTAAGTGGGAGAACACGGGGGGTGGAAATGGTGGCAAGTGTGTGTGTACCTACAATCTACACTGTGGCCCATATATCTAAAAATGAAAGTCTGTTACAATTCCCCCTAGTTCCCAAGGCACCCTGCCTTTCGAAGTCATGTTTAGTCTCCATCTTGGCATGATGCAAAACCTTTGAGGGGCTCCCATCACTCCCCAATGGGGCACCCACCCTGAGCCATCTGCACCTCTCCTGACACACCAGGCTCTAAGGCAGTTAATGACAATTTATTAAGAGCTTAATCAGTGCCCTTCACCATGCCAAGTTCTTTGAATGTACTCATTCAGTGCACATCAATACTGTCATCCCCACTTTACATATGAAATAGATCCTGCTCAGAGGCAGAGTCAAGATTTAAACCAAGGTCTGACTCCCCAGCCCAAACTCTTTTCACTCCTTTTCCTCAGCATGCCCTTTCTGACTGTCTCAATGGCCTGATTACAGCCTTCATAACTCAACTCAAGAATCCATTCTCTGGGAAGCCTATCATCACTTCATCACTGTCCCTCCACGTCCCCTTTTGGGCTGGGTGTCATTTCATGGTACTCTGAGCTAAACCCTGTTATAGCACTAATTGAGCTTCATTGAATTTGCCTGTTTACCTATCTGTCTCCCTGACAAGATTTTGAGAGCCACAAGAGCCAGGACATTATTTTCAATCTTTGTGTTCCCGGTGTCTGGCATGGTAAGTATTTTCTGGATGGATGGATGAACGGATATAAATATATGAATACATAGATGTAAACTTAATATATCACAATAACATACGGGGTTTAGTTTCTATTTCTGAAGAATAGGATCGTGCTGAAAGAAAGCGATTTTATTTGCTAGAGGTAGATAAAAAAAAACAGCATTCAAATATGACCAAAATTAACTAAACCAATCAAGACATTTTCTATTTAAAAAAAGACATCATATTATATATATATGATATATATATCATAGCTTGGGTTTTAGCCCCTGAATGACAAGGGGGACTGCTACCTCTTTAAATACCAACACAAGTGTCACAGAACCTTTGCATTGGTTGCTGAATACTCACACTCCTCATCTGACATCTAAGAACAAGCCAGCAGTCAGCTGCAGATGTGCCTTCACCAGAAATGAATGTTGCATGTTTCTCAGTGTTTGGGGGTGTGATGAATTTCCACATTTCCCAGAGAAGTGAAAGGAGCAATTGAGGATGTCCAGGCTGGAAGCCATGGGTGACAGAGCAGGCACAGATACCACCAAGAGAAAAGAAACCAACAGTCACTAAGTATCTGGCTAAGGTATGTGCCAGGTTCTTTGTCTAAGAAACATTGTCCCTAAAAGTATCAGAGGGTAGAAATGGCTCCAGATGTGAAGAATTATGCTGGTTGTTGGGGACAGGGCTGTTCAAACTTATTATTTGCACAGGATGCAGAACCACAAAAAAAAATACTGAACACTGTCTACACTGGGTTTAACTTTGTTGGTCAGATTGGCGCTGGCAGGTGGAAGAGTAAGAAATGAGGTTAATTTCTTGCTCTTCCACCTGCAAATGAGAGCAAAATTCCCAGAAGTGAGAAGTCTGGCCAAGACCTGTGTACGGGATGAGCAGTGATTCTGAGTTCAACATAAGGTGGTCCTCAGAGTCCTCCCACAAGCCAAGATGAGCAGTATGTAAGAAGCTAAGAGTGCTGGCTCAGACTTAACACCACTCTCCATCCCTTTTGGGAAGCTAACTCATGTAATTAAGTGGAGGTAAAATGAAATAAAACAAGTAATCCTCTACTTGACATCATCAAAAGCAAAACCATGGAGGCCTGAACCCTGAGTAGGAGAAACTGTGAAACAATGGAAGGCATTATTTCAGCCTGGGCATCACTTCCAGAGACTCTGTTGGGGTACTGTCCTTTGAAAAGATGGACATGAGAAGAGACAGGCATTTCTGGGGTAAGCAGATGGAGATATGGAGACAGGCATGATGGAAAGCAAGTGGCTATCTCCAAGACACCCCACAAACCAAGAAGGCATTCAAGATCCTGAGCAACTCAGCACCCACTACCACGTGGGAGCCCACCAGCCCGGCAGAACTGTAAGAGAACAGCCCCTGAAAGCAGAGCAGGAGTGGAGGGCTAGACCCACTCCACAGAAGCATGGACGAGCCCAGGAGGCTCCAATGCAAGCAGAACAATGTATCAGAGAGCTGGAAGTGGGGCAACCAGAGCAGGGCTACAGAGACGCAACAACAGCTATGTCTGTGCAATGGACCTGGGAAAGTTCAGAGAACATTTAGTGGCAGGTAAAATGAATTATGTAGGGTATCTGAATCAAGTAGAAATACACAGGAGAAGGCCATCATAAAAAATAAAATAAATTAAAAAAATTTTTTTTAAATTCCCTGTCAGCCAGCCAGAATTGGCTTCAAGTCATCAAGAGTTGGAAATTAACAAGCTTCCCAAAGATAGAGGCCTTGACCATCCTGCTCACTGGTGTGGTCTTCCATGCCTGAAGGTGCTTGGTGCACAGTATCAGTGTTTACTATCTGTCTGGTGGACAGATGGATGCATGTCTACCAATGGGGTTAGGTCCTGTACTCAGCAGCTACCAAGATGTGGAACATCTGTGTCACACATATGCTATTTCTAATTCTTAAGCCAATGGTTATGCCATTAGTTCACATTTATGCCTCATATTATCAAAATATTGCTAACAGTAACATTTTATAAGTGTTTATCATTTAAAATTTCAGATTTAAAAAGTGACACAACTTGAGTATGCTTTAAATATAAAACTGCATATTCAAATAAAACTCTCAAGTAAAAATGATATGTCACACATACATAAACATTATAATTTTATAGGGGGTGAAATTAATTTTAAAGTTACTTTTAAATAATTACATAAAAGTAAAATATGAAGTGGGTAGTTTTGCGGGTAGTTTTTATCACGCACTCTACTACCAGTCAACGTAAAACGTATAAATACGTTTCCCGCATACAATGTGTTAAAAAGTAAAGTGTATCAAATACATTATTGTCAAGTGATATGCACGTTTTTCTTTGCAAGAAAAATCTCAAGAACTTGGAATCATGATGAGAAAGTTTTAAGTAAACTCCAAATATTTCCCTCTGGTTTCTTCATCTGAAACTAATATTTCTTCATCTGAGCTAATATTTTATTCAATAATTTGAGAAATATTTTTGAAAATGTATGACCACCCCACCCTATCAATTACACTAGCTCCATCAACCTAGGACTACTTGTACTGATTAGAAGCTGTGTTTCATATTTCAAGGAAGCATTTCCAGTCTCTCTGTCTTCTTTTGTTTAATTAAGTATAGATGCAGAGTTCCTCTATCAACATCGATACCTCTGGATCCATATGCTCCTTGTTGATAAAGTCTCTGAACTAGACAAGAACTATTCTTGCAAGAAAAACTTTGCTTACATTGATAATCACATTTTTCTCTACTTAAGAACCATGAAAAGCCCTAGCCGATTTGGCTCAGTGGTTAGAGTGTTGGCCCACAGACTGAAGGGTCTCAGGTTCAATTCCAGTCAAGGACATGTACCTCAGTTGCAGATTCGATCCCCGACCCCAGTCAGGGGTGCTGGGGGAGGAAACCAATCAAAGTGTCTCTCACATAGATGTTTCTCCCTCTCCCCCTTCCATTCTCTCTGAAAAAAGCAATGAAAAAAATATCCTCAGATGAGGATTAAAAAATAAATTTAAAAAAAAAAAAAGAACCATGAAAAATACAGATTACTGTGTAAATGAGCATACTTTTGATTGATTACAAATTTTAAAACATGATATAATTCTTTGGACAGGGCTATGTGATTTATATGTCTAACTTTTATTATAAAATATTATAACAAAAAAATACAGTATTTTGGCACTTAAAAGTTGAACCATAAACTAAAAACTGGAACTGCATTTTCTCAACCCTTGGAAACCCTCTGAGTTAGGCATGATTATGGTCATTTTATAGATGGAGAAACTGAGGCCCGAGAAGTTACGCTTCTCTGTCCCTCACTAGTCAGTGGTAAAGCTAAGAATGGCACCCAGGCAGGCTGACCCCAGAGCCTGTGCATCTTCTATGACCCCATGAATCTTTGCACTCAAGGGACAGTATAACCACCAGGAAAATCTGCAGTTATGGATCCAACTTGGGAACATTATCTAATCAGACCTCAGGCTCAGAGAATTACCTGAAACTATAGCTCTTCCTAGTAAGATGTATCAGGTGAGATTTGGCAAGAACCCTGAGATCCTAATAGGTCCTCCTGTAAAGCATTCTTTGGCTGGAGTCTGCACTTTTTTCAGGCTGTAAATCAGGCTTACTTAGCCTCCACATTAACCTGGTTCCTGGCAGAGTGGTGACCAGGCAGCCAGCAGAGCCATTGCTGAATCTGCTGCTGCTGTTGTCTGCGTGCGAGAGAGGGGCCAAGCTTCACCATTCAGGGAGATGAAGCTGTCTGGGAAACTGGCTTTGTGCCCTCACCCTTGTGTATTCCTGATTTTTACCTCCACTAGGACTTGGCTGACCCACAGGCAGAAACACAGAGAAATGAGAGTCCTAACAGCATCTTAAAATGTGAAGTCTCCTGGCCTCTGTGGGCTTGCAGAAATCACTGTGATCTCTCATGCTTTGGTGTGTCTGCCTGATTTTAAATCTACCATGAGGAAATACAGGATAATAGTTCAAAACATTGTCCTTGAAGTCAGACCAGCCTGGATTCAAGTCCAGGCCCTGTCATAATCGCCTTTGTGATTATAGGCAAATTACTAAATGTTTCTGTGTGTCATGCTTCCATATATAAAATAGGGACACAATAATACCCATCTCAATAAATGATGTAAGGGTTAAACAGTATAGTGACTGTTAGGAATGGAGCCTGACACAGAATACATACTCAATAAACATTAGCTGTTCTTTGTAATGATAATTATTATTATTACATAAATATCTTCTGGATTGATGTCAGTTTGCAGTGGTAACTGCATACAAAGAAAGTAAACAATCTTCAATACAAGAGACAACCCTCAAACCCTATTTTAACCTCATGTTTCAATCTTCTCTTCCACCAGAAGATAAGAGCCTGGTTTAGTTTTCATCACCTCTTCCTGTCTGCTCTCTAGTAAAGATGTGAAGACAGTTAAGTGTTCAGCAGACCCTGAGCAACAGAGGATTTGTTATATTTAGAAATTATTCTGCGATAATGAGTCAGAGAAAAAATCATGAAGCAAATCTTAGAGGCTTTGGAAGAGCATGCAATTTATCACTCAACAGATGTTTCTTGAGCACCTATTATGTGCAACACATAAGGCTGGGGATGCAAAGAGAGTTGGTTCCCTCAAAGAGCTTAAAAATGGCAGAAGAGATCAGATGTAAACACAGTGGTATAGCAATTCTCAACTTGACCACGAGCCATGATTGCCACATGAGTGGGCCACAAAATAGGACCTAAAGGAATCCAAATCTATCAGGGGGCTGAGGGACTTGGTAGGACTTCAAGGTGGAAAGAAAGTTGGGTCTCGAAGGCTGATTAGGAATAGACCCAGAGAGAAGTAGGATGGATTGTCCTTGAACACAGGCTAGCAGGGAGCAGGAGGGCTACATAGGCCATGTTTGGGAACAGCATGCAGAGCAACTTGGCTGGAAGGGAAGGCTCAGAAAGAGGGGTGAGTAGTTGGACATAATCCAAAAAGGTCTGCTAGAAGTTGCTTCCACTTCTCCTTTGGTTTCAGACTATGGCAGAGCCCTAAGTAGAGAGAGCCACTGCCCAAGTATAGAGTGTGGCCCCTTTGTGACATTGTGAAAGAGCAGAGGCAGAGATCTGAAGCCAGCTAAAAGCTCACTCTGAGCCCACTGTGGTACTCTGGCCATGATAATATAGCCAGACTGGAAAACGGGTCACCTAGTCAGCACTCTCTGGGCTCAGTGCTATGAGAGGGCTCCTGGTGAGCACTGGAAAACCACACACTTAGCATTTGCCTTGAGGAGGGCCAACCAAGGCCCCCTGCCATTCCACCTGCCCTCAGGAAATGGTTCACCCACAGCTCTAGAAGTCCAGCACAATTTGTTTGGATCCCTGCACTCTAAAGACTGAAGCATAGGCTGGTTCACAAACATCTGTCCTCATCATAGAATCCTTCTTTCCCTGGCAAGAGAGAAGCTGCCGAGTCCTCAGAGCAACCTACCAATTTGGGACATTTGTGTGAGTAATCCCTCTGGAAAATTGGAGGTTTGCTTAATTTGAGGTAGGAGCAAATTTTTCATGTCCTCTTATCCCTGAGAAACAGGAACAGAGAGCTGTCTTTGAGAATGGAGCAACCTCCTCAACTGAGTAAGTGCTATCAAATCTCTGTGGGAGTGAAGAGCCCTCTGAATTGCCCATCTCCTCTCACTGTCCAGTGGACTTCCAGTGAGCAGCTATCAGCAGGACCTCTAGCTGTGGAAAGAACTAAGAAGCATGCCAGGGTTGGCCGGGCTTGTTAGTGCACAAATGGAAGAGGAGGGAGGGAAGGCTGAAACTGAGTGAGACATCTGTACAGGCATCCACATGGAATCTTCTAGCAATGAAAAATGTTTCTGAAAGACACTCGGGTGGTCAGAAAATGGAAAATTTTGAAGGTGGTGCTGAAAAAAGATGAGGAGAGGGAGGCCGCGGCAATGTATATGAAACAAAAGAACCAAAAATCCCCGTGAACTAAGTCCAATTGCTGTCCTCGTCCTTGGCTCAGTTCTTGAGCAAACCCCTTCAGATGACAGTATAAGTTTTTTCCTGATAAGATTCTTACACTCCTAGCTCAACTGACTTTGGGGATGTAGTTGTTATTGTTTTTGGATCTAGCACTTTGATAATAAAAATAAATTCAGTGGAGACATGAATTCATTCATTTACATATTCATCATATCTCCAAGAGAGCAAGCAAACTTTCAGCCTCTTGCACCCATGTGCCTCTTCCAGATGTATTGACATGGCCAGAGTGCTGCGCACTTTGGGATGATGAGTAAGGAAGGCCACTCTGGTCCTATAGGTGACACCAGGTTTGCAGTCTACACACAGAGTAGTTGCAGCTGCACCACTTATTCATTCAAACAGTACTGCCTGAGAACCCACTCACTGAGCACCACACTAAGGACTACACGAGCCCTCTAAGAGTTTTTTCTCCAGCAGAGGATCATACAGGCATATAACTTTGATAAAAGGCAGACAGTAAGACCTGCATGAGAGGAGAGGAGAGATTCTCACCTAAGTGGGTAGGGTGAGCTTTCAAGGAGGAGATAGTTATTGAACTGGACAAAACTTGGATACATGGAGAAAAGAAAGAAAGCATTACAGGTAGCAAGAGATACCCTGAGCAGAGGCTCAGAGATGGTCAAACTTAGGTCAGGCTCTGAGAATAGCTTTGCTGGAGTTTGGTCAGAGGCCAGGGATGGGAAGGAAAAGAGCAGGAACCAAGCTGGATCAGCAGCTGAAGTCTGGTTTTAAACTCTATTGCCTTTGCTCTGTTCTCTCCTTTTACCTTCCTTCATTCCCTTTCACTTGCTTACTTTCTCCCCAACTAAAATCCCCTCCTCCATCTATGCCTCAATCCTTCCATCCAGCCCAAACAGTGCAAATGGAGTGGACATGAAATTAGCAGAGAACTTGTGCTGCTGTGGAGAGGGAAGGCATCAGTGTGATAACTGTCCTCCCCAACAGGACACAGCCCACTGCCACAGGATGAAAGGAGACACCCAGAACTCTGGCTGGAAAACCATATGTGCATCTCTGTAGCACATCCAAAATCTGCAGGCCCACAGAGATCCTCTCCTCTTTGCAGACAGAATGAAATAGTGATATGACCTGGAAAAGATGCAGGAAACTTGAGCTGGGAGAAGCAATACAAGGAGTGGTGAAAATGTCTGCTCTGGAGACAGATCTGAACAGTCACAGGACGACCAGCTTCATAACGGATGTGATCCTTCTCACCTCACCATGTAGGGAGGATGAAATAAGAAAATGTTCATAATGTGCTCAGCACAGAGCCTGAGCCATATCAGTGCTCAGTAAGTGTCTGCTTTTTATTGCTTTATTTATGACAAAAGCTAAGACCAGGAAGGGCTAACGTCAAAGCCAATGAAATCAAGAGAGTTCCATAGGGAGCACAATGGAATGGAAAGCACCAATGAACCCAATCTCAAGAGATGCTCCAAACAGGAAATTCAGGTTGACTGTCCACACTGCGAAAGCCACTTGATGCTACAGTGCTTATCTCCCTTTGCCTATGTAAAACAGTTCCAGGGGAGGAGAGGGGTGAGATTTCTATAAGCAAATTGCTGGTGAGCCAAATGGAAAATCTTAGCTAATGAGCCAAATGGAAAATCTTAACCACAGTCTCATCAGACATCAGTGGGGCCTTTGATGGTTTATCTGTATTAAAAAAAAAAAAAAAAAATTCTCTATAAGCAGTTGGATTTCATAAATCTTTCTCCAGCTAAGCTATTCTTCAGTTTAGCAAATCATGCACTGCCACACATTATTCTGTAAATTAGGCCTAGTGTCAGAGAGAAAAATCTGTGTTTAAGGGATATGGAAATCACAAAGCCTCAAAGCCTCTGAGCTCAAATGTAGCCCTCTTCCCCTCCCCCAAAAAGGGCAAAATGCAGAAGTTAGCATCTTTTAAGGTGGAAGGGGAAGGGGCACTAGAGAGAGAAGAGAATTGCCTTCTGCAGGTTCAGTAACCTCATTGATGGAAGGCTCCATGACCAGGGTACAGCTGAAAGGACTTGATGGTACCCTGACTGCCCTAGCAGAGGCCAGCCCATTCTGAGTTAACTACCTGAAAAAATCAAGTTGCACCTCCAGTGGAGGATGAAGGAGGAGCGATTGGATAGAGCGGCCTAACCCACCTGGTTAGGCTACACGGACCTTTCCAAAGCACTAACACTTCAAGAAACTGCTGAAACAACATGGAGGTCAGACAAAGAGCAGAGCTGGAGAGTGTGCAAAGGAGAAAGAGAGAGAGAAATGGGAAAGGAAAGGAAAGTCATGGGCTCATTTTTATTCATCAAATACAAATATAGTGCTTACTATTTGCCAGGAGTTGTTCTAAGTACTTTACAAATACTCAGTTATCCTCATCACTGGCCTCATTTTACAGAAGAGGGAAGCTAAGCACAGAAGAGTCAATGACCAAAGAGCACATGGCCAGCATGTGGCAGGGCCAGGGCTTGAAGCCAGGCAGCCTTGCACCAGTTCATGCGCTTAACCACTCCCTCCCCTCATTGGGAAAGTTTAGACCCTGTTGTAAGGTGGGTATCTTGCCCAAGGGTCTTAACATCCCCTGAAACAGCCCTAAAATTACTCAATAGTTAGTCATGGAATGTTTATAGCTCTCCAACAACTGTATATTCTTAAAATATCAGATATTTTCTTGTGAATGAATATAAAGTAGAGAAGAGAATGAAGGAAATGGTTTTCCGTTGGCCCGTCAATAAATTAAAAGCAAAGTAACAGTCAGTATTTGGCCAATATACTGAAGAGTTCTCATATGCCAGCATTTTATTCTCACTATGTCACCAGGGTCTGAGAGGAACAAGAAATTCAGGTGAGATATTATCAGAAAACTACCTTTGGACAGAAATATTGTTATGTTAACCATAAAGACTGATCAAACGTGCCACCAGGATAACTGACTTGGGTTAGATTCAAGAACCAGCAGCCACATACATTCTGGTCCCTCTAACTTGCAGGTCTTGTTTTCCAGTCTGGCTCATCCCACCGGTCTCCTTTCCCATTATAGGGACTTCTGTCTCAGAGCTCCCTCCTCTCTCTCTTCAGAGTTTTACTTCTCTTAGCTCTCCCCCTGCCTCCTGGCCAGGTCTCTGGACAGTCCATCGCAAAGGTGAATGGGGTTTGACTTATATCCTCTTATGAGACCACTCAGCTCCATTTAAGCCCACTTTAACAGATTCTCAGCTCCAGGCATTACACAGCTCCTGCTATGAAGAGTGCGAATCATGTTACTGGGGAAATGGAGGTGGTTCCATCAGTTCTTCCCTAGAATAACTGTCATAAAAGTGTACCATGACCTAGGTCCAGATGTTTTAGGGGCAGGAATGCCCTGGGCAAAGTTCTTGGTGTCACCCAGCCTTTCATCATTCCATCCTTCTGTGGGCTAGATGCCAAAGAAAGCAGGCTCAAGACAACAACGATTTTCTGAGTTCCCATTTTATCCTAGCTGTGCACTTTTCTTCCATTGGTTCCTCTCTGACCATTTTTTGAAAATCCTTCCCCTGCTCCTCCCCCCTGGCCCCCAGGAATTCTTCCTGCCTTTGTTCCCTGGTCGAGTGCCCTTTTGGTTAGGGTGTTCTTTGTGTCCTGATGGTATGTCTCATGTTACTCTCATCTTCCTTGGTTCAGGGATGATATTTCTAAGTGCTTCAAAAGCACAACAGAAAAAAATCCTTTTGATACACATTGAACTCTATGTCATGAAGTTGTTTTCGAAGGCCTACCACCAATACAGAAAAGTGCCCATATAATAATAAACAATTCAGGCGTCAGCTTTCTGGGAGGAGTACAACATAAATTCTGTCTACAAATAATAGCAATTTTGGAGCTAGGTTGTTTTATTATGGAGGGGAAAAATGAAGCTGTGGAAATTAAGAAAGATCTAATCAGAGGACAAAACCCTTAGAGAGCCCCCTTGTTTTAGTGAGGACCACTATCTTACTCCAAGGCAGGCAAGGGTGAGAGGGAATGGTTCCCACTGTGTTCTCTCAGAAATTCCTCCCCTCCAGTTCTGCTGCCTAATCAGTCCTGCTGACTTGTCTGCAGGAGGCAACAGAAACAGCAAGGATGAACTCTCCCAGATACAAATGCCGTTGGAGGGATTTAGGACTGGAGCCCTGCCAGAGTGGCTACAGTGCAGAGAGCCACTACACACTCCACAGGGTCTTCTGCTACTTTATGGGCATATGTCCTATCCTCTAATCAGGCTGTGAGTTCCTCCAGAGCAAGGCTACTACAGCACCCAGAGAAGGGTGACTGTTGAAAAAACTGACTGTGCTCCCCACACACCCACCAGCCTTCCCTCTGTGGGACCTGTGTTGTGACCAGGCTCTCAGAATTACTGAAACATCCACATGATTGTCTTGATTGCTCCACTTTGCTGTGAGCCAGAAAGGGCACACAAAAGCATATCACCTGCTGGCCTGGGGTTCCTATCTGGGTTAAGGAGTATCGTTGCTCTTGTTCTCAGAGGTTGCTATGAGTAATGCTATTTTAAAAAGTCTCGTTCACAGCTGCTGTTTGGGTTATAGAATTATTAGGGGCTACTGCAGGGCCAAATAAATCTTTGATAGTGACCTTACAGGTCACTTGGCTGCTGCCATAAGTTCCCAGAAACTGTAAATAAGAACGTGTTACCATCTGCATTGAGAATTTTAAAAATAGCTTTATTTATATTCTTATAATGAAAAAAGGGATGTTGCACATTTCCCAGGAATCACTGTACGTGTCTCCTTTAAACCCAATGATGCAAATGAGATGAAAACTGGCATATTATACTCCAGGGAAATCAGATGGAAACTCAGCCCCTTTGAAGGATGCAAGGTCTGTCTGCTCTAGTCCATGGGTCCCAGCTCCTATGGCATGTGGCTATCCTGGGTAGGGCCAAAGAACAGGGCTACCAAAGCAAATAATGGCTTTCTCCTGTCGCAGGAAGAAAATAAGCGAGTATAATTTTCTCAAATGTAAACTGTATTCCCATAAATTTTACTTAAATATTACCTATTACCAGTTCCCATTCGTCAGGACTCAGAATCAACTAACAATTGACCAAGTGGCACCAAATATTTGCAGAAAAAGAATGTGCAGTTGCAAATGAAGTCAATTTGCTGGATTAAGCAGAAAAAGGTTGAATCCGGGGGTGTCTCGTGGACCACATGGGCAGAGTGGAGCTGGGCTCCAGAGAGGGTTGGACACTTTCTGAGCCTCTTTCTACACAACTTCATTCTTCTTTTTCCCTTTTTCACTGGCTAGCTTTGCTAGTCCACACTTAGTACACACAGTAGAAGATGTCTGCCCAGATCTCCCAAGGTTATATGTTAACACCCCTCGAAATAAAGAGATTGCCTCTCTCAATCATAGTTTCCAATACTGGTGAGAAAACCTGATGTGCCCAGTGTTAAGTCAGGGCTCCACCCCTCGTCCAATAGGCTGTATCCAGAGGGCTGAAGTCAATAATACAAAATGGCCACAAGAGGTCAGCCATATAACCTGGGCATTAGGGCAGGGCAGTTCCAAGAGAGGAAGGAGGTGGTGAGAAGCTGCTGAGTGGGGGATAGAATGTGTTGGTGCTCTAAAGAATCCCAAGCCAAATGCCACTGAAATCCAGAGGGGAAAAACTGAGGAGTGTCAGTGTCCTCTAGAAACACTGCAGGCACTTTTTCTTAGACTTCATAGGAATAGAGAGAGGGAAGCTTTCTACAATATCTCATTTAATCCTGTAAGAATATGACAGACTCTGTTTTGCAGATGACAATATTGAGGCTCTGGTGAGTTAAGTTAAATAGCTGGCCCAAGGTCACAAGGCTACTAAATGGTAAAACAAAACTCACATCCACATGGGATTCCCAAAACCCCATTCGTGCTCCATCCATTTTTTCATGCTGTCTCCCACATGAACTCTGCCCAGAGATAATTCTCCCTGGATTGGAGATAAGCCTTTACCTAGAAGAAGGTTATCGTTTTCTGTGCCTGGGACTTCTCCAGGCCCTGATGCCGCCAGTCCTGAGGGCTCTGGCCACTGCACAAAGACCCCCAGCCCTCCTGAGTTAGAAGGACCTAGCAGGAACCTGACCCATATGCTACTGCTGTAACACACAGGCCACCCCCAAGTGGAACATTTCAGCCCCAAGCTATTCATAAGTTGTTACTGTTCAAGTGCTACTGATGCCATTTCCTGTTTGCATTTTGTTTTTGTTTTGTTTTTACAGTTCGTTGCTCATCCTAACTGTCAGCAGCAATTGCTTACCATGTGGTATGAAAATCTCTCAGGCTTACGTCAACAGTCTATCGCTGTGAAATTCCTGGCTGTCTTTGGAGTCTCCCTAGGCCTCCCTTTTCTCGCCATAGCCTATTGGATTGCTCCATGCAGCAAGGTACAGATTGCTTAAGGTGCATGTCTTTGCGGTTATTTCTTCTCTACTTAGCAAAACCAAAGCCCATTTTGTTCAAATAAGCAACTGATCATTTCCCACATTTAAAGAAAATAGCTCTGAGATACCTAGCAAAAGTAGCAAACCATATTAGAGGGAAAATGTTAAGATCTGCTTTCTTTTAACCATCTTTTTTTTTTGTTAAAGAGAGCAGTGATAAAATGGGAAATTTTAAACTTGTGAGACAATCTAATCAATAACAGATCAGAGAGGGAATAAAGGCACTTTTCCTCTTCTAATTATGCAATTTTATAAACATGTCTTCCTAACCCACGGTAATAATAATTATTATAATAGTAAGAGGAATAGTCAACACTTATTGAATACTTGCCTTTTGCTAAGTGAGCCCTTTTCATGGACTATCTCATTTCACCCCCTCGATTACATTATGACGCACACACTCAATGACATAGGTTCAGAAAAGAGAGTAACTAGTAGGCCAAGATCAAATGCTGGGCGCTGCAGATCCATGTCAACATCCTCCCAGTTTCCTTGGCTTCCTCGATTGAGTTCTGGCCACATGGATAGCTAAATTAGGTCACAGAAAGGAAAAAGACAAAGAGAAGAGAGGAGCTTTAAAGGTACAAGGCTGGGTTCTTTTCTCAAGGTGAAGGTGCAGTGTCTGGTGCCCAATGGTAATGAAAGCAGTGGAACCTGCAGGTCCCAAGCTGCCACACACACAGCTGCTATCCCCACAGCGCAGCCATTTGATCCACAGCCACAGAAAGCACCAGCAGCCACTCCAGCTTCAGGCAAGAGTTAGCGCCTATAAGACCAAACCACGCAAAAATTTTGAAATAAGTTTCATGGGTCAAGATGGTCATTAAAGGTTCCAAAGCTGCATTTATCTATATATTATGCTGATATATTAATAAAGAAATTACACTTAAGTAATCAACATTCAGTAGAAGAAATATGACTAAAGAGAGATTAGTTCCACAGAAAATATGATTCACTAATGCAGTTAATAAAAGTGTCATCAGTGAAAGGATCTTCTTGTCAACTCCACCAAGAGGGAACTCATGCCAGTATGGTGGGCCCAAGACTCAGGGCTGCTGATGGGGCCACCTAAGCAGGCAGGCAAGGAACTGGCCATCTTAGAGTAGCAGGAGTGTCACAGAGAAAGGTTAGGACTCAAACTCCTTCTTCTGCAGAATGGCATTAAAAATAAAAGTCCTCATACTGAATATCAGTGGTGTTCAACCTTATCACCATTGAGGATTTTATTTCTATGTCAGTCTACCATGACACAGATTTCTAAATCACAATTTCCCAAATGATATATATGTAGGAGAAGGCAAGTTTTTCTGTCCTTCATTATGAGCTGGAAAAGTACAGTGAGTGAAAAAAACAAATAAGATTTAAAGCTGGATTTGAGCTGATCATTGGCTTTAGGCACAGGTTTCTAAACTAGAATTATCTGATCTGTTCTACAAATTAGATCACTGCCTTCGTCCAGAGCTGAAATGGACAGGGGCACTTGCTTCCACACTCTCTGAGCCCCAAACTAATTCTAGGATATTCAGTCATTAAAATAACAACCACTTGGTGGAGAAAACACTGCCAACCTCCCTTTTACTGTAAAACTAAATGCAACAGCTTCCAGGAAACTGGGACTAGCCAACACCAGCAAATTGATTTGCCTCTGACTGTCCGAGGAAATATTCACAAAGAAATGATATGCCAAATGGCTAACTTTCTAGTATGTCTGAAAAGAATCTTAGCCAAAATCATCCTGGGGGAGTGGGGAAGAGTATGTGTGTGAGGGGGAAGGAATTCTGAACTTTCTTGGGGCTCAGTAAATCCAAGAGACTGATGCCACCATGGAACATAGGGGTCCAAGGTAGAGCAGTCTTCTGGAACATTCTAGAAGAAATTATTGCAGGGGAGTTTGGCCCCATAGTTGAGGCCTCCTCTCTGTTCAGATTCATGTCTGAATGACATCTGGTGCTACTGGAGCTTCCAGTAAGACTAAGAAACAAAGCACTCAAGATAAATAAGCTGGTTATTAAGCCACTGTGGTTTCTGTGCACTTTCTGGGCTCCAAGTCTGAGCTCAATGCAGTGGAGGGTATGTCCTCAGCTGAGCGACAAGTCTTAGTTTACAGCATGAGATTAATTTTTGGTGGCAATGCTCATTCTGAGGAAAGATTCCTTCATTAAAAAGCTGTTTAAACTTGCTCTGAGGCAGACAAAGGACAGATAAAATAGTCAAAAAATGTTTAGTCTTTCCTTTCACAATTTAGAAAGAAATGTGTTCAATTTGGCAAAGAGATTATATAACCAGAGATCACAAAGGGGTCACATCTTCCACATGAAGAAACCGACCCTCTCTAAAGGCTCCTGATGCCCAGCATACAATGTCCTCCCAAGAGGAGTGGCACAGTGGAGAACTCTGTTAATATGCCAGTACCCTCCTCCCAAGAGTCACTGCCTTTGTATCTGTCTAGAAATTCTATGAAAAGGCCAGTATCATTCCAGCAAGCCCATGTTCTAATGACCTTATTACAGCTCCCTCAAAGAAATAAGACCCTGATATTCTTTAATAAATGTATTCATAAAATCTCACTGCTAAATCTCATCAACCAGCCACTGTCTATCAATATCTAATAAATACTGAGATTTCTGCTTCCAACGTAATGGTGTATTTACTTCCTAACAGTTGCTGTCATTATCTAGGAACACCAAAATTACTTGATTAGCCTGCCAAAATCATTTATTTCCTATTGAATTCCCATGACTGTCAATTCTGTTTTTACGAAAGTTTCTGAAGGTCTCTAAGAAAGACAGTTAAGTAAGATGATAAGGTTAAAGGTGTCAGTAGAAGTTCAGCTTACTGATTTGGTGACTGAAAAGGATGACCAAGTCGAAGTTGTGTACACATGGTGGTAAGTGCAGGTCTGGAGCACAGGAGAGGTTTGTCAGGGTCAATAAACAGATTAGTGATTTTTTTTAAAAACAATTTCTCATTGTTTTTAACACCAACATAGGTAAAGTCAAGCAGCCCCTGAGGGGCCAATGGGTTCTTATCCACATGGTTGCTCTCAGGTAGATCTTTTTCTAGAGAGCTCTTAACAAGGGCCCCAATGTCAAAGGGCCCTCATGGCTGATTAGGCTCCTTTCCATCCTTTGCTGTTCCCTTGTGATTCATAATTTAGGTTGTTTGCCTACTAAAATCTGACAGCTGCGAGAATAACAGCCATCTTCAAAGGCTCAGTGTCTCTATAGCAGGTAGACTGGGACAGAAGTCAGCATCATGAGAGTGTTGAGAAACCACACTAGTCCTAATTATAAAAGTACAAGAGGGAAGCTGACTTCCTGCATTACCTGTTAACCTCTGCTGTTCCATTATCCTTATAAATTAGTCCCAGGACTCAGGCCGGGACAACTGTAAACAACTGTAGACTCCCACCTAATGTCTTTGCAGTGTGATCTATCTGCCATGCAACTCTTGCTTGCAGAATTATCAAAGTGTTAGTCATTGCCCCCAACCCTCAGCCCCATCCCAAATAAAAACATCTAGTCAGGAAGGCATGGGTGATTCTACAGCTTTCGAGGATCCCTGCTTTGCCTTTCCAAAGCTAACACAGTTTGAAACATGGTCTAGGGTCAACCAGGAGAGGATAGTGCCTCCAAAACCCTCTGTGTCTCCCTCATTTGCCTTTATGAGAGAGCTACCCTGGATTAAACAAAATCATGATGCAATTTTTGAAGCACTGCCACAGAGGGGGATTTTGCGCCAGGAAACAGAATTTTGTTCCTTTGTTACAAAAGCTTCTGCCCTCAAATCCAAAAGGAGAGTCCATCACTTGTTTCCCTGTGGGATAGGATTTAGGAGTGCCAGAAGGCTGATCACTTTCATACCCAGCCCAGTCTGAGACCTGTAACATTCTCTTCCCATCTCTTCATCTATTTCTTACCATAGTTCAACCTGTCTCTCCCCACTCGAAAACCAGCACCTATGAAGGGAAGAACCAACTCATATAGCCTGTTTCATCTCCATCACCTCCAGTGCCCACAATCATGTTGCATATAAATAGTGCCCCAAAAAGGGCTTGTGACATAAATACATAAGGACTGTGTAGGTCTCCCTTTGGGAACCCTTGCATATAAGCTTCTCAAGAATCAGTCAAGTATAAGTTTCCTCTTAGGGAAACTGCTTGAGGCCCTCCAGTGCGACATACTGAGTGCTTCCTATGTGCCAGGCACTGTTCTGCTTTGCAGGTATTAAATAATTCATTCCTTATGTCAATCCTATGCAGAAAATACTATTTTATCCCCATTTTTACAGATGAAGAAACTGAGACACAAAGAGATTAAGTAACTTTCCAAAAACTATGATATGGAGCTGTGATTTAAACCTAGGTTCTCTGGCTTCAGAGACCAGACCTTACCCACTGCACACATACACACATACCAACCCCCATCCCCCCCCCCCCCCCCCGCCAATTACATCAGCAGCATTACCACCTCAATGCTGAATGCAAACATCTTAGCTGCTAATTGACTTTAAAAAGGACTTAAGATCTTTAGAGTCAGCAAGACTTTTCTAGAAGGGAGGAATAAAATCTGACACATAACAAATACTACTCCTTCCTTTTCTTTCCCTGGAAACCCTACCTTTGAAATTCCACTACTACTCAGCATCTCTTCAGCCCCCAGGATGAGGGGTGGATTCATATGGTAATGAAAGAAGACTCTGATTAGATACTCCTAGGGAACACTTGCCACACCAAAGGAAGCGAGATTCCTGAGCCCTAGGTTAGACATTTTGAATTACATTTTTGGAGGGAGCGGTCTGAGGAAACTACCACTAATTTAAGCAGGATCTCTCTAAAATGGGAGAACCACTCCAGCCTTGAAGACGTTTCTTTTTGGAATACTTGATCCAAAGTTTGTCTCCATTCAGCTTTCCAACTTGTACACTGAGCCTTTGCTTGAGGCCACTGGCACCTGGCGAGAGGGACTCTGATGGCACAGAATGGGGAGAGATGCTGGAATCAGTCTCTGTGGCTTTCCTGCAGTCCTGGCCTTTTCTGCGGGCATGTGGCCACCAGGCCCAGTTAGGTGCATATACTTGGGTTAGCATGAAGAGCCGGGTGGCATGGAACAGAGGTGTGCCAACCAGTAAATAGAAGCAGGTGCCCAGCCCTGAGGGCTCATAAATGCAGCTCATTTGGAGCTAATTCAGGAGTGCTACTCAGTTATTCTCACATTCATGTAATGCCCAGAAAGTTTGGGGTGAGCCAGACTTAGCTATTATAAGCTTGATTTCCTGGTATGTTCTTAGCTTGTATGGTCCAAGTAATGACAGAGCTGCTGAGCTCATATTCCACACTAATGAGTTTTGCACTCCAGGCAGAGAAGGCCAAGGCCCACATCTCCCGAAGCTCTGCCATCTCTTTCTACACCTATGCTATTACCTGACCCAGCTTTAATGATTTCCAGCTCAGAGCCACTGGCATATATTGGTTGACTTTTCTCCTCTTTTGGCTCACCTGGTGGCCTTGTAAAGGAGGAGGTTTTCCAAGTGTAATTTGCTTCAAAAATTACTTTTGTGAGACATATAGGAATGTCATACAAAAAGAAAAAGAAAGAAGATCACTGAAATAATTTGATATCATCTGACCTTTATCGCAGTTTTACCAGTTAAAAAGACGCATTCAAGCCTGAAAGAAAATTAGGAAAGGAGCATCAATGCCTAATCTCACTTTTCCTCACTACAGCCTAGATCAAGTGGGAACTGAGCCCAACATAACCTTCCAAATTATAGCAGGGCCTTATCAGGGTTTTCATATGGTTGGCTGCAGATATAGTAATTTTTACAGATGCATCTTGTCAGAAAATAATAATCAAGGGAAGTAACAAAGACAACAGTAAGTTCCTCAAACCAGCTCTCGCAGGGCCTCCCAGGGCTAGCTTGGATCCAGCATGCAGATTCCTCAAGCAGGTGCCGCACCCAGGTAAGAAGATGGGGAAGTAGCCTCACATCCTCTCCAGGCAGTTTCCGGAGATGCTACGCAGAAACCACTGGTAAAGGATGGGGGAAATGTAGCCACCAATCCCTTTAGAGCTTGTCTATCTCTGTGTTCCTCATCTTTTCTCTGCTATTTCTGGG
This sequence comes from Miniopterus natalensis, assembly GCF_054644295.1. Taxonomy (NCBI): domain Eukaryota; kingdom Metazoa; phylum Chordata; class Mammalia; order Chiroptera; family Miniopteridae; genus Miniopterus; species Miniopterus natalensis. The sequence continues at coordinate 19,669,619 of NC_142084.1, forward strand.
ACCCGCTGGGACACACAAGAGCTGGTGTCCCCTGCCCTCTCCTTCACTTTCCCTCTCCCCTCGACCCACATCCCCCACTGCAATCATTCTCCATCTTCCCTAGCCTCTCACCACTACCCCAGCAAGGACACGCTGACAAGAAACAATGTGATGACTATTTAAGGATGTCTCCTGGATACACCAAAGTGTCCCAGTGTCCTGGTTGGGAAACAGGTCTCCAAAATACCAACACAGTCAACTAAAATACTGAAAAATTCAACTGTTACTTGAAATCATATAAATCAAAATGAGATATGATTTAATTCCATTTTTTACAGAATTTATGTGAAATATTTTATTTGTCCTTATATTAATCTCTGCATTCTGAATTTAGCACATCTACTTACAGCCAAAAATAATCTACCATCCCTGTTTTATAAATAACAAAGTTAAACATTACAAAGAAAAGACATTTCTGAGATGTTTGTGGGCCCCATGGTTTTCTGGTAAACATCTTTTTCCATTTCCGAAGTTATTCTGGTGCCATGTGACAAACTGGTAATTCAGGCAAATCCCAACAAGTGTTCTCCAGCACAAGCAAGAGTTCTCAACATCTGGACTTAAAACACAGGGTTTTTTTTTTAAATAAATACTTATCTTTTCTTAAATTTCAATAGGTGGGTTCTATGGCATGAGAATCACAATAAGTCATGCTACACTAACAGCGAGCATAATTAAAGTAGATGATGACCATGCTGAAGCACATTATGAAGCCATCTGATTTATAAATATTATGTTGAACACAGTCATAATGAGGGAAATTTTACCTAGAGAAACCCTGTAGTTAATCTTCTACTGAACCAACACTCCTGGGTGGCATTTCACTCTAGGACTCCTGAATGAGGCAGGATGTGGACATCAATTAACCAGTCACTGGCTATAAGTGAACATCTGCCCTGATAAGGAGCTGAGCTTCAGAAAAGGAATCTGTCTTTGCTCGTGTCTCATCAGTACACCCGGGTGTGGCGTAAGAGTTGCTACTTATATGAGGGTGATGGCAGTGACCTGGAAGAAACTCAAGTGAATTCATTAATAGGGGGTCAGCAAAGACTCACTGTTCCACCCCAGTTTCATCCTCAAAGATCTAAGTGTCCTTGGGATGGCCTGCCAGGGATAGAGAAGATGTGACCAATATTTGCTCCCTAACAGGACATCTTCTGGAACATTTCAGGTTCACATGGAACAACTACACAAGGTAATTATGTGCTAGCCCACAAGGAAAATCTCAGTATGTTTCCTGTAATATCAGAGCAGCTATGATCTATACACATGATGCTATTAGAATTTTTAAAAGCAGAAAAAGTCCTATATGTCTGATAACTAAATAACCTCAAATTAAAAATGAAATCAAAAGGAAAATTTAAAAATATTTAATAACTATCAATAAAAGGCTACATGTCAAAATTTACGGGAATCCAGCTAAAGCAGTACCTAGCAGGAAATGTACAGCTTTAAATAAATTTACGAGACATAAGAAACACTGAAAACACATCATCTAAGCATAAAACTCAAGAAAACAGACAAAAGAGCAACAGAGCATATATACACACACACACACAGAGTTTTGTGTGTGTGATTTTTTAAATCCTGAATGCTATTGACACACATTACTTTTTCCCCAGATTTGAAGGGCATAAAATTCATATCCATGTGGTTGGGGGGAGCTGTGCTGTCAAAGTGTAACCTAATGCTATGTCAGTGCATTCTACTCCTTTCTACTTTCACACTAAACCCTCTAAGTAGGAAAAACTGAAGTCCGTGTGAAATAGGTTTGGTCAAGCAGCATCTCACATAAAAATGCAAGAGAAAATGTTACCTGGGTTCAGTTAGCAGTTTCTGTCCAAAGACCTAATTCAACTTTTAACAAAAGCAGTGTTTAGAGAGAGACGCGCACCCACCTAGGTATCCAGTTTAACATGTCTTGTACATATTTTGTTTCCAGCTAGGACGAACCCTGAGGAGCCCCTTCATGAAATTTGTAGCCCATGCAGTTTCTTTCACAATCTTCTTGGGATTATTAGTTGTGAATGCATCAGACCGCTTCGAAGGCGTCAAAACCCTGCCCAACGAAACCTTCACAGACTACCCAAAGCAGATCTTCAGAGTGAAAACCACGCAATTCTCCTGGACAGAAATGCTCATCATGAAGTGGGTATTAGGTAAGCAAGTCACTCTATCTTTTATTCTCTCTCCCTAATTATAATAGGACATTGCTAAACTCTGGCTTCTGAACTTCTTCTCCCTCTCCTCTCAAGTACACTCTTGGCAGACAAAACAGTGAGTGATGACCAATAGGTAGGTCAAATTCAACTTCTGTGTGTGTTGGTGTGTAACACACATAGACCTGTAGTATAAATACCAATTTTGACAGCAGATGTTGGGGGAAACTGTTACATACTTTTCATTATATGTGTATAGAAAGTGATTGTAAAGTGGCTTTGCATGGGAAAATATAATCCTTTTCTCATTTAAATATAGTGTCCTGGAAGCTTAGGAAATCAAACTGTGCTTCTGAAACAGTATAAAATTGCAAAGCTAAAATATACTTTTGTTATCATTGAATGCTGGTATATAGTAGAATCTTGATGATTAATATGAATCTGAAAAGTTAGGGGCATACATTTTCTCATTATTTGTGTTAATGAACGTAACACCAAGTTCCTCTGTGGTGATATTTTGTGCTGCCAAAGTCTGCCACTGGAGTTGCCAAGGAAACTGTTCCCATTCCCCACTGACTAGCTCACTTTTGCCCAACTCATAAAAACTATTACTAGAAGATAAAATATAACTGGCAATGGCTAAAACTATACATGACAAAATGTGTTAGAGATTTTCCTAACACAGAAAACTTCAAAACTGGTTAAAAAATCACACTTGATAGGAAAAAAATAAAAACCTGCAAAAGCTATTATCAGTGACATTGTATATAATCAAAACCTGATCAATAAATTATAAAATTTAGCTATTATCAGAAAGACAACAAAAAATAAGCACTGTGAGGATGTGGAGAAAAAGGAACCCTCACACACTGTTGGTGGGATTGTAAATTGGTGCAGCCACTATGAAAAACAGTATGATGATTCCTCAAATAATTAAAAATAAAACCACCATATGACCCAGGAATTCTACTTCTGGATATTTATCCAAAGAAATTCAAAACACTATTTCGAAAAGATATACGCACCCCTACGTTGGTTGCAACATTTTTTAAAATAACCAAGATATGGAAATAATGTAGGTATCCATCAAAAAGATAAATGGATAAAGAAGATGTGGCATGTTTGTGTGTTTGTGTGTGTGTGTGTGTGTACAATGAAATGTTACTCAGCCATTAAAAACAAAAAGAATAAAATCTTGCCATTTGCAACAACATGGACAGACCTAGAGGGTATTATGCTAAGTGAAATAAGACAGAGAAAGACAAATACTGTATGATTTCATTTATATGTGGAACTTAAAAAAACAAACAAAACAAACCAGAAACAGGCTCATAGATATAGAGAACAAACTGATGGTTGCCACACGGGAGGAGGATAGGGGAATAGGCAAAAGGATGAAGGGGCTAAGAAGTACAAACTGCCAGTTATAAAATAGTCATGGGGACGTACTGTACAGTATAGAGAATATAGACAATAATATCATACGTATGCATGAAGGCAGATGGTTATTAGAATTAATCATGGTAATCACTTCACATGGTATATAAATATCTAATCACTACATTGTACACCTGAAACTAACATAATATTGTATGTCAGCTATAACTAAAAATAGATTTTAAAATAAATTGTAAGATTTATATCAGAAAAATTTGACTTTGATAAGAATGCTTTGAGTAACACAAAACTGAAGATAGAAAACACTGAAAAAATTTAGCTATGCAGTATCAAACTTTGATCAGTGATTAAATTGCGCTTCTGGTATTTATCCCAGCCCAGGTTTGTTTTAGTGACGAAATTTCAATACTGTTGTAATTTTCATTACTTTCATGTTCACAAACATTTAGTCAAAATGTATTCAGGGTCAAAGTATCTGTGCCACTGATTAACAAAATCACAAAAGAACAAATACATGAAAAGACAGCCCAGCACATGGAATAGCCTAAGAGAGTCACAAGAGTTGAACCACTGGAGAATATCCTACAGAATGCCCAAGCTGAGAGTAACTGGGAATATGGTCTCTTAGCTGGATCTCTCGATAGCCAAAGGGAGAGAAGAATACCTTGATCCAAAGGGCAGAGGCAGAAAAGCACACTATGCTTCCAAGACTTGTAATCAACTGGCAGGTCTGTAACCAAAGGCTCATGTAGTGGAGTCACTGGCATTAAAGTTGGAAAGGGACATTAAAGCCTATTGCAGATTGAGTTCTGTAGCCTCGTTTTTACAGTTCACAGTCTATCCCAATTCCCCCTGGTACACTCGGCACTTTGCATGGACTGAATGCTAACATCCCTAAAAATTCAAATTCTAATCTCAAGGTGATGGTATTAGGAGGTAGGGCCTTTGGGAAGTGATTAGATCATGAGGATGGAACCCTTATGAATAGGATTAGTGCTCTCATAAAAGATAACCCAGAGAGCTCTCTCACCCTCTCCCCGCCAGTGAGGATACAACAAGCAGTCTGCCACTTGAAAGAGGGCATCCTGATCTTGAACTTCCAACCTCCAGAACTGTGAGAAGTAAACTTCTGTTTATAAGACACTCAGTCTATATATTCTGTTGTAGCAACCAAAACTAAGACACAGTTTTAATAAAAAACAAAAACTCACATGTTGGGTTTATGGATAAAATAAAGTATTTATGCACCAATCACTCACCCATCCATTTCCCAATTTAGACCCCCAAGTGGAAGACTCTGGTGCAACCATGCTTTCCCTTGACTGGGTATGCTACCACAGTTAATGGCTCCTACTGAACCATGACTTAATCCTGAGCCCACATATTTCTCTTCTTATGTGTCAGAGCATTCATTATCCCAACAAAAGGAAGGCATCACCAACTACAGGCATTTTACCCACTTTTATAGCTTGGTCCCAGCTTCTGCCCATCAAAGCAGAGCTGAGTTCTTAAGGCTATTGCATCAGAAGTACTGCAGAGGGGAGAACTTACTTCTTATTACCTATACCCTATTAATGTTTCAGATAGAAGAGTCTATTTTTTCTCACGTAGATAACTTTTTCAAACATTTTATTATAAACAATTTAAGAATATCAAGAGAAGAGTATAATGAACCCCATGGACTGATCTCTCATCTTCAACAATTAGCAAGACCTGGCCAACCTTTGTTTCATCAAAACCTCCCCCATTTCCCTTCTCTCAACCCTGTAGTTTATGAAGCAAATCCCAGGTTTAATAAATTTTTTCCTATAAGCATTTTTTGTGTGTATCACTAAAAGACTAGTTCTTTTTTTCCCAATCTTTCTCTCTATGCCTCAAGTTCACTGATATTTTTTCTGCATTATCTGTGATTTTTATCTCTAACCAGTGAATTTTTCTTTTCAAATATATTTTTCAATCCTGTAATCCCACTTGGCTCTCTTTTATATCTTTCATTTCCTTCCTCCTGATGCTTGTATTTTCCTTTAAGTCCTCAAAAATGTTGTGCATATTTATAGTAACTGTTACAAAGTCCTTGACTCTTAATTCTAACATTTCTGTCATTTCTCAGTTTATTTCTACTAACTAATCTTTCTCCTAATAAGGATCACATTTTCCTGTGTCCTGATGTGTTAGTAATTTGAGAGAGAGAGGAAAGGAGAGGGAGAGAGAGAAACATCGACGTGAGAAACATCAATTTATTGCCTTTTGTATGAGTCCTGACCAGGGATCAAACTTGCAATCTAGGTATGTGCCCTGACCGAGAACTGAACTCAAGAACTGCACATTGGTGTACAGGACAATGCTCCAACCAACTTAGCCATACCAGCTAAATATGGCTTGATTGAATAATGGGCACTTTACATGTTATATTATGGAGAAGATAATCTAGATTTTGTCTTTTTCTAAAGAGTTTTTGGTTTTATTCAGACAGGCTGTTAACTAGTTGTCAATGACTTTGAACTCTGGACAGTGTGGCAGAAGCACAGCGAATTAAGGGGAGAGAGCAGAGACAAGATCAGAGAGACAGGCAGAGTTGGGTCATGCCAGGCACTGTAGGTCATGGTACAGAGTTAGATTTTATTCTAAACCACTGGAGGGTTGTGAGCACAGAAGTGACATCATCTAACTACAGTTTTTAATGGATCACTGGCTGCTGTGTGAAGCATACATGATTCTAAGACAAAAGCAGAAGCAGAGAGACAGTTAGGAGGTCACTGCAGTAATTCAGACAGGAAATGGTTGTTTCTGAGGAGGTGGTAGATGGTGATTATATTTTGAAGTTAAAATCGATAATTTTTACCATTGGATTGTTTATGGGGTATGAGAGAGAAAAAAGCAGTCAAGGAAAATTCCAAGTGTGTTAGCTCAAGTAATGGTACAACAGAGGCCCATTTATTAAGACAGAAAGACCAGGGGAGGAGCAGTTCAGAGAAGGAACAGAGATGGAAATCAAGAGTTCAGTTTGAGATTATCTATTAGACATCCAAGTGCAAATGTCAAGTAGTAATTGAATTTATATGTCTGAAATTCAGCGGAGAGGCTGGGGCTGGAGACATAAATTTGGGGATGTTGGTGTATTTAAAGGAAATTATATGCAATTGGCTCAACTGTGAATGTGGGCAGATGAACTGAGGACAAGGCCCTAGTGCATAACAATATTTAAAGGATGGGAAGATGAGACGTATCCAGCTTGATACTGAGACTGAGCCAAAAGAGTGGTGTCCCAGAAGCCAATCAAACTGTCTGGAACCAGGGAGTGATCACTTATTCCCAATGATGCTGATAGATCAAGTAACATGAGGCCTGAGACCTGATCATGGACTTTGGAAGCAAATTTCTGAGTAGCAAGAAGAGATGGGACCCTGTAGGTAACTGGAGGACTTGGCCCCAGCAGGACCAAGGACAATTCCCCCACTGTATCAGGAGGGAAGGTGGAGGGCATGGTGCAGGTGTCCTGGTAAATACAGTGGTGGCAGCAAAATGGAAGTTTGTTGATATTGTTTCTACATTCTCAATTTTTGTCAATAAATATTCTCTAGTTATTAACCATTATATTACATATCAGGCACTGTACTAGATACTGGGGAAGAAGCTCTAAAATAAGACTAACATCTTGTCCCTAAATACCTTCTAGAGTATTTTAATTATTACAAATATACATAATAATAATCTCTGAGAGAAAGATTTTGAGCACTGTGTTCACTGTGTTCTTTTTGCTGGCACACCCAAAGGTCCACAATCCACTCCACTCTGCTCAGACATTGCCAGGCTTGAAATGGCTCAGGCCTCTACAGATGGATCCTTTGCATTCTACTCCCAGGCACTGCCAGGAACACCTTGATCAACCAGAAACGGCAGCACAAGTTTTTTTCTCCCATGATGTGTCACACTCATAAATACAGTATTTCCGACAGACTGGCTATAAAAACACCTAAACCATTACTCCCTCTCTACGAGAAGCAGCCCTAGAACTAAAGACAACCACAGGACCCTAGCAAGTCCAACCTGCACCTTTAAGGGATGGCAAGACTGACCACAAAGAGGCGAATGGTCTTATCCAGGTGTCCCTGCTTCTGCCCTTCCCACTCCATGCCTCAGTCTATTCTCAGCATAGGAGCTAGAGTGATCCATTTTAAATGCAATCAGGTTTGTCGCTTTTTGCCTCAAAACCCTTCAGGCTTCCCACCTTCCTAAAAGTGGCAATGTCATTACAATGGCCTACTAAGCCATCCACCTCTCTACCCCATCTCTTGATCTCATCTCCCTCCACTTTCCACTGCACTCATTATTTCACCCCACTGGCTTCCTGCTTCATAGTTTCTGCCTCAGAGCCTTTGCTGGGCTGTCCCCTCTGACTGAGCACTTTTCCCACAGGTAGCTGCCTGGCTCACTCCCTTTGCTCAAAAACCTCCTCAAAGTGAGGCCTTTTCAAACCAACCTATTTAAAGTACAAAGTTCCTCTATCCCCACTGTTCTCCTATTCCCCCTTCTCTTTGTCTTCCAGCAGCTCACGCCTGACAATACTACATGCTTTCCTTCATCTCTGCCTGTCTCAATATTAATATTTATGTAATCATACAAATTTGTAGTTGACTCTTTTCATCTGTTGGCCCTCTCTGCATGCAGTTCTCCCAATGACCTCTTTCAATGGCCACACAGTGTGAAAATGCTCTTACTTCCCCAAGCCCCTATTCGCACTGGGCATACAGGCTGTTCTTCTGCTGTACAGTTCTACAGAAGAGTTAAACCCAATTAGAAATACATTCTTCCTTTATTCCAGATACTTGAGTACCAGCAGAATTTTGGTAAAATTCTAGACTGTCAATCCAGGAGACTCGAGGTATACGCAGAGGAGGTGGAGACGACAGGGACTAAGCATACATACCCCGAGGTAGAAGAAAAACCAGAGCACAATATCGAGAGAGCCAAGAACAGAGCAGACCAAGGGTAGGGGATGAATCTGCTAGTACTCGTGTCTCTAGAGCTGTCAGGCAAGCTCGCTGCCGTGGGGAGGACTAAATGAGCCGAGAACATCACTCCTTCCAGCCTGGAGAGTCCCCAACATCAGTTCATTCCACAGGAACCTGTCTTTCTTGCCGTATCATAAACAGCCATGCTGGGGTAGTTGAGCTTATAGTAAAGCTTTTCAACTGGAGGTTGTGCCTATGGAGACATTCATCAGAGGACTATGCAACAACATTAAAGGCTCCCAGGAAGCCATCAGGCTTAAAGGGCAGAAGCCTCTCCACAATGCATGTCATTTCTCCATCTAGGAAAAGAATCATGTCATGAAGACTCCTTTTACACCACTCTTACAGAGAACCTGACAGTGTTTTCTTAAACAGATGCCCCAGGATTGAAAGCTCAACTGATGGAGGGGGATGGAAATGCCAACATAGCGGGAAAATACACTTAGAGACCCAGAGAAGAGGAAAGAGCTTGGAACTGAGTGTGAAGAAACCCAGTCTGACTGTGTCCCTTCCTCCTTGGTGGCTCTGTCCGAATTTGTTTTCACCTGTGTAAAATGTGAGGATCAAGCTGCTTCCTCATCCAGCTACCTGGGATTATAAACTCTTTGAAGGCAATGCTAAGACTTACCTCCAAAATCACATGTCTAGGTTGGGTCAAGAGTGAAACTGTAAAATCACATGGGCTGGGTTCCTCACCTAATTAGTTCTTCTGATGGTTTCGTTTATTTAGACAAGATTTCCAAGCAGACTACTCCAACCAACTTGCCAAAATTTCTCCCAGTAAGTCAGACCATGTTTCTGCCCTGCTTATCACCTTTAGGGGTTATCTAGCTGTCTCGGGTGAAAACCAGTCTCCACCTCATGGTCTACTGTGCCTTCACTAACCTTTCCAATCTCCAGTCCTATGCCCTGACCCTCGAGCCACACTGAGCCTCTTGCGGTTCTCTCATTTCCATGGCCATGACCTGGAACACCTTGCCAGTCCCTCCTCCTTCACCTAGCCAACTCCTGGCTCCTCACACCAAGTGTTACCTTCTCCATGAATTCACTCCTCACTCAGTCAACAGCTATATATTGTACTAGATACACTGCTGAGTCAAATATTATAACACAGATTGCTCTTATCCCTGTCTCTCCACAAACAGTCCTGGACATCTTTTCTTACATCATCTGTCACTCTTTAGCACAGTGCTTATAGATATATCTGCCTCCAGCACTGAACTTGCTAGGGAAGGGATGCCATCTTCCTGGTTGTTGTAACCCCATAATGGTGTCTGGCAGAGACATGGTGCTCAACAAAGCCTGGTAGATGGGTGAATAAGTTCCTGACCATGGGGTAGCTGTGCCTAGCAGAGGGCATAGTGGGTGACAGAACAGGAGAGAGCAAGGCTCCTAGACTGCCTGTGTGACTTCAGATGACATACTTGCCATCTCTGTACATGAGTTTTTTCATCTGCAAAGTGAAGATAATTACAGTAGCTACTTATCAGGTTATTAGGAAGATTTACTGTTAGCAAAGTACTTAGCACGAGGCCTGACACCAAACCGGTGCTCAATAATCATTAGCTACTAAAATCAGAGGAGGATGAGGAGCTTTAAGAAATTTTTGAATCTATTAATACCATCTTCCTACCAGGAAAACAAATGAATCCTGAATGTGTCTGAGGCCAAGACCTGTTGCAAAGGACCTGCCACTGAGATAGTTTGGATATTAGGGCTGAAGACAGAAAGCTTCTAGGCATATTCTCCCTCCTGTAAGTTCACAGAACACCCACATCCTGCCCCAATGATGAGAAACTGGCCTGAAAGAGCAGACAGGCCTTCCAGGAGGTGCTAGGGAAGAAGTGTGCTCTACTCAGGCCCTGGGACAGTGTAGAGGAGTCCTGGGGACCATGGCCATTCAAGGAGACTGCATATTTGTCTCACCCACCCAGAATTTTGAAGAAGAATTCCTTTTGAATAGCATCTGAGGCAGGGGTGGGAGTGAACCACCTTTTGAACTGTCAAGCTCCATCTCAGCAGCCTCCGGCCATTACTCCAAACCTGCACAAATGAAGCTACTCATTGCCCCCAAGGCTTCCCAGCATTTCCCAGCCTGTTCCCCTGCCAGCCACCCTCATTAATTATCAGTGACCTTGTTCTCTAGGTTCCTGTCTTCCCTGAGTAAAGGGGATTATGCCTGATGGAGGCTCCAGTAACCAGCAAGCATCCTGACCCCCAGAGCCGCAGGGCTCTAAACACTCCTCTGATTGACATGCTGGAGGCAAGAGACCATGAGGCTCAGCTTGGATATAAATTGCTGAACTACCCCCAGCACCTTGGAAGCAGAGGGTCTAATTTCACTCACTAAAGTATTTAATTTCACACATTTCTTTTTTCATTAAGCATTCCTGCTGCTCAAACCCTTGGGTCCATGCTACTTTTACTCATGGCCTTGGAATAATTTAAATTAGTCTGGGTGAGTTAATATTCAAATCCAGAAAGACTGATGTGGGCATTTGAGCATGGAGTAAGTAATTTGCAATGCCCAATGAGGAGCTCCATATTGGTTAGAAAAGTGAGTTTCCTGCAAATAATTTTCATTTTAGATTCATAGAGCTTTTAACACTTGTAATTACTCCAAAACCCCAAGAAAGTCAAGGGACTTATCCAAGTTCACACACCCAGTATGTGGACAAGCTAGAACTTGAGCCAAGGCTTCCTGAACTAAAGGCAGTGATAGCCTTCAATGGTAGCCTGTGCCCAGTTAAAAGCAGTTCCACTAAGCATTAAAAATTTTAATTTGGGGTAGAAAAAAGCAACAAACATTTTTTCCAGCCTGGAATGGTTTTCCTAATATTTTTTAAATATCTATTTGGACAGGCACAGATGAAGGTAAATCTCAGTGTTAAGGATATTACTTCACTGAATTACCACACAAATTTTGAAAGAGTAAACTTAAAAACTATGGCTATGTTGGGCGGGGGGGCAAGGGTAGGAGAGGGGTGTCTTATAAATAGATTTGCAGTGTTTTGGGATACTTCCTGTTGTAGGGACTCCAATTTCATAAAGACACACAGATCTTAGAATCTATTTGATCAAACAAAGCCACAATTTCTCTACATAGCTGCTCTTAATTTTCTTCTCAAAAAAAAACATTTAGTTTCAAATCCTTTTATTTGATGGACAATTTTCACCAGAATATGAAAAACTCTGATTTAAAAAAGTCCCTGGGGCCTGGCCAGGCGTGGCTCAGCAGTTGAGCGTCAACCTAGGATCCTTGGTGATCCGGGTTCAATTCCCGGTCAGGGCACATGTCCAGGTTGCGGGCTGCAGCCAATCAATGACTCTCTCATCACTGATGTTTCTATCTCTCCCTCTCCCTCTCCTTTCCTCCCTCTGAAATCAATAAAGATATATTAAAAAAATAATAAAAATAAAATAAAATAAAAAGTCCCTGGGAAGAGTCCCAGACGAGTGGAAATGATCAGCTCACCACTCAAATTCAACCAGATGTGGCCCTGTGACCAAGTCGGCCATGCTTCGGGCCCCATGACCATTTGTCTGCTCCTAGTATCATCCTTACCTCCAGGTTTTGGTGGTCATCTGACAGTGTGCTTGGGTTTGAGGTCTGAAGGAAGACATTCACCTGTGGGCATTCACAAGGAAATGAAGGACAAAGTTGCGGGGTGGGTGAACTTACACAAGGAAAGAGGGAAGAATGAAAAGGCTGAAACCTTGGAAAGTAGCAGCCTTTCAGGATAGGAGGAGGAGGAGTAACAACAAAGGATGCTGTGGAGAGACGGGGAACCTGGGAAGGCAGGTCATCGTGTCTGATGCACAAGAGCCAGGGGAGTGCCAGGGGAGCGCCAGGGGAGCGCCAGGGGAGTGCTAAGGGAGGCTAGCAGTGTTAACATTTCAAGAGTGTGTGGTCAGTCAGAAGGAACTGTTTCACTAACTAACAAGTTAGTGATTCTTCTACCATACTAACCTCCTAAGTATGCCTCCTAGCTAGGCACATTATGACTCTCTGTGCCTAAAGAAACAGCTGTAAAACTGAGACAATAGAATTTACTTTATAAGATTAGATTATTGCAAAGATTGAAGGGAGTTAATATAAACATATATATCAAACAGTGTCTGGCACATACTAAGTGCTCGAAATGTTACTTAACAGTTAACTTTTAATAACTCAAACCAATTTTGTTTTAATAATCAGTAAAAAGGCAAAATAGCACTATTCAATAAAAATATAGTGCAAGACATACCATAAGCCACATATTTAATTTTAAATTTTCTAGTAGTCACATTATAAAAATATATAGGGGAAATCAATAAACAATATATCTTATTTAACCCAACATATCTAAGTTATTGTCACTACAACGTGTGATTGATATGAAAAATATTTGAAATATCTTACATTTTTTGTACCAAGTCTTTGAAATCCAGTGCATATTTTATACTTATACAGCACCTCTCAATTCAACAGGCCACATTTTAAGTGCTCAATATCCACATGATTAGTGGCTACTACACTGGACAGTGCAGGTATGGAAGGATACATACCAAATTGTCAGTCTAGGCTACCTCACAAGGCTGTGTTAGAAGTGGGGTGGGGGAACTAGTAACACTTTGTTTACATACCTCTGCATAGTTTAATATGTAACAATGAGGTCATGTGCCTTTAAAATCCAATAAATTATAAAAAGGTATTAAAATATTATAAAAGAGTGCCCGGCTGGGCGTAGCTCAGCGGTTGAGCGTAGACCTAGGATTCAGGCGATCGGGGTTCGATTCACGGTCAGGACACATGCCCAGGATGCAGGCTCGGTCAATGACTCTCTCATCATTCATGTTTCTATCTCTCTCTCCCTCTCCTTTCCTCTCTCTGAAATCAATAAAGATATATATATTTTTTTAAATTATGAAAGAGTAAGAAAAAAATTAGTAACTCAAAACTAACACTCACCAAAACAGTCACAGAAATATAGAGGAAAGCATTCTAACCTGGAAGTTAGAAGATGGGGGTTCTAAGTCACATGTGGGACCTTCAGAAAGCCCACTTGCACCTCAGTTTCTTTACATTTACTTCAGAAATTAATTCCTTAAGACCTCCCCATTCTTAAAATGTATAAAAGTCAGCCACTCTACTTCTCTGATATTGCCTCCAAGAATCTATCAATGAATGAGAACCTTCTCCTGACTTCTGGAGATAGATTATCCATGAGGCACTGGTGAAACCTATTCTCACAGTCTGAGGATTTGCCAGTTCTCAACCTACCTACCTTTGAAGACAGGTTTCTGTTTGCTACTGGCTATCAACCTTCTCAGCTCCAAAGAGTTTTTATTCACATTTGTACCCCAGTTCCCTCTGTGACCTGCTGCAGTCACAAATACCAAGGAAACTGAAAAATGAGCCTGACCTCATCGCTCTCCCACAGGAATGATTTGGTCCGAATGCAAGGAAATCTGGGAGGAGGGGCCTCGGGAGTACATGCTGCACCTGTGGAATCTCCTGGATTTCGGGATGCTGTCCATCTTCGTGGCCTCCTTCACTGCGAGGTTCATGGCCTTCCTGAAGGCCAGCGAAGCCCAACAGTACGTGGACCAGCACGTGTCAGACGACACACTACACAATGTCTCTCTTCCGCCAGAAGTGGCTTATTTCACCTATGGTGAGTGGGTGTACTCTTCCGCATTCCTCCCCAGGCACTTCCGGGGCCTGGCCATGGGCCCTTAGCTTGGCTGGTCCAGCAGCAGCAGGTTTGTCACCCAGAGGCTTTGGTCAGCTAGAATGCTAATGCAGACACAACTCTCTGCCCCAAAAGAAAGTCCTAGTCACTGGACTACAACAAGCTGAATTAGTGACTACAGGAAATTAATCATTTTGTGTTAGGATGGATTTGTGTGGGAAAGGCTCTTTGACCATTTCTGTGGGATTTTTTTCTTTTTTTAAACAAAAATCTCTATTCTTAATAAAAATGCAGATCCAGGAGCTTTTCCTTCTATGTTGGATCCCTGTGTTTTGTGCAAAGATAAGTCGTGACTTTTCAGTTTAAAAGATATTTTCTCATGGCAAGACAGTATCTTTGAAGATTCCTTAATTCTTTCAAACCAGTGTGAGATGCTGGATTGAAATTTTAGGAATAATAACCAGTTATAGCATCTATTTACTGAGGACCTACCAAGCACCATGAACTATACAGATATTTTATACCATAAATTGCAGTCCTTGCAAGAGCCCTGCAAAAAAGGTCTTTTTTAATCCTATATATGAAGAAACAGGTTTTCAAGGCAGGGTTCACAATGATCCCATAAATACAGGATTGCCTTGGATTGCAAGGGATCCTGGCCCAACATGAATTGAAAAACATGCAGAAGGCACAGTAGTTATGTTCTCAGGCTTTGGAATTAGACCTGAATTCAAACCCTGCATTTGTAGCTTATTGTGAAACCTTGTTTATTTAACTTTTCTGAGCCTCCATTTTCTTATAGGTAAAACTGTGATAATACATATGTCAGAAAGTTTGTTTTAAGGATTAAATAAAATAGTGCATATGAAGAATTTTGTACTGTATTCTGAAAGTACTAAATGCTCACTAAGTAGTAACAGTTATTATCATACTATTTCTTGGGTGGTTTTCTTGCTCAAACACTGTACTTTCTGTACTAAAATAGAAAGATGAGTGGGGAGAAGAAACAGTAGATATTTATTACCAGTAAATTAGCTGGACATTTAATAGGCACTCACTAATGGCAACTGTTACATCATGAAGGGTTTGAATGTCATATGTCACTGTTAAATAAAGCCACATGGCTCCTGTGACCCCAGAATCATGATCAAGTACAGCAATGATGTGCAGGGGGCTAGCCACTTAGTGCAAAAGTCAACTTGCTACCCATATTCAATGTAGATTGTGGTATGCAGATTGTGTGACCTTTAAATGTGGCAGGGAAATCCCCACTAAGAAATGGAGAGTTTTATAGTATGACAAATCGTTCACTCTTCATTTTTTGGTTCACAAATTCAGACTTTTTAAAAGTAAAATGGTCTTGTATATTTTCCCCCCTGTGCTGCTCAGGGTTCATCAAGGAAAGATTAGAGAATCTTAATACTGTGTTGAATACTTTTCTTAATGCCATGATTCAGGCTTCATATTGTCTACTTGTGACTTCAATTCCTTTTATGGATTATATTAAGGTCTCAACCAACCCAAAGCATTGCATATTATTGCCCTTGCTTTTATGGTTCACTCCGTGCCCTTGGAAATCTTTTGGATCTGTGGTCGCTTGTGCTCCAGTTGTGGAGGAAGAGCGCCCTCTTGTGGCAGCCAGACAGTGGCACCTTCCAACCTCTGCAGCACCAAGTAGGTAGATATTTTTCAGGTTAGGACAAATTTTCTCACAGAAACAGCTCCAAGAAGAAAATCCTTTTGTCTGAATTATCACAGTGCTGCTTGCTTCTACACCTATAACAACTCTTACAAGTCAGTCCAAGGAGAATATTTTTCACTAAAAAGTCCTGACCTGGTCATCAGAGTCTGATGAAAGTTAAATCTATCTTGATAGATTGTAGGAGTGCCTTTTATTATTTCAGTTGAGGTTTAAGATGGAAAATTGTTGGGGGAAGAAAAAATAATTCCTTTTGGTGTCTGTATGAAGAAGCTAGGTCCTATTTCATGTTATCCAAATGTATTATTTACCCATAGAGGGTGACAGATATATCAGGAAAACATAATTTAGTCTCCTTACTTGTCTTTCATAGACTTGTGAGTTATGACCTTGATGAGAACATAGAGTCTGTAATTTTATTATACTTCCAAATGTAATTTAGAATGCACTACATGAAACTTTGTGGCAAATAGAAGCCTGCTTCCCTTACTAAAGATTTCTTACTGCTCTTTATTATTATAACTGTTTGAGTATAACTTTGAAAATAAAGAACAAAATTCTTCCTCTTCCATCTCCCTTGGGGCACCAAGAATTGTTACGTAATATCCTGGCTCTCTGCATTTACTTGGCTCTGAAAAGGACACCATACCCCAAATCCAATCTTTAAAATGGAAATAATAATATCTACTCTACAGGGCTGTTGTGAAAATTACAGCTAGTGTAAGGGCTAATCGAGGTTTCTCAGTGTTTCTCAATTTAAGTTTCACTTAGTATTTCTCAACAGAGACACTATTGGCTTTTTCAGCAGGGCAATTTTCATGGTGTGGGTCTGTCTGGAGCACTACAAGATATTAGCATCACAATAATACTCCTACCCAGTCATCAAGACAACCACAGACACCCTACACACTTCCCCAGGAGGAAGGTGCTGCCCTCATTTGAGAATCACTGTGTCTTGACACAAGGTAAGCAGCTCATTAGAGAGAGATGCTGCTTCTTGCACCATCAGAACTGCAATAGGAACACTTTGCAGGTTTTCTCTGCTGCAGAAATACACCCAGGGCAGCTCACACCCTTACCAGCGACCACAAGCATCTTCCCAGCCCAGGACAGGTCCTAGGACTCTTGCCACCTAGAACAGTGCTGTCATAGCAAACCTGGATGACTGATCACCACTTTGGGGGCCTTAACTCAATCAGGGAGCAATTCTTGCAGACACACAGTGAGGAACAAAACCCAGGAGCATTTCGTCAGGCACGATCCTTCAGATTCCTGGACCCCATGTGAGCTCACTTGTTCTGATTTGTGGCTAGTCTAAACTTGTGATTAGGATTTCATTCTGTCATTTAATAAACATTTATCAGCACCTGCTGTGTGCTAGACCCTTGTCCCCAGGACCCTCTGAATGGCCTGAAGTTTGTTTTCTAGCTAAGCACTTTACATACATGGCTTCATTTCAACCCCACCACACCTCTGCTAGGCTTTTATTTCCCAGTTTACAAATGGGGAAAATGAGGCTCAGAAAGTTAACTGACTTGCTCAGAATCATACAGCCAATGTGCAAAAAAGCCACCCTCAACCTCAGGTCTCTCTAATTCCAGGTCCATGCTCCTCCCCTCCACCTCCTTGAAAAGGGGACAGCCCCTGCTGGTGGAGCTCAAACACAGAATAGCAAGCAGCATGGTAAATGCCACCACCGGGAGTATACACAATACTGTGGGAGCAGAGGGGAACAGGGAGGCTGCCCCAGCCCATGGTGGGTCACAGGAGGCTTCCTGAAATTGATGACAGCTGAACAGTCTTAAAAAATGATTGGGAATGAAATGAACCTTGAAGTGAGAGAACAATATTCCAGGCAGATGGTCCAGCACATTCCAAGAGGGAGGATGGCACCTACAGGGTTTGGGGATTAATTTAAAGACAAAGGAGGAAATAGCATGTGATAAAGATTAGAGACCTCTAAAGACGATTAACTGGTTTCTCTTCTAGAGAACATCCTGTCCCCAGTGAGTAACCCAGATTGTTTTCTTTTAGCCAGGGACAAGTGGTGGCCTTCAGACCCTCAGATCATATCAGAAGGGCTGTATGCAATAGCTGTCGTGCTGAGCTTCTCTCGAATTGCGTACATCCTGCCAGCCAACGAGAGTTTTGGGCCCTTGCAGATCTCCCTGGGGAGAACAGTGAAAGATATCTTCAAGTTCATGGTCATTTTCATCATGGTATTTGTGGCCTTCATGATTGGGATGTTCAATCTTTACTCCTACTACCGAGGTGCAAAGTACAACCCAGCGTTTACAACGTGAGTATCCCAGGGCTCCCCCTGAGAGTTCCTATGGGTTTCCCAGGAGTCTTTGAGAGTATCTTCCAGGTGGCTCTTTGCAGAGACTCAGGTTTCCTTGGTATTTCTAAAGGTTAAAGGCAACTTATTCAAGGGTAGTTCAGAGTTCGTGTTCTGCATTTGGAAGAACAAAAAAACTAGGTTCAATCTCATTTTCCACTTACACACCATGTGGCCATGAGCATGTTTGTTCCTTAACTTCTCTGATCCTTAGTTTCGCCGTTTTGGTTTTTTTTTATAAACTGTGGTATCTTTAAAAAATGTGTTTTTATTGATTTTAGAGAGAGAGGAAGGGAGAGGGGGGGAGAGAAACATCAATGATGAGAGAGAACAAATCATTGATAGGCTGCCCCCTGCATATACCCCCACTGGGGATCAAGCCTGCAACCTGGGCATGTGCCCCAACCAGGAACTGAACCATGACACCCCGGTTTATAGGTTGATGCTCAACCACTGAGCCACACAGCTCTCCTCTTACTGGATGTGTGGCCTTGAGCAACTGCTTAAACTCCCTAGGCCTCAATTTTCCCAGCTCTGAAGTGAGAGCACTAAGATGGACAGCATCACAGGATTGTTGTAAGGATCCAAGAAGAAACAGGAACTGAATCAGTGGTGTATAAGGCTTCAGTGACGTGATGGTAATCATGGTGATGGTGAATGAGAAGGAGAGGGGAGGGCAAGCTGCAAGAAAAGAGACCTGTGGACTGAATTAGCTCCATAGGACCCTTTCTGGACAGGGGCCTAGCTTACAAACTGTTCACCAGCTCAGGCCAAGTACATGAGTGAATCAGTTGGACTCCAAAACCCAGTGATTAACTGTCAAAGGAATGAAATCACTGAAAAGCACATATGCTATAGACCTGCTAGAGGCAAAGTTAAATGTATCCACTAGGTACGGGATACACTGTTATTGAACAACAGTCAAGCACAGGCTCTTACCCTTGGCGGTCAGACCCTAATGTCCCTCCTGTGTTTCCAGTCTAGCACTATGCTTGCACACAGTATTGTTTACCAAGTGTTTCATAACAAGAATGAGGGAATGAACAGGAGAAACAAAGCCAGATGTGAGGCAGCAGGGAAAACAATGAATTGGGAGCGAGACTGTGTAAACTCTGTCCCATTTCTACTGTCCTGGTGTTCTATGCAATCCTCCTGCACTGCCTGCCACAGCTCCTTGGAAGGTCAGTACCATGACACATGGGAAGATGGAAAAGGTCATGACTTAGAGCAGGGCTGATGTAGCCACAATTCTCAGCTAGATGCAGCACAGCTAATCTATAGGGAAAAGGTGAGAGGAGGAAAAGGGGACAAAGCAATTAGCTTATCCCATGGGAACCAAATGGAGAGTTCCTAGCCATAGAGACCCAACCAAAGAGGACCCAGGCCCTCAGGGATGGGGAAGGGGAAGGAAGGTGTTGTGGTGGCAGCAAGTGCAGTGAACAAAAGACAGGATATTTATCTCCTTGGCAGCTCCTAAAATGGGATGTGCAGCTGTAAGTAAGATTTGATTGAACAGGAAAACAGTCAATAGAGCAGTGAGGTGGAGAGGAAAGAATGGATTTTTGTAAATGCCATCTCTTACTTTTTGATTGCTCCCTGGAGCATGTAAGCTCTAAGAGACCTTCTTTGATAAACAAAAACCCACATTGAGATAAGTGAGTCTTGTGCTTTAGGGGACTTACAACTATTCAGAATACCAGCTAAGCCGATGATAAAGACCAACGATACCACTCAGGTGAATGTGCTTCATAGTAGCCCATGCCCAGGCTACCCTGCCCAGCTCGGGATCTTCCCTTTGGCCCACCCACAGGGGTTCTTTTTGAGCTTGTAGGGAAAGACTGTCTATCTGCAGAGTCAAAAGACTCAGTCCTACAGAAAGGAAATTTGGCCTGCAGTACACTACAGGTATCCTTGCCCAATCAGTGACCACTGCTACCCCGCCCCCCAACCTCACCCTTGCCATGTTCAAGGACAGCTTGGATTCCTAAAGGCTGTTCAGAAGTCTACTTTGAAATTCATCTGTTATGAGCCAAGAGAGAGCTGTCTCATAGGACCCTGTTCACCCTAGGGGTACAGTCCCAGGCCAGCTCACAAAAGCCGGTCCCACTTAAACCCCACCTGGTACAGTACTACCCAAATGGGAGAAGTAGGGACATCCTGGGACAAAGCCAAGGTTTCTCCAACTGCAGACCCCCAATCCTCAGTGAAGCCCTGCCCTAACCCCCATTGTGTGCCAGTTCTGGAATCACATACCTCTACAGGCTGTTGTGGAGACAGCTTCACAGCATAGCTGGGTTGAGACCTTTCTAGTCAAAAATAGTATCTCTCCTAAGGTTATTCTGTCTCCCCAGGAATCATTGTAATGGAAGGAGCTTCAGCAGTGCTAGACAAAATTAGAAGCTTCTGTTTTCCATGATAGTTATGGAAAATTTTCACACACTATAGATAGATTCATATGCCCACTGGAGGCAGAAGGTATTGATTCAACTCCACCAGTTCCAATGAACCTGAAGGGATACTGGGCCAGTTCCAATGAACCTGAAGGGATACTGGGGCTGAGAAAGACTCCTTGAGACTCTGCCCACGCCTCCCCCACCCCAGGACCCCTGCACCATCCTGCTGTTGAACAACTTGTGACAAGCACATGAGCTACTCTCTCATTTGAACCACACAACAATGGAATGACACAGATATTACCACCAGGAAACTGAGGCTCAGAGAAATGCTGGACTTTCCCAAGATCACAGAACCAAGAAGAGGATTTGAACCCAGATCTGCATGACTCCAAGCCCATCCTCCACCTTTTAACCTTAAATTTCCCACTTCCCACACCAGGGCGTATGCTCTGAGGTGGAAGCAAAATGTCTTTACAAGTTGGGTCACTTTCCTGTGGCTATTCTAAATAATAGCATACTAAATTCAGATTTTTTATGATGACTGAGAACCTGATGATTCTACATATCTCAGCTCTAAATATACAGCCTGTGACCGTCCCCTGGGTACAGCAGCTTTCTACTCCAAAGTCTGTTCATTCACTTGACAAACATTATGGAGAAGCAACCCCATGCCAAGTTCTGTGTTTGGCTCTGGGGTCATAGAAGTTAATAAAACAATCCTTGAATCCCCAAGAAACTCATAAACAAGTAGAGGAATCAGAAAAGTAAAATAGCAAGCATCAGCTATTATACCATGTGACCAATCAGAGGGTATTTGAGCAGCATAGTGAGGCGGAAGCACTAGACTCTGTCTGGCAGGGTCAGGGAAGGCTTCTTGGAGAGGGTGACCCTAAACAGGTCTTTGAGGGTGACTAGGAGGGTATTCCAGCCTGTGCAAAGTGTAAACAAGAAGGGCACTTTTTTGAAGCGAAGGAGAAAGCAGCTGCCTTAACATCCAGATATTGATGTGCTCAGATGTTTCAATGTCTCATGATACAACAAAACCACAAAATTTAAAAAAAAAAAAAGTTGCTTCCAGTAGCAAGGTTTGGGGAAGGGACAGCAAGAGCCATGTCTGGCCACAAAAGTGGCAAGCAGCAGCCCAAGTGGCCAGCCAAGGTGACAGATGAGATAAGCACTGGAGCAGAAACAACAAAAGAAATATAAGGAGCTCAAAGAGAAGGCCAGTAGGAAGGGGCCCCCGGCCACAAGTGGAAGTAAGAAATCTGCCAAAAAGTAAGCTGTTCCTTGTGCCTGAGCTAACAGTGATCTTTAATTCCATTCCTGTCTAAACATCTGGATTCCCTGCCATAACATCTGCTGCCACTTATAGCTAGAATGAAGTGTTATCTTGGAGCTTACTGTACATATAACAATCAACTTCTGCAAAATAAAAAAGGGGGAGAGTAGGCCAGAGTTTGGGGAAATGGCAGAAGGTCAGATCAGGTACCCCAGCAGGAGCCAAATCCTAAAGTTATTTATAAGTCCTGATAGGGTGTTAGCATGTCTGCTAAGGCCTTCTGAAAAGCAGGAAGTGAGATCAGGTCTGCCTTGAGAGAGTACTGGGACAACTGGGCTGGAGGGGTTGGGAGGGGAAGCCCTTGCTTGGTGTGAGCTTGGTGCTGGGGATTTTACAGTGAGCAAAAAGTCACAGTTCCTCCCCTTATGGAACCTGCAGACTGGTTGGGAAAACAGATGTTAAATAGTCACTGGAATGAGGGCATGTTACCAAATGAGAAAATGTCCTAAAAGCAACTTGAAAGAAAGGCAGCTCCAAAGGATGCTGAGCTCGATCCATTAAGAGGCTGTGGCAGGAAGCCGAGTGACAGAGATGCAAGCCTGAAGTATGGAAGTGGCTGTGGGATAGAGAACGGGAGATGGAGAAGGGATGTTGAGGAGGTTAGAGTGGCAAGGACGTGGTAATGGCCTGAACGTGGGGTGAGAGAGAAAAAGAATGTTCTTGGGGTTTTGACATTGGAAAGACCCTAGAAGGATTTGGGGAGGGAGTCGAGGAAGGTATGATGGAGAAGAGGGCAAGGTCCCTGGTGATGCAGGAAAGAGACAGGGGCTTTGGCCTTCTCGGGGACCCATACCCAACAGAACTGAAGGTAAACACTTGGATCCACTTCTTAGAAGCTTGGGTGCAATCCATGTCCTAAGGGACTGGATGAAGGGCCTTGAGAAGGAGGGCCCCATGCTCAGCACCAAGGGCCAAGCAGAGACTTGCTGAAGGGGTAAAATAGGCTCTTTAACTAAAAGTGAAATATTGTGCTTTGTAAGGAGAAAACAGGAGCCTGAGACTTCTCTGGTCCAAGGAAGGGAAAAAGGGATACAGGTGAGCCATATAAGCCCAGAGACATCCAAAAGGAAGGTTTGAATTAGAGGGGTCTCCTGACAGCAAAGAGCCACACCTCCTCTGTCTGCAGAGGTGGTCCTGCTGGGGCAGCCAAGGCCAAGAACATTGTCTGCCCTCACAGACACACTATAAGCCAAGGCCAATTAAGAGAAACCAGGGAAAGATCACCATGTCTCATCAAAGGACCATGATCTACTGCTGTGTTCTTTGTGTGGAGCATGCTGAACGTGCCTGCCAGTGAGACCTGGGATGCAATCAGCGATGTTAACATTCCGGAAGACATTCTTCTAGGATCCTGGGTCAGTGCTGAAATACTGGCACCTCTGATACAAAGTGTTATCATACTGTATTATATTAGAAAGTTATAATCTTGCCTTTCGTCATATAAATTCAAGTAAAGCATTGGAGGGATGAGAGAGTTTATTACACCCATTTTCATGTGCAGAAAGCAGCACAGAGAGGTCTAAGATTTGATGGAGGAGACAGCAGTGGTCAATGATGGGCCCCAGGTCAGGCTCAGAGAGGCTGAGCAGCTGGAAATAGCCTTTCCAGCTACTGTCAAAAATATATATATCTTGGAGCTAATGTTAGTTCTTATCTTAGCATAACTCTCCAATAAGGGATAAACATATAGATCTTTTCCTGCGCTACTATATATTTTTTTGTTAATCCTCACCCGAGAATATTTTTTCCATTGATTTTTAGGGAGCGTAGAAGGGAGAGGGAGGGGGAGGAGGGGGACATCAATGCGAGAGAGACACTTTAGAAGAATAATTATGCCTGTTACCACAGGCATTCTACTATCCTATAATGTTTATTTATACCCTCTCTTCATGTTTATTCATGACATGAGTTTTAAAAGCCTGATACCTTTGAGCTTCTGGAACAGGCTGAGAGCCCACAAAGTTTTGAGGAAAAGGACTTGCTGATACACTGAAGATGTGGCCTTTTGGATGAGTCTTCACAGCACGTTCTTAGGCTTTCTCCCAAATTCTCCTTCTTATACTCAGACTGACCATAGCCATCCTAAAGGGAAGAAATCCCTACCTTTTTGTTCACTAAAATTCAGTTCTAGGATGTAAAATAAGGTTTAAACTGCCATTCCTCAGTGACAGAGGGAGGACAGGAAACTGGACTGTCCTAGGTTAGCTCTAGAGAGCTATCAGAAGAGATGGTTCTTGGGCGAGTCTGAGCAAGCTGGCTAAGACCAAATTCCTTCACACCTCAGTTTCTGAGAATGCAATCATTCATTGAGAAAAAATGTTTACTGAGTCCCTACTATGAGCTGGGCACTGTTCTGGGTACCGATGGCAGAGTGGTGATCAAGTCAGGAGGCCGTGCCCTCATGGAGGTCGCATTCCTCCATGAATGTGGTAAGAGGGAAAAGAAGCAAAAAATAATAATTAAAAAAAATAAGCAAATGGACATATAAGATCATAATAGATTTAGTGCTCAGATCTAGGAAAGAAAAAAGCGCTGCACAAAAAGTAATTAGGAGAGGGCCTCCATCAGACACAGCAATCAGAGAAGGCCCACCTGAGCATGTGATAATCAGTGAAAGCCTAAAGGATGAGAATGAGTGGCCACCCGGAGAGAAGGGGGAAGGCATTCCAGGCAGAGGGACAGGGGAGGCACAGAGGTGGAAGGCCTGGGGCTAGGTGAGGGAGGGAGGACTCATTACCCAGGGCCTTAAGGCCTGGGTTAGGTGACTGGGTTCAGGTGGTAGCCTATAAAGGAGAGGGGCAGGATCTGATTCATATTTTTAAAGGGTTATTCTGAGAAGAGTCCTTTGCCCTAATCCTGGAGCCAATTGCAATTAAGAAAGAAAAAAATGAATACCAATAATAAAATTAGTAACATTTATCACATATTTGTTATGTGCCAGGCAGTATTTTATGCCCTTTACAAAAGTGCTATTAACCCTTTTAATCCTCATGACAACCTTATGAAGTAGAGATTGTTGTTTTCCCATTTTACAGCTAGAAAAAAAGAGGCACAGAGATGCTAAGTTATTTGGCCAAAAACTCACAGTCAAACCCAGATTTACCTGTCTTCAGAGCCTTAGCTGGGCTAGGTGACATTGGGATCAGGTACCAGGAAGCCAAAATGTACATCAGAGATTCATTCATTCATTCAACGGACACTGAATTTATCCAGAGCCTTCAGTGAGCCAAATTCTGTACTAGGTTTGGAGTTTCAAGCGTAAAGAAAGCACAGCTACAGCTTTGCCCTCAAGGAGCAACCAGGCTACTGGAAGAAGAGTTTGGTCCTCAGTATGAATAAATCTGGGCTGTATGGACTTTGTGCATCTGAGTTCCTTGACACTGAATCTGGGGCCAGATTCCTCTATTTCTGGGCCAGTATGCTACAAGAATTTTTAAAACATGCAATACTTGACCATTTAGTCAGGGGCATTGACCTCTTTTCCCTTCAATCAGGGATGGGAAACGTTTGGTCTTGCCCTGCCAGTGCAACTGCAAGGGGGACTCAAAATTCAATAAATCTAGGAGCTTTTTTTCATAGCTAATTTTTAAATTGATAATTTTGTATGGCCCACAAATGATGTTATAAATATCCGAATGGCCCTTGGTAAACAAACGGATCCCCACCCCTGCCTTAGATTGTTAAATTTTTAAAAATGACAACAGCCAACACAACAATAGCTATCCAGTGTGAATGAATCAAAATTATACCTAGTTTTTTGTCATATCGTCAAAAAATATATTTTTTGGTGTGCCACAGAATTTTAGTAATTAGTTTATGTGTACCATGAGATGAGAAAGGTTGAAAATCGCTGGTAAAGCTGCTCGTTTAGAGCCAGATAAACCAAGTGATTCGGAGGACACAAGCTAGCAGGGCTTAGCAAGGGGTGAGGCTCAGATTTTCTCAGGCATCTGGCTCTCTTCCCCTGCACTTCCTCAAGCCTCGTCCTACTGTTCTCGGTCTCCAGGTCTGGGCATTAGAAAAGTATGGCCCTCTCACAGAGTCTTTCTATAT
Source organism: Miniopterus natalensis (assembly GCF_054644295.1). Classification (NCBI taxonomy): domain Eukaryota; kingdom Metazoa; phylum Chordata; class Mammalia; order Chiroptera; family Miniopteridae; genus Miniopterus; species Miniopterus natalensis. The sequence goes on from NC_142084.1 coordinate 19,695,727, forward strand.
CCCAAGCACCTTCTTCCATCTCCCAGTTCAGTGGCAGGTAAGCACTGTTTCTGCTTCAGCAGACCTCTAGCACAATGCCTGCTATTGTCTCCTGAACTTGAGAAACAATCTTTTAGGAGCTGATCCTCCAGCTTAATTTTACCCTGCTACATGCAGATTTTGGTAGGTAACTGGCCTTAACTGTTTTGGGGAGGGGGAGAGAGTGCCACGACATTGGGGGAAGGGCGTCATGGCATTCTGAAGCAGCAGCAGTTTTCATAATACCCCCAAGCCCTGCCCTGTTGATCAGTTTGTTCTCTGAGCCCCATACACAACTGCCTGGTCAAGCAGGCTGTTATTAAAGTCCCATTATGCAGGTGAGACAGACCTGGTAGAGAACTGATTACCATGTCCCTGCCTTCTGCTTGACAAATCAGCCCCAACCTTCCCCCCACACACCCCAACCACTAAAAGTGGGTGAATCACACTCTATTCAACATTGCTCACTGACACTTTCCCCCTTTTATTCCCTAGGAGCCCTTCTTATGCCAGAGCAGCCATTGACTACATGTCAAATATTGAAAGACAGCAAGGGCTGGAGGAAGCAGAGAGGATTTGCATGAAATCAAGGGTTTGTGGTGCTCTTTGCAGATAGGAAGGAGAATGAGGCTTGTTTAGAGAAATCAACAGGCAGCTGATTCATTAACTCCACTCAGTCCTGTGTGGAAGCACCTAAGGGGCTGATGGGGTTGTATGTGTTCCCGGGTGAGGTAAGGTGAGGTAAATGGAGCGTCCTTGCCTACGTCCTTATAGCATTCACTCACCCTAATGGGCTTGCTTTAAACTGGGACCCCCACAAGGACAGAAACATGTTCTGAGCAGCAGAGTATCCTTATCACCTGGACAGTGCCTGGGAGGTCAGTGAATATTTGGCAAATAAACAAATGAATAAAAATAATAGCTACCATTTATTGGGCTCTTACTATATACATTACATGGTTGTTCATTTAATCTTCACAGCAACTTAGTAACAGCACACCATTGTCCCATTTCATATATGAGTAAACTGAGACTCAAACAGGTTTTGTAACATGCCCAAGCTCACAGAGTTATTACATGCTGGAGCTGGGATTTGAACCCATGCATGCACCTTTGCTGTTCTTCCACCTCTAGCTATCTCTGTGAAGATTCCCATGGCTGACACAATTGAAGGAATCTGTGGCAAACTCTGTAGCTGGCCAGAGTGGATGGGAAGATGAGATGCAAAACCAGTGGCTGCCTTCCTTATCAGTATAGAACCTCAAATTTAGCCTTGAGACCAGCTAGTTGACAGTGGGGGCCTTTTGTGAGACAAATGGCTTCATAGTGAATATTAAGGAAGTCAATTGCAAGATACTTTCTTCGTGAAAGACAGTCCCAGACCTTGGCCATAATTAGTCTTCTGCCCCATGCCCTGAGTCCCATAGCTCCTGAAAATTGTGAGTGCCAATTAGTACATGACTCAGAGAGCATCATAACCTCCCAAGACATTGGGATTAGCTCCAGTGCCCAAGCTCTTGAGATTAGTAATGTACTGTCTTCTATCCAAGGCCAAGGTTAACACAAGCCTTTTCCCTCTCAGGGCAGTCAAGAGAACTTTCATTTGTTTCCTGCTATGTACTAAGCCAGAAGATGCCACAAGCATGGCATAAGTTAATTATTGGACTCTCGTCACCATAAAAACATCAAGTTTTCATGGATTTTTCCCCCCTTTTTCTTTCTACTAGGATGTCTGTCATTTTCATATTGATTTCTTTATGTAAGAAAGACATCATCCATCGTCGTATTTGTTGCATATACAAATTCTTTCCTCTCTTAGTCTTTTTACCTTATATTTTTATGTTTTTTATGTATACAAGTTTGATTAGAGCAATTCTTTCCCTTTGTAGTTTCTGAAACCTCTCCCAGACCAAGATTATATAAATATCAATGTTTTATTTTGTTCACATAATTTTTAAACATTGAACTCTTAAATTCTATTCAGAATTTATTTAGTTATATGGTTTAAGCTATGGATAAAATACTTAATTGCTCACCACTTAGCCCAGCTAATTAGGCATAACTCATCCCATAAGGACCCCTCTGAGAAATAACAACAACAACACTAGTCTATCTCGTTAGTCCACTGAATGTTCAAGGAGGTGTGGGTACTAACGAAAGACCCAAGAGATGACAATGGTGAATCTGGCCATTTTGGACGATTCAAACCAGTGGACTCTGCTTTTTTGTAAAGGTCTTTCTTACTGCAACTCACTTTGTCCCATAATAAAAGGAAGCAAGGGCTATAGAGAAGCTTGTTAAAAACACATAGTTTGGGTAAAACCCCTTCCTGCCAGGTCAGATGCCAAGGATTATAGCTCGGGAGGGAATCCCCCTCACTCTGGCAATCCCAGTGTGCCTAGGCCTCTTGTAATTAGATTCTCCTAGAAGTCATGGCCAAATTCAAGTCCAGAGGCTAATCCTTAAGCTATAGAATACAAACAAAACATGTTTGATGATTAACTAGAAGCCAGACAACAACTGAACAGCTCATCATTCCAAGCCTCAGTGGAGGGGGTAGAGGGTGGGTGTGGTGAAGGAGAAGTACAGGCCTAGGTTTAGAGATCTGTAAATATTCTTTTACTGGAACATATATGGCTAATGGACCAGCTCTGCCTCCTTCAGATTATTGACATAGAAGGCACCAAGGATAAACCAGAGCTTAGTGGCAATAGTCATAGCAAGAAGCAAGTGAGAAAAAATATAAGCTGAATCTAGGGCAGTTTCCCTAATCAGAATTCAGAAGGCCTTCCTTGGATGTGTTCTATAATTGCTTGCTTCACTGTGTCAGCCAAAGGTTTGTGGGGTTTTCCAACGTAAGAAAGGGAAGATGAATTTCTGTAAAATGTCTCTCAGTAACATATATTATCCATTTCTTAGGCTGTTCATGGTAGTGCATAATCCTAAACCAGTACCTGTTTGCCCAGCCCTCCTTTGGACAGAGTGTCCTCCAGGTTTCACCTGATCCACTAGGAAAGGAACAACTATCAGAGAGGTCACGTCCTGCTGTCTGGGGTTTGGTTTTGGGTTCTCCCTGCCACTGTTCCTTTCCACTAGGGTGATAACCGAAAGAGTACTCCTAAATGGAGACAATACCTGCAGTGAGCCATGCCCCACGTGGAACAGCATCTTTTTTACACAAATGGAAGCTGCATCTCACATGAGAAAAGAGCTTTCCCTCTTTCTAAAAATAGCATCAGGAGCTAGAGCTCTAAAATAATGGCTTGTTACCCAGTAGTTACTTCCAAATCCCCAACAAAATTCCTTCTTGCTAAAACTAAAATGAATTAAATTTTCCAAACTCATAGTTTAAAAAGAAAACAAAAACAAATAATGACTACAAAAACCCACTTCAATTTTTAGTTTTCAAACAGTGGTGCATAGTACCAAACAGCTGGCTAGACACACACACATGTACACATACACCCACACACACTCACATACAGGAGAGCTGAAAATTCATGTGAGTCAGAGTGAAATTTTTAGCCAACATGACAAGTACTGGTATTTTTGTACATCTTGTCAAATGAATACCAATCCTTAAGAAATGCTGATTTTTTAAAAATCTAGCTAATTCTGGCCATTTGTGGGTGAGTGTTGAAAATCTGAAATGTTAAAGAGAAAAAAGTAAAGTGCTTTCTCATAAATGGTACCAGAAATCTGGATGCAAACTAAAAGAACTGCTCAGCCATTCAGTATTATCAGATACACATGCATGTTCTAAATCACGCCTGGATTTGCACCTCACTTTCCAGCTGAGTGCTACTGGGAAAGGCACATAAGGAAGGCTCTGAGCATCAGTGGCTCCATCTGTAAAATGGAGGTAACAAGGGAGCCCACCACAGAGGTGGTTATTAGGCTTAAGTGAGCTGCTCTGTGTCAAGAGCCCTGCAAGTCCCAGTCACCAGTCATGCCAGCGCCATCAGCAGGCACCATTCCTTCCTTTCATGTGGGACTGGGTAGTCTGAGAAGAGGCTTAAACTATTAAAGCCTTCTGAGAAGCCTAATACGTATAAGAACAAACATTTGCCCTAGTGTTCAATTTTCAATGTTTAATTACAAGATAAAAATGATACTGGAGCCAGTAGTCCCAATAAATGGACTGAATTAAAAGAAAGAGCCTGCCCTTTATAATACTCTTCCAAGTCTTCTTAGAAATCTGAATGTCTCATTCTTTCAGAATACAGGCACCACCAGCCAGCCCCAGCCCCACTCAGGGGTAACTATTAAAGTCTGGGTAATGGCAACTTTCGTGTGAAAAGTGTTAGCTGGTACAAACTGCCTGAAATGACTGCTGTTTCCTTGCAGGGTTGAAGAAAGTTTTAAAACCTTATTTTGGTCCATTTTTGGCTTGTCTGAAGTGATCTCGGTGGTGCTGAAATATGACCACAAATTCATCGAGAACATCGGCTATGTTCTCTATGGCGTTTATAACGTCACCATGGTAGTAGTGCTGCTCAATATGCTAATAGCCATGATCAACAACTCGTATCAGGAAATTGAGGTAAGACCAGTTAATTGAAAATCCTCTCTTCCTTGTTTTCATTTACATTGCTGTTTTCAGCAATGAGGGTAATGACTTTAGAAGCCCATGTGTTATTAAATGTGAAGCCAGAACAGCAAGCAACAGGCATTCTTCCTGGATTACTCCAAGAAGCACTTCTGTCACCTGCTGCAAGGCACAGCAGGCACCATACATAAAATGTCCTAACAAGGGCAGAAAGACTCGGGGTCATGACTCTTTCCTCTTTTACATGTGTCCCCAAAGGACAGCATGCAGCTGACCCAAAGCAAATCAAAATAACTATCTTTCAGCCTGCATTCCCTTCTACCTCTCACATGTATTTATTAAGTACCTACTGTATGCCAAGCCTGTGGTAGGCATGACAATACAGAAATGACTAAGACACAGTCCCTGCCCTCGAAGAACTCAGTCCAGTGAGAAAACAGACATGTCCATCAAAAACTGCAGTGCCCTGGACCAGCACACCCAAAGAAGTCCTACCAGGTGCAGAAGGTGCAAAGCAGAGACTGTGAGAGGCCATGGGTGGAGGAAGCCTGCAGAGGTGATGCCTGAAGGCCATTCAGAGACTAATCCAATTCTGCCAAACACATAAGGGAATCAAGAGAGTGTAACAGGAGGAATTTATCAAAATCTAAAATGCACAAACCATAAGCTACTGACTGAAACCTAGAAATTAAAAAGAAACTAAATGAGCATTAACAGGAATCTGAGTAAATAGATTATGATGCATCTCAACAGTGGGATATTGTGCAGCTTTAAAAAGGGATGAAGATGTTCTCTATACGCAGATTTGGAGAAACCTTCAAGGTAGAGTGTTACATGAAAAAAAGGTCAAGTTGCAGAACAATGTACATAGTATACTCTGTCTGTGTACAAAAGGGAAAGAGAGGAATACATATTCATTTTTTTATTGTATAAGCATTTGAAGAAGAAAAAAACCTCTAAAAGGATACATAGAAACGCACAGCAGGGTGCTGTTGAGAGGTGGGGTTGGGGGACATGGTGGTTGGAATGCCTTTCTATTTATTCCTTTTTATGTTCTAGAAATCACATTATTGTTTTATTATTATAAAGTTAAATAAACTAAAAATTAAAATAAAATGCACTAACCCTTTCATGCAATAACTCCGATTCTAGGAATAGATCTTTGCAGAAATATGATTTTACACAGTTGTTCATTAAAGGAAAAACTTTGAAATATCTCAATATCAGAATCTTTAAATAAACTGGTACAGTATAGATTTTAGAATACTGCATATAATACTGTATATACAATGAGAAAAATTTTCTTTTGCTGACATAGCAAAATTTCTATGATAAAAGGAAAAAATGCAAGTTGTAGAAGAATATAAGCAAATTTTATCTACATGCAAATGTGAACACACAGAAAGAAAAAGTAGAGAAAGACAGAGAAAAGATATCACACCCCTGACCTCGGGTGTCCTCTGGGGAAGGAAGGGAGAGAGAAGATATTTGAAAGGGGACATTCACATGTGCTTTTTATATCTCTGTACTTAAATCTTTTATAAGAAAGTTACTTGTGTATTTCTCACACAGAAAAAAATAAAGACCTGCATGTATTAGTTAGCTAGATCTTCCATAACAAAACACCACAGACTGGGTGACTTAAACAACAAAGTTATTTACTCACAGCTCTGGAGGCTGGAAGTCCAAGATCAAGGTTGTTCTCCTGAGGCCTCTCCTTGGTTTGTAGGTGGCTGCCTCCTCATTGTGTCCTCACATGGCCGCTCTTCTGTGTGCACGCATCCCTGGTGTCTCTTCCTCTCCTTGTAATGACACCAGTTATACTGAATTAGGGCCCCATCCTTATAACTTCATTTAACCTTAATTACCTCTTTGAAGGCCCTATTTCCAAGTCAAGTCACATTCTAAGGTATGGAGGGTTAGAGCTTCAACATATAAATTTTAGGACAAATTTCGTCCATGATACCCTCCAAAAAGAAGAGTACGCTAAATAGTAGGAACAACATGTGCCAAGGCAGAGGAGGTGAAACAACGTGATAGATTATGCAAGGAAAAGAGGCAAGACGTGAAAGGCAGAGGTGAGTTGGGCCATGAAGCCCTCATTCCCTCTGCACCGCCCCCCCCCCCGGGAAAATGCAGAATCTGTCGATACGCAAACTTATTTTTTTGAAGTGCTATACCTATTTGGTCACCTGTGTGGATGAGCTATTGCTAACTAGTCCTCCCTACCTTTCTGAGCCTCAGATTCCCATGTGTAAGAAAAATCAAATGGTGCTTAGTAATCTGTGGGTCTCTGTACCACTCACCTGGGATTTTTGGCCCCATCCTAACAAGCATATCATGCTTTAGTCCAAATGAATGTGAAATGTAAAGTCATGTTATTGATGCCCACTAGTTTGAGGCAAACCTATGGCTTGTCAAGTTATCCTAACAGTGTTGTGACAGGAGGAAGATAGAACTCACTGCAGCCTACACCTCCCCTCTCCAGGCTCCGGACATTTCCTCATCAGGTGAGAGCACTTGTCCCCCACCCACCTGACTGGAGGTGCTTCTGCAGGACCATGAGAAGTGGAATGGGGCCGCTGGAAAGTGCCCTCTACTCATGATCACACTGAATTTTGATCAGTACATATTTTTAATGCTTTCCATGAGAACACTAATTCGGTCAATAAATCTTTTTTAAAAATATACATATATACATATATATATGTGTATATATGTTCTGATTGACTTCAGAGAGAGGAAGGGAGAGGGAGACAGAAACATCAATGATGAGAGCATCATTGATCAGCTGGCTCCTGCACACCCCCTACAGGGGATTGAGCCCGCAACCCAGGCACGTGCCCTGACCAGAAATCAAACCATGACCTCCTTGTTCATAGATAGATGCTCAACCACTAAGCCACACTGGCCAGGCATCAGTTAATAGATCTTGAGTACCTACTGTCCAAATCCACACACGCGCCTGCTTCTGCACCTGCCATGCCCCACCTGCCCTCCTTTTCCATCCCAGCGCCCTGCCCACATGTCCTGGCTACCTGGCCTTGCCTCCTCAGGAGCCATCATTATCCCAACTCCACCTGCATCATCACCCTCACCTTTTCCATCTAGTCAGCATTTAAATAAGTCTCTGAATCTTAAAAAGTAACTACAAAAATTCCTCCCTCAATCTCACTTTCCAGCTCTCAATCTCTTCCTCTCCTGCTCTTTATAGCCAACTTTCTCAAGTTGTTTACACTTCTCACTGCCTATTCCGCTAATTAACTCCCACTTTTCTCCACCTGCCAGCCCACCCACATTTGACCCTGTTGAGAACTACTCATCCCTTGGGTCTCAGCTCAAATACCAGCCACCAGAGCAGCCTTCCTGATCCCCATGGCCAGGCCATAGGCCTGAACACCCAGAGCCTCCCACAGCTCTTAGCACAACACTAGGTAAAAGTCTAGCTGATGTGTTGTCTAACATACTCATGTCATTGGCCAGACTGTATGTTCCACAAGGCCATGGATTGTCACTCCCAGTGCCTACCTAGCATATGCCAGTCACATAGTAGGTGCTCTATAAATGTTTACTGAATGACTAAAGGTTGAACACTAGGCACTGTGTTAAGCTTTGGAGATAAAAAGTATTTACGGAGGGTTTACCAAGAGTCTGGCCGTTTTTCAGGCATTAACGCCTTTAATTCTCACAACCTATGAGGTAGGTATTATTATCCTCATTTTACAGATGAGGAAACTGAGGCCCAGAGCAGCTAAATCACCTGCCACTATTACACAGCTAGTAAGGAACAGAGCCAGGCAGGCTCCAGAGCCCATGTTCTCACCACTGTATCACCATTCCTCTCAGGTCAGGTGTCCCAATCATACCTCTTTGTTATATAAAGAGCGACCCCCTGCGCTCACAAAGCTTCCAGTCTAAAAGACCCATATAGGATGTCCCATAGACCAGGCCAGGTGCCAATGGGATCTCATCAAAAACAAACAAAATAGCCATGCCTGCTGGTGATGACATTGTATCTCATGTCACATCCCTGCAGCCTCACACAGGTGCTTCAGTGTAGCCAATGCCTGTGGGGAGAGAAACCCACCACTCATAGAGCACATACTCAATGCCAATCTCAGGGCTGTGTGAGAGAGGCAGCATCATTTCCTTGAAGAGATGAGGAGCCCAGGGCCCCTGCCTAAAGTCACACAGCTAGTAAGGGGTTGTGAGCTCAGGTCTGTCTGATCACACGCCTCTGTCCTGGCCTCAAACAGCCCTCCTAGGACAGAGGCCTAAGGAGCTGGCCTACAGAACAAACACGGCTGCTCCCTCCCAGGAGGCCCAGTCAGCATTCTGGCACTGACACCAAGTCAGACGCAACAGATCTGGGGTTACAATCCACCACTACCACCTTGGAAAAGAGTAACTATAGTTACTATAGTAACAACTATGACTGAAGTAATTACTACTAAGTCATAGTTACTATGGCCTGACTAATCATAGTCAGGTTTGTTCCCCTTGAATTACACATGCAGAATTTCTTAGCACCTTCCCGGGCAGCACTCTAACCAATAGAAAATACTCAAATAAAAATTATGGCCCAGTCAGCATAACTCAGTGGTTGACCCTGGAGATCAAGGTTCAATTCCTGGTCAGGGCACATGTCCGGGTGGCAGATTCAATCCCCAGCAGGGGCACATATAGGAGGCAGCCAATCAACGACCATCTCTCATCACTGACGTTTCTCTCTCTCTCTCCCCCTCTCCCTTCCTCTCTCTGAAATCAATCAATCAATCAATAAAACCTTTAAAAAACAAAAAAAGAATTACGCTGTGGTGTCCAATATGGTAGCCACTTACCACATGTACCTAGTGAGCACCTAGTGGCTAGTTCAAGATGAAATGGACCCTAAGTACAAATAATACCACACGTATTTCTAAGACTCAGTATGAGAAAATGTGAGCTAGCTCATGAATAATTTTTATAATGATTACATGTTGAAATAACATTTTGGGTCCACTGGATTAAATATATCACTGAAATAAATTTCACCTGTTCCATTATACTTTTTATAATGTGGCAACTATAAAGTGAGTTTACCTGTGTGGTCCACCTTTGTGGCTCACATATTTCCATGAGGCAGTACTGGTCTAAAAAAGTAATATGTTGTTGCCATGGTGTTGGTGATTCAGTGAGCAGAGCTGTGAATGTTCATGGATGACTGGATTAAGGGGCCATGAGAAACATTCTCTGGTTAGGGGCAAGTGGAAAATGTTGATAAAAATACCCAGTGGAGAATAAGGAGTAACTGACTTGAGGTTTTCAGTGGTGAATCCAAGAAGTTAAGTGCAGGTCTTTTGGAATGAATAATTGCATAGGGTTTTAGAAAGAGCAAACTCCCCAGTGTGCCTCCGTAGTGAAGATCCACACATGTACTGGAGTCCTGTTTAGAAATCTGCTTTCAGAATCTGGAGGTTGCACGCCACCCCCACCCGATTGAGCTCAGTTGTTAAATCGTGGCCTTTGATGGTGTTTTGTTGTTTCCCTTGTCCACAGGAGGATGCAGACGTGGAGTGGAAATTTGCCCGAGCGAAGCTCTGGTTGTCTTATTTTGATGAAGGAAGAACTCTACCTGCTCCTTTTAATCTAGTGCCAAGTCCTAAGTCATTTTATTATCTCATAATGAGAATCAAGATGTGCCTCATCAAACTCTGTAAATCTAAGGCCAAAAGCTGTGAAAATGACCTTGAAATGGGCATGCTAAATTCCAAATTCAGGGTAGGTAGCATGGAGTTTATGGGGCTAAGAAGGCAGCAAAAGGCGGAGGGGGGAGTTATGTGCGTTTGATTCAGATGGGGCCCCATACAAGGGGAGCCAGGCACTGAGAGGGGCTGATGCTTTTCAAAATCCTGGGCCCATCAGCTAAGCTGCAGCATCAGCAGAGGTGGTGGTGGCTACCTGTCCCTCCAGCTCCACGGACAGGTGCATTGCTGGGGACTCAGCCTTGACCCCAGTATAGGGAAACCCCTTAGTAGACTCGGAAGTGTAACAGCTCTTCCTAGAGTGTAACTAGAGAATGCTCTCTGGGTAGGAAGTTTCCCTGCCCATTATCTCCTCTTCCTGAGGATTCTCAATATTTATTAGCACATTAAAACCTCTGAGGAGTCCTGGAGGACAGACACCCATATAACTTTAACTCAGTGCTTTCCAGGGTTGACCAAACAGTATTCTGAAACCTGCTGACATCCTACAGAACTAAAGTCCCCAGGAACAGTGTCCTAGGAAGCCAATCAGCAGTGGGTATGTCAACCTCCCAAGGTTCCTCTCTTTTTAGGGGCCACTCCTCATGTAGATGTTATTCAATCCTACCAGGTATGTATGCATCATGTATTATATATGTATTTTTTTTCCAGAAGACTCGCTACCAGGCTGGCATGAGGAATTCTGAGAACCTGACAGTAAATAACACTTTCAGCAAACCCACCAGATACCAGGTAACCACCCTTTTCTCAGGCATGGGCAGAAGTGGACTCCATTAAAACATGGATTCAGTCATATGGCTGTGTCATCCCCTCAGAACACCGCTTCAGTCCTTCCTTTATTCCCCAAATATTTACTGAGTGCCTACCATATGCCAGGCACTGTGCTAGCTAATGAGGGTAAAGACATGGTTCCTATCTCAGTGGCACTTCAGTCCAGTGAGGGAGACAATGAACAAGTAAACAGATACATTCAAACTGATAAAAGTGCCAAGAAGAAAACAATAGGGTACAAAGATGGGAGAAAAGAGGTAGACCCTGCTTAGATATGGTTACTAGAGGAGGCCCGTTCAAGGAGAGGGCAGTAAGCTAAGACCTTGTGGCTAAGGAGGCAGCATGTAGGGCCTTCCAGGCAGAGGAAAAGCATCAGCAAGAGCTGGAGGGGAGAAATCCCATAGGTCCAGAGCAGGTGGAGCCCAGCCAGCAGTAGGGAGGGGAGGGCGATAAAGTCAGAGGAGAAAGCAGGCAGCCGGACCAAGGTCAGGGTATGGATTTTACTCTACGTGACCACCAAGGCAGTTGAAGGAGCAAAACTTGGGGGAGGGAGAAGATAAAATTTTATTTATGCTTTAAGAGGACTGCCTAACTACTATAATGAGAGGAGAATGGTGGAATCAGAGAGGAAGCAGGGAGGCCAGTGAGGAGAATGTGATAGTCGTGAAGGGAATGGCAGCCTGGATTGGGGTGTGAGTAGGGTGATGGAGAAAAGCAGACATTCTAGATATAGAGCCTATGGGTGAAAAGCAGCCTGATTCCCAAGTATTGTTTTAGCAACCAGGTGGCTATTGCTGTCTTCTGAGCACCTGGCCTTAGACTGCCAGCCTGGAAGTCTATTATAAAAACTAGAAGACGATCTTTTGTGCTTGCAATCCTTACATTGCTTTTGAAAATTAATGTCAAATCTCTGTGTCAGTTTGAATCAGCCCATGCGCCAGTGATAAATGGTAACTACAGGTTACTGATTATAAAAGTGCAGCCATTCTTTTCCTGACTCTTCCTTCCCTATAATCATGGGTTTGATCCATGCTGATCATTTCTTATCAGATGTGAATTTGAAGCTGTTCTGAGCATTCCTCTGGGCCCAGATGCTGTGTCCCTAGTGCTACCATCCCAGAAGGAGCAATTATAAATGTAGCATCTTCCAGACACGATTCCCTAATGGAATCTCCGTCTTTATTTCAGAAGTTAGCTGTGCGGTTAGGAGAATTTAAGTACAACTTAGAAACGGCTCATCCATCAAAATACCCCTAGTATTATCAGATAATACGGGATAAAAATTGGCAATGGGCAAATCTTGTAATCACACACAAAATTGGTCCTGCCCAGTTTGATCTGCTTTGAGTTATTTTACAGGACAAGTCCTTTGGTCAGTGGAAGGATTTTTCTTTCTCAGTTTCTCAGAGAGAAGTTTAGATTATCTGTGTCACTGAAAAGATAGACAACCCTGGGGTTAGGGCCAAATCTCTCCTAGGTTTTGAGCAGAGTCAATTGCTGAGATACAGGAAGACTCATTATGTGGTCAATGTCTTGTACCCCAGATGAACCCTTTGTAAGTGAGACCATTTTCAAAGGCAGTCTCAGGACTCTCCCATTTTTGTCCTCCATCATCTCTGACTGAGTTCTGCCAGCCTTCCATCTTCCAGAGAGCTTCCTACTGTGATTACAGAAACTGGTCAATTTGCAGCTACTGATAACCTTGGAAAGCTGCTCACCGTGTTCTGTAAATCCACCATGAAAAGCCTGGGACTACTTATTCAAACAATTGTCACAGAAAGGGAAGGAAGGAAAACTGAACCAAAGGCATCAGAGGATAGTAATAGGAGCAGAGGCACCCTGCATTTGGTCAGAGGACAGTAAACAGGAGCAAAGAGCACCTTGCATTTGTACATCTGCACTTTGCTCAGCCCTGCTCACAAAGTCTGCTTAGACAAGAGTAAACCTTGAGAAGACATGAAAGGACAGCTGGGAGCAGACTAGATACTAACATTGGTGTGACCTTACCACATTCCTGTGAGAGGGGCAGTATCTTTGATCCCGTTAACAGATGAGACAACTGATGCTCAGTGGCAAAGGTCACACAGCTGGTTGAACTGAGATTGTCGCAGAAGGGAACCATCTTTCACCACACACACTGCCCAGGCACTGGCCCACCATTCATCTTCACAATGTTGTACCAAAGCCTTCCCGGGAATTTGCCCTGCCTGTATTGACAGTCACTAGGAAGAGATCCAGCTGAGCCTTTTCAGCCTGAGGGGAGAAGGCAAAGAGCAGGGAAGGCACTTTGCTATCAACAGGTAGCAACAGTAATCGGGAAGCAGAGTGAAGGACTCAGGCAAGGAATTACGAGGCCTCATCTCTTTTTCTTGGGCCCACTGGTGGCTTCCGAGCTGCGCTTTCTTCCCAAAGCAACTTCCAATGTGCAGAGATCAGCAGTCATCCAATCTCCTCCTTCTGTCCTACTATCCAGAGCTGCCATCTCACTGAGCACAAATGTCATCAGCCTCTGAGAAATTCTGTAACATTCCCAGTAAGAAAAAACCCTTTGTTCATCCATGAGTGGTTTTTAAGCTTGTTTCCTTTGTGTCTCTTCAGCAGATCTGCTTGACTATTCAACCTTAGTGCTTCAGGCATTTATTTTAAGCTGTCAGTCCTTCATTTTGGGGATGCTCTCCACTGTAAGGGAAGGCATTTCCTTTAGACTTGAGGCTCTCTGTGCTTTGCTTTCTTAGGCTTCCAGAGGTCTGAATTGTTATTTTTCACAAAGTTGGTTCCTTGTTTTTGCAATGATTTTTTCCAATCTGGGTTCTGAGACTCAACAGTGGAACAAAACCACAATACCAGCGAGGTGGCTGTAGTGTGCCTTCTATCAAAGCTCCCCTATGACCTGTTCAAGATCCAGTGTGTCAATTTCTTGTGTATTGACCCCACATACAAACTCTCTGAGAAGTACACTTCCTTCATGGGCATAGCAAACAAGCCATATCCCAAATGAACCAGAGAATCCAGGCACAGTCCATCATTCAAATAAGCCGAACCTTGATGACACAATCCCTTCCCCATAACCTGGTGGGGAGTCCTTTTCACATTCTAGATGGCCTTTTCTGTAGAGATCAAAGCAAACAGAGGAGACAACTTACCAACGCTGGTTTCTTTTATTATGGTGTCTGATGAACCCAGTATACCAGCTAACTGTCCCAGGATCCATTCTGTTCACTCTATTCCAAATGTTCCTCAATTTCTGTTTTCCTAGGTGAAAATATTGCTTCTCTCAGGATTCTACTGTTTGCCATTTTCGACATGTCACATGGGTTCTCTTCCTCATCTATGTCTTCAGCTGCCTTGGCTGCATAGAGAGGGTTGTCTATTTTCCCTTCACCAACAGCAGCCAGATACCATCGCCCCTTGGAGTGTGGGCAAGGGGAACTGTGTGCCTTCTTCCCTGGATTTAGGTCTCAGAGTCACAACCATTCTTACCCACTGTGCATCTCAGTATTGGTTCTTTTGCCTGAGTCATGTCACTAAATATACTCATCTCTAGCTCTTGCTAAATGCCTGGAGGAGGTGGGCCGAGGTGCCACCAATGAAGACATGTAAACTTGGGGCAAGTTTATCATTTCCTTGAAGTGAAAGGCCTCTATGGAAGCTAGCATGGCAATAGCACAAACTCATCACAAAGGAACACACTTTCCTCCATGCAGTGAAGGATGGGAGGCTTTTGATGTCCATCTTTTCTGGAAGAAAAGAGCTTTGGGGCACTTTCTAATCATTTCAGACTTCCTGGGGATAAGACTGGCATCTTATCTTGCTCCTGCAGATCCCAAGTTGTCTAATATGCACATGCCAGAGGGGAAGCTAGGTCCCCATCAGGAAACAAAGTCTGTAAGCAACTGACAGGTGGTCACATGTTCTCCCTTAATTCTTGTCATTTTTCTTGAAAGGCAACAAACTAACTAGATCCCCTTAAGTTGCATCGGCCTGAAAGTTTGCAGGGGGAGACTACTTCTGAATACCTACTCAGTAAGGATGCTAGATGGTTGGTATCTGCATTGTTTGTTCGTGTTTGTTTTTTCCCCATGAGACTGGTTTTAGGTAAAGTTTTGTTTTGTTTCTTCAATTCAAAGTAAAAAGAGCATTAATGAGCCCCATGGAAAGGCATTTGTTCTTGTAACTTAGGTAACCTGCCTCAATGACCAGGAAAATACCAATGAGACACCTAACACTAACCACTAACATAACAAGACTCAGGCCTCTCTGAGAAGGGGCAGCAGGAAGGGAACTGGCTAATTAACTACTTGGCCTGAAGTCAGATCACAATTCAAAGCACCGAGTAAGTGGACCAGCAGCCCACTAAGGGCCAAGGAAGGGCAGTGCTGGTCTAAGTGGAGAGACAGAGCTCACCATAGAGAGCCTTTGCCAGGTCCCCTTGAAGTCTTAGAATCACAAGGCCAGGAGACACATCCTCAGCAAGGTCATCACCATTAAAGGCCCTGAGAGAACCACTGTTTGATGATAATGAGTTAAATCCTCCAGTTCTTTGCATCACGACAGTTCATGTCTTTTACTTGCAAGAAGCTTTTCCTGAGCCCATGTAGTCAGAGAGAACTTAACAACCTGTTTGACATCCCACAGCTAAGCTAGGGACAGAATTCAGGTCCCTTCAGTGTAGAAAATGCTCCTCTGTCCCCTCAGTCCTCAGGTGTGAGCAGGTAAGCGGGTCACAGGAAGGGATGACCAAGGAGCAGGGAATCCCTCCCTCTCTGCCTGGCTGCTCATTTCTTGCAAGATTCAAAAGTCTCAGCTACCAGAATACTTTTAAATCCTGTGATTTCGCAAGAACCCTGGAACAACTAGCTGGCAAAATCCAAAGTTCACCCCCTGCAGTCTTTCTTACACTTGGCTCAATTTTTGGTGTCTCCTATTTGTTCATGCCTCATTTGCTTAAAGAATTCAGTGTCTGCATATTAAATGAATCTGCAGGCCAAAAACCCTTTCCCTCCAGCATGACTAGGGATGGAGGGTCAGGCATGTGGGGTTTCAGCGAAGTGGTGCCTTGGCAAACTTCCCGAGGCCCAGCTGTATCTGTTCTGCCTCTGGTAGAGATTTTCCAAGGTAGGGTGGGCTTGTCTGCAACCCTGGTCCTCACTCTGTACTAAGTGTATCTTGGCTCACGCACAGCATCTCAAAGGGATGCAGATCCACCGGGCTGGCTGCTCAGACTTAGTATTCCCTCCTAATTGCATCAGTTGTTGAACTAAAACAGTGTTTCAGAGATGAAGCCCTAAGAAGAGGACATAACAGGCTGAGATCACAGAGAAGGGCAGGGTTGGGTCAGGCCTTAGACCCTAGAGCAGAGTCTTAGACGATTCTCTCTTTCCTTGGCTCACCCTCCTGCCACTGAAAATGTCCTGTTCTTCCATCCCAGGGTCAGGCAGTACTAAATCCTGGGTGGAGGGATTAAACAGAAGGACTGGCCCAGGCTCCTCCAAGAGGCAGGGCACCAGGCATAGGAGGACTCCCAGCAGCTGCCTGGGCTCTGTGGGAGGGAGGAGTCATGCACACACAGTGCAGTCCGCCTGTGTTCAGCCAGGCCTATCTAATGCCTTCCTTGTGCTCACATTTCAGAAAATCATGAAACGGCTCATAAAAAGATATGTCCTGAAGGCCCAGGTAGACAGAGAAAATGATGAAGTCAATGAAGGTAAGAGATTGGATCAGTTTCCTGAAGGTCGGCGGGAGTTTGGCATAGTCTCACAAGACTACAATTATGGTGTTGTCAGCAGGGCTGTGCTCCTGTCCAGAGGCCCTGGGAGGCTCAGTCTCCATGCTCGCTTAGATATTGGCAGAACGCAGTTCCATGCATCTGTAAGACTAAGATCTCTAGTCCCTTGCTGGCTGTCAGCTGGAGTAGCCCTTTGCTCTAACACAGAAGTCACCCTCCAGTCTGCCTGTAGCACGGAGCCACTCACCTCAGAACCAGCACCAGGGCACCATCCCCTTCTCATGTTGCCAGCCACCCCTCATGTCCCTTCTGTCATCACATCTCTCTGACCAACTCCTCCACTTTTCTCTTCCACTTTGAAGGACTTGTGATTAGACTGGATAAACCAAAATCATCTCCCTATTTAAGGTCAGCTGATTAGCAACCCTAATTCCATTTGCAACTGTAGTTCCCTTTTACCACATAATATAGACGGAACACCAGGGACATCTTTGGGGGGGCAGGGTAATTATTCTGCCTACTGCAGTGGTGGCTACCTTGAGTCAGCCTCATGGACATTGAGGTCAGGGATGGCCCAGAATTCCTCCTTCCGTGGCACACATGCAGATATCGGTCAACCACACCTCTTTCCAATTCTGCTACCACCTCGATCCAAAGGGCTCCGACCTGTCTCACTTCCAGGCTCTCAGAATCTGACAACCTCAGTGTTTCTCAACCCTGCCTCAGAGTCACTTGTTAAAAAGGCACATCCAGACCTAATGAAACAACCTCCTCCTTGAAAAAAAGGCACTATTCTCCCCTTGCTTGAGCCTCAGGAGCCTACAGGAAGAGCGTGGTCATTATCAGTGACCCTCTGCTTCACCCTAAAGCTTCCCCTCTGGGCTGACGCTGTCTAGGGACTGAGCAGCAGCCCTTCTACCCAGCCCTACTTTTCAGTCTCAAACATAAAACTGCCAGGTGTCAGGCCAGCTGCCTCGAGCAGTGTGTAATTGTGACTGAGAGGAAGGTACCTGATTATAGAAGGTGGGGCTGCCCAGGGTTCATGCCACTGGAATTACACCATGAAACCAGGGCTCAGTGAAGCTCCCAATGAGCTTTGAGGGATGTCAAAACTGACCAAACTGTACCTTTCACACCTCTATGTAAGGCACACCTAGAAATCAGATTGAATAATGTGTCCCTAGGCACTGACTCCCAGTTGAATCAAGCCCAGTGTCTATAATATCAGGAAAGAACCTTCTGACTCTAATTTGTGGTTAATAAAATGGTTCCCACAGCCCAGGCCCATGTGGATTTCTAACCATGTGGTTCACTGGGGAAATAAGTGTAAGTATCCACCTGGTAGTCCCTTGCTACAGAAGAAAGGCCTGTTGTAGGGCTTCCATTACACGGTGCGTTACATGGTGCATTACACGGTGCTGCTTGCATTGCCTAGATGAGCCCAGTTCCTGCGAGGCCACCCACTGCAAGACCCAGTCAACCATGCCGAGTTTCTCCCCTCTGCAAATAATGACAGAATACAGAGTGCATCATGAAAACAAGGGTTCCAGTTAATAAGGGTGCCCCTCAGAGTCTTGAAATCTGCCTTTATTGACTCTAAGACCAATATCCTAACAATCACGATATGAAATAGGTGCTAGCAATTCACAACCCTGATCTTGACTCCTCCATCTACCTCAAACCCTTACCAGAGAGCTTAACCAGCAATGGGAGGAGGAGGGTCTCAAATGGATGAGTGTGTCTTTCAGTGGTAGCAGCTGGGTGGGACTTGGGTCCAAACGAAGCTTCTGTCCCTTCACCAACACCCCAGGTGGGCTAGACCAGCAACCTGGGATTCTGCTGGAAGGGCACATGCCCTGAATGCATGTGGCATGAGCCCCTCCTGCCTGCTCACACTCACCAAAATCTTACCTGTCCTTGCAGGTGAACTGAAGGAAATCAAGCAAGATATCTCCAGCCTGCGCTATGAGCTTCTAGAAGAGAAATCACAAGCTACTGGTGAGCTGGCAGACCTGATCCAACAGCTCAGTGAGAAATTTGGAAAGAATTTAAACAAAGAGCACCTGAGGGTGAACAAGGGTAAAGACATTTAGCAGCTCACAGGGGCATCTGTGATTTCTACCAGCATTCCAAGGCCAGGCTGAATGCCCTGGCCACCAGCTTTGGTGGCCAGGGGTCCCAAGCCCCCTCCTCTGACCACTGGCTCCATCCTGAGCAGTCTTGCTGATATCTGTAGCTCAGTGGCCTGCCTGGATCCAGAACTGTTGTGAATCTAGGCTGTTGGGTGAAAAACACAACCACAGGAGGGGAGAAAGTGCCCCTACACTCACACATGTGAGACCTTCAGTCCAGCCTCAGTGACATATGTCCAGTGGCCAGTGCAGGAAAAGGCCTTCTGGGATGCACACACACCTTCCCCCTGCACATGGAACGCAGCTCTGTCTGTGTCCTGGGAAGACAAACCACCTCATCCCATGTGCCCCTTCTCACCCCCTCCCCGCCACCCACACACATCCAAACAGAACCGGGAGGTGACCTGTGATCTATTCTTAAGTGCCAGATGAGAACACAGATAGCCTAATAGCAAAATAGTTCTATTTCTTTATAAAAAAAAAATTTAAAAATCCTAAATCAAAAATTGTACTGTAGGTAGTACTGTTCAAAATCCAAATGATGTATTTTTACCTTTATTAAGATTATCTTGTATTTACTATTTTTACCTAAAATGAAAATAAAATTACCTCATAATAGCCTGGGAACCTCTGTGAATGTGCTGCCCTGTGCCCTGTCTGGAGGTGGACTTGGGAGCCCAAGGACCAGTGGTTCACTGGGAAGAAAACAGGGCAGGTGTGAGTGGGAAGAGTGGCCACCAGAGGGCGCCCCAGTCCCAAGCAACACCCATTCAAAGCACGATGGTGCTGCCAGTGGAACCCAGGAGAGCCCACTAGCCCACAAGCCCCAAGGAAACAGTTACCAGTAACACTAGCTGGATGTATTGTGTGAGCACTTGCTGAGTACCAAGCAGTGCTGACAGCTCTGCATGCATCAGTTCACCGAACCCTCACAGCAACCCTGATCAAGGTCACAAATTCAGATGCCTTGCAAACACCCTGGAAGGACAAAATACATGTTTTATGTATGCATATGTTGGGGGGTGTTTTGTGACATACAGTGTATCTTCAGAGATGAAAATTTTTTACTTAACTGTGCTCTAAAAGCAGATCAAATGGGGCAATGAACAGAACTGAAGGTAGTTCCAGCACTGGGGGTGGGGAGCGGCCATGACAAACTAGACGGCTGTGCCCTCCCAAAGCGGGCCAATGACACTCATCCCAGCCAATTGCTGCCAGGAGGACTATAGACCCAGTTCTGCCAAATCTTCCCAATTTCAGGAGGGGGAGGAAGCCCACATTTGTTGGGTCCCTGGTGACTGGAGAAGATGCCCTAAAATGTGGCTCCATACCTGGGCCCTCCTGGCACCACCATGTCCTCAAACATGAAATAAACAGAGGCATCAGAGGGGTCCTGGGGCATAGTGTGTGTTCAGGGAGCTCTGCAGAGGTAAATTCTGCTTCTGGGATGCTCGTGAAGGTTCATGGGTGAATTTCAATGGACCTGCAAATCCGAAGGTGCCCATCAGACTGTGTGCTTGTCTTTGTGGTGGTGAAGAGTCTGGAGAGAATACCTGGCTTTGCTCAGATACTCCTCCATGGCCCCCAAAGCCTGCACGTGAGGGCTGAATTCATTCAGGGGATATTTACTGAGCCCCTTGCCAAATACAGGGGATGACACACATGCTTCCAGCAGGGCTCCTTTTAAAGCCTGGCTCTGAACAGAGAGGCTGGCATGCTCTGTAGGAAGAGCAATTGATTTATCCCAGGGACAAATTACCAACATTTCTGGGACATTTCCTTTCAGATCCCTCACTTGTCTTTATCAGAATGCTAATAAACACTTCTAAGATGCATTATTCAATTTCCCTATCTGCCTTTGACCAGAAGCAGCTGGCAACCCCATTTTTAAATCCCAGGGTGCCTTTTCTTTATCACACCTAAGTCTCAAATTCACCCTGTAAGGAGATAAAGGAAAACAAGTCCCACTAAGTAATTAAAAACTATCCATTAGGCTTTGGATGGCATGTCTGGGAGGTGAAGGTAGTCCAGGAATGGATTCGTGGCTGCCAAAAGGATGTGGGGGAGGAGAGGAGCCACTCTTTTGTCAAAAGCTGTTAGAGCGGCCTTGGAACAGAGGGCTGGCACAGCTATCAGCCTGGAGTAGGGGCGGGGAGGCTTAGAGATTTTCTAGGCACTGAACCTTCCTCACTTCCCTCCCAGCTCCTTGGCTTCTGTTGAGTTAGCCAGGCAGGGGAAGCAGTTCTTGGAGAAAACAGGAAAGTGAGGACTGGAGTCTGGGAGGGGGTAGAGGGCAGACAAAAGGAGGAGAAAGGGCCCAAACCTGGTCCATCCCCTTGCAGCACTCTGCACGCCTTCTTTGGTCTAACTAATGTACGCATGTAACATCTGTCTCCACTGCTTGGGGAGCTCTATGAGGGGCCCAGGTCTATTTTATCCCCACTGTGCACTGGCACAGAGCCAAGGAGTACCCACTCAATAAATCACTGCTGGACCCCAATTTTCTAAGATTCCTTCAAATGGCACCATCAGGCTGTGAAATTCTGGTGAGTCTGCAGGAAATACAAGATACCCCTGCTGCAGCTTAGTGCAGGGTCAGCGGAAACATGGGCCTGTTTACCTCTAGTCACAGCATGGAAGGAGCCCGGCTCTGGCACCCTTTGCTATTTCTGAGCTTCTTCAGACTCTGCCCCCGCCACAGGCCAGCCAACTATGGTGCAGACCTGGCTGGGAGTGCTGAGGGACTCAGGAGTGGCAGCTCTGTCCAGGTCTCCCGGTAACCAGTGGTTAGGCAGCAAGTTCTCTAGCAACTTATCACCTTCTGATGGCTCATAATAGGTCTCCACAAATCCCAGTGACAATTCCTGTACAAAACCCCCTAATCAGTCCCTAGAGCTATCCTAAAGGACAAGTGCTCACATACTTGGGAAAGCACAGCCGGCCTCCTCTGCCCATCACAGGGTATCTCCCTCTCTCCCAGTAAGGCCCAGAAGACAAAATAACCCAGCAGTGCGTTAGGGGAATAGAAGGCCAACAGTCTGAGCTGTGTTGCCTAATGTGGGTACAACTCTGTGAGGGCTCTTCCAAGGGGCCACAGGCCTGGGAAGGCCGCTACAAGACACCTTCATGTCTGTTGCCCCCACCCCCCATAGGGAGGGGGTGGTGAGACACCTTGCCCTGCTCAGGAGCACAGTGTCTGGTTAAAAATAAGCGGCCCCACCACCTGTCACTCCTCAAAGTGCTCATTAAGACTTATGTAAAATATAGAGTCTGAGGCTCTCAGAGGCTGACAGAAATTAGGAGTTTTGATCCGCTGAGGCAGGGAGGCAACGCCCCATTCTATGTTTATCCCATCCCCTCATGCCTTGAAGGATGATGGTGCCAGAGGGAAGGGACTCCAGGAGACATGCATGGGTGTAAATCAACTCAGGAATGTTAACCAGGCAGGAAAAGCCCTTCGCCTGGGTGTGCAGAAATGGCAAGCTCCCTGGCCTGTGCTGGCTCTTCCTAAAGAAACCCCACTAACTCCCTGTGTGGATTTCTCCCTTCGCTTCACCCCTGTCTAGCCGATAGGATGTCCTGTGCCCTCTGCTCAGGGAAGGAATGACACAAACACAGGGAAAAAATAAAGGTGACCTGGGCTTGGGTTCCCAAAAGCCTGAGTCTAAAAAAGGGAGAGGATTGAGGGAAGAATCTAAAAGTTTGAGAGAAAGCATGTTTGAGGAGCACGGGGCTCTCTCCCTTACCCAGAAACACTTCCCTTGGACTGAGCAGGAGATGGAGGTGATGGCAGCCTGGCCGTGTCTGCGTGGGATAAGTGCTCCACAGAAATGGGGACCACAGCTGGAAGGCCATCTCCTGGCCCGGCCGCCCTCCCATGGGCATCCCAGGAGGCACGAGGCAGAGGGAGGGGTGCCCCCAGCCCAGGCCAGGGCCAAGTGCCGTTTAATTACAATCCACTTAAAAAGTGTCTGAGTCTGAGATAACTGGGTCCAACAGAGCCTGCAGTGTGTCAACGAGGATGCAGTGTCGGTTGTGCCAGCTGACAAAGAGGCCCACAGGTCCTGTGGCACTGACCCAAACACACCCGGGCCAATGGCTCACCCACCCAGCAGTGCGTTAGGGGAACAGAAGGCAAAAGAAGGCAATTTACACTCCAGTAAAAGTTCCCATGGTCACTTTCAGGAGTCTCAGTGCAGATGCAGACACTCCCAGGACAGCCAACACTGGTAATGTTGCCACTCCCCCCCCACACCTCCAGAGGATGTGTAGTCATAGAAAAGAAGAGGGAAGGGGGGGCTGTGTTCCATTTGAGTTACATACATACAACTCGATTGGGTTACGGGGACTTTTGCTACTTTCCATGAACACAAACCACTAGAGTCCCATGAATACCAGCACCTGTACCACTGACTCAGTTCCAGACTAGTGGTGCTGGGGGTAGTAGTGACCACCCCCAACCTGAGCTGGGTCAGTCTCGGAGAGAGGAAATAATTCTTGGACCAGAGCCCGGGTTTTGTGCTCAGCTCAACCAATCACAGGATAGACACTCCATCAAAACAGAGCCTCTGGTGCCTTCCCAATCCGCAGAACGAAATTAGAAGCCCCCAAAGCCCTGTTGAAGGGGACAGTTCTGAGCGCCAAGTTGTTTTATTAAGACACATCTTCACGTAAAGACGCTCGCAGCATCGTAGCTGCCTGTCACCAACAGCATGAACAGAATGTGTCTCCTGCACTGCAGCGAAGGCCGCGGACGTGCGGCGGTTCCCCGCCAGGATGCACAGGCGTGTCTGCCGTGTCCCGGGACTGCTGAGCCGTTACGTCCCCAAGCCCCAGCTCAAAGGTGACAGGTTCCCTTGTGCGGAGGCTGCAGCGAGAGGGTGGCACAGATCAGTATTCCAGTCACTCTGCACAGATTCTCAGTTTTTCTCCCAAAGGGCAGAAATACCATTTCTGTGATTCCTGAAGACCTTCCCTCTGTCCTCCCACTGCACATACACGACGGGAAAGATGCCGCCTGAGGGGAAACCTAAGGGTACTCTGCTGCAAATCGGAGCCGACAGTCTGAGACAAGGCGTGTGAGGAAACCAAGAGGACTGTCACCCCCCAGGACCTAGGTGTGCGTCCACCCACAGGGCTGGAGGCCCGAGCTGTGCCAGGCCCGCAGCGCACTGCGCCTCGGCGCCGGCTCCCACCGCATGGTCAGAGAGGAGGAACGGGTTCGGGGGGAGAATGGAGTCTGGGCCCAAGACCCCAGCACTTCGAGAAAAGGGAGGAGGAGGCGCGGCCCCATGGAGGCTCTCACAGGGGCCCACCCGGTGGCGAAGGCCCGGAGGCAACCCAAGCACATGTGGAGAGCGACGGGGTTGGTGGCTGCACTTCAGGGAGCCTGGGAGCCACGTGGCCCCCCCTCCGGAGGCCTGCCCAGGAGCGAGCCCAGAACCCACGCGTAGGAGGAAGCAGCTGTGCGGACGCGCCGCGCAACGGCAGCGGGAAGGGAGAGGAAAAGTAACAGCATGCTCACCGGCCAGGCCTCGAGTCCCCTCCGCGCAGGCTGTGGCTGCCCAGGGCGAAGCCACCACAGACACAGAGCACAGGAGCCCGGGTCCGTGTAACCTCCCGTCGCACCGCAGGCCTCCGAGCCAAGGAGCGGCAGCACGTGGGCCCGGGTGGCAAGCGGACGGAGCTCAAGGGAAGACAAGCACGTGGCACGGCAGCTGTCCCGCCCTGTGAAGGGTTTGAGCACCTTCCCAAGAGAGGAAAATGGACGCCTCCAGCTTCGAGGGCCCTCGCGCCTGCCCCTCCTCCCATACGGGCGCTCAGTGTGGTCACGTGACTTGCGTGAGCCAATGGGATGTCAGCAAGCACAGCACCAGCAACGGCTGGACAGCACGTGCCGCTGGGCTGGGCCTCAGCGAAGCCCGCGGCTGCGCTGTACGGATGCCCAGTGGAGCCCGGACCGACCGTGCAGAGGCCGCAGGAGAAGCGCTGCAGGGCGGAGGCCGCCGGCCCTTCCCGGTCTAGCCCGGCTCCCAGCCGAGCGCCGCCGCAGGGGTGAGTCCGCGCCGTGGAGCAGAAAGCCGCCCAGCTGAAGCCTGCGGCCCACAGCATCAAAGGAAATAATAAAATATTTTAAGCCCCTCAGTTTTGAGGCGCTATTGCCCAAGCAGTAGATTACTCAACGGGAACTTTTCTCGCCGTCCTCAGCCTAACCTTAGGAGAGGAGCCTCCCGCACTCACCGCAGGGGAACGACCCAGCTGAGGGCCTCCGTCAGCGGTGCCCCGGAACGCAAGTCTGCGGGTGTTTGGTTCCCAGACGCCCCGGTCAGCTCTGCTCCACCTGGAAAGAAGCCCGGTGTCAGTAGAAAGCCGCGAAGCAGCTCCGGCCATCTTACAGAAAGCAGCACTTTGTGGAACAAGCTGAATGGAGCCGGTTGCAGCGTGCGAGGCACTGAAAAGACGCTGTGCACTCCCCGGCCCGAGGAGCTCGCAGCCTCACTGGAGGGAAAGGAGGGGAGCCTGGGAATAGTGAGGTAGATTTGTAAAATCTTTAATGAGTGGTGGACAGTACGGAGGACATGTCGCGAGGCAGTGTTATCATGGGCGATGATAACACTTCCTTAGATTTCCAACCTGACAGCTATCGGAGCACTTTCACATCCCTTATCTCATTTAATTAAAACAACCCCCCCCCCAAAAAAATTTTTCTTCAAATAAATGAATAAATAAAACCCAGTGAAGTGGGCAAGGCACGGTTAATTACCGCCGTAGCATAGAAAGAGTTTCCGTAGTGCAGGGGTCCCACTGAGTGGGACCTCCCTGAAGTTCAGCCCCTGGGTCCCTGAGCCCCGTGAACTGGACTAGGTGCAGAGTGGGTGCCAATGAACACGGCTGAATGGGCGGGATGCCCTTAGGCTGGACGACAAGTGTAGAAGCCGGTCCATCGGAGGCAGCCTGGGGCAGAAGGGATGGTCCTTGCAGGGTATTTCTCAGGGCAGTCCTCAGACCCTCTGCCTCAGAGTCCCCTTAGGCACTTGTTAATGATGTATATCTACAGACCAGGACTGGGACCTAGGAATCTGTATTTTATGGTGCTCCCCAGTGACTCTGATGGTTAACCATATTTGAACACTATTGCCACAAAAGTCACCTGGCCCAATGCACGGTTTTCAAGTCATCTGCCTAGTGGGTGGTGGAAAGGGACTGGGGACTCGTGGTCCAGTGCTCTAGCTAGCTCTCTGGTCTTCACCAGGGAGGTAGGACTGATTGCATTTTGGAAGGATGTGTAAGATTTGGACACATAGAAAAGATGGGAGATAAAGAAAGCATTGGAGGCACCAAGAAAAAAAGTAGAGGTGAACAGTTCAATGCCACTCTATCCTGTGCTGCATATCCATTATTAAACAGCATTATTATGAAGCAAAAACCCAGCGAGCAGCCAGGAAACACTAACAAGGGTTTGGGTAACAGCATTCTCCAGGGATGGCCTGGTTTGGATTTTGTCTTCTGTTTCTTGGAGGTGAGGAAGTGTCACTCTTGCACCGAGGCATGGGCAGGGGTCCCACCCCCTCTCTCCTGGGGTCTCAGGGCTCACCTGGAGTCAGAGAGCAGGGCCCTTAGGCAGACAACCTGTCACAATGAGGTCAGCAAGCTTCCTGGGTGTCCTGGCATTGGACCACAATGGGCAGGGGGACCCTTCACCCCCCCCCCCCCATTCAAACAGGTTCTGCCCACAGAGATGTCAGGGAGAAAATCTCCAAGCTGGCAGAGAGGGGAAAGACACAGGACTGCTTCCTCATATTTGAGATCCACCCATTTGTTTTTTTAATCACCCTTTCCTACTCTTTGTGACAGAATCAGAGCCACTTCCGATGTGTATCAGAGGAAATGTGCTGTGTAATTGTGCTCTTTAATAATCAGCATGTTTCTCCCTCTAGCTCACTAAGCCTCCCCTTCCTGCCTCCTGTTCTATTTTCATCCTGTCCCCTCCCAGGTGGGGATTCCTTAAAGGGGCCCAGATGGTTTGTCCTTTCCCTTTCTTCCCAAATGGCCCTTTCTGTCGAGCGTGGGTCTTTTCCTCCTCAAGATTCAGAGTGAGGCTCCGAACAAGGGCTCTAAGGGCCAGAGAAGCAGATTCTGAGGAAGGGCGCTATTTTGGGAGCTTGGAGAGTAGAAAGGCCCAGGACTCTGGCTCAGCAGATCCCAGCTCAGACCCTCCTACCTGGGGCGGAGGAGAGACCGTCTTCACAAAGCCAAAAGTGAAGAGAGTGTGCGTTCCACCCTGGCTGTCCTCTCAAGTGGGTGCAGAGAGGATTAAAAGTGTGCTGGTGATGCTGTCATCATGTGATCGTGAATCAAGGCCTATGGCTCCAGCACATGTCGGGCCAGCAGGGCAGGAAGGGGCTCCAGGGTCTGAAGGAAGCATGATGGAGGAAGAACTTAAGGACTGACGACCCCAACGAGGGAAGAGACATAAAAAAGCAAATTACTTTTGCTGTTTTTATACTGTTATTGTTATTATCATTATCATTACAAAAGTAAACTATGGTCACTGGAGAAATTTTCAAAAACCTTGGCACTCAGAAAGAAAATGAAAATCTCCCTTCATCCCATCATACAGAGATTATTATTTAGTCGTGGTTTTCTTTGCATATTTGTATCATTCTTAATCTACAAACTCAAGTGGGTAAGAAATGTGAAATTATTTTTCCGTTAGTCAATCTCCCTAAGGAGCCCTCCTCTTCCCCCCACCCCCAGCTTTTCCCCTGAAATGGTCCAAGTTTCAGCTCTGGGTCCCCACAGCACGTCTCCAGGCACTGTGCTAACGTCTGCTGGCTGAAGGTGTGTGAGTGGACATCTTTCTGCACAGGCTTCCACCAAGCACCTGCTGTTCTCTCTAAGGTCAGCCCTGCAGGTTGCTGCTATGTGGACCCTCATTCCCGTCCAAAAGATGTCCACAGACGCCTCCTTGCCACTTTCATGTCCTTCTTGAAGCACTGGCACAGGAGCCTGTCTTCTGTCCCAAAACACTTTAGAGCTGGGGGAAGCCAGCTGTGCCCCTGGGCACTTCCAAGCACACTTAGGTGAGCTTGTGGGAATTATTCTACCACGTCACAGCCGGTGGGGCTGGGGAAGCGATCCATACTTAGGGGTTCTGCTTCCCTAGGGCTCTATCCAAGAAAGGCATTTATTATTTCCCTCTGCACCCTCATCCCCAAAACTGTCTGGTTTCTGTTATCCTTCCCATTGCAGAGAGCCCCTCTCAGGGAACCTCCAAATCTAAGGTCACCTTGTTTCCCCACCAACACTCCTCACCCCTCACCCCACACTGCCCCGAGATCAGGGAGGTCTCTTCTCATGTCAGGGTGGGAAAATTTGCCCTTTCTCAGGGCTGCCACAGCAGGCTGAGCAGTGTGTGCACTGCCCAAATGGGCGCTGCTGAGGGGCAAGGGTACAACAGGAGAAAGGCACATTTTTATAACTCACCCAAAGGTGCCATATATGCTAGCCACAGCTCTGCCCTGACTCATATCTTGTTCCAAACCTTACACCCAGGCCTAGACCATTAAAACTAAAAAAGCAATCATTTGACTCCTTTGCTAAGTTTATGTTCCTTCCTGGAGGCAGTTAACATTGGGCAGTCTGACTGTTATCAGCCTGCAAGGAAGGGTCACAGGTGTTGGGAAACCCAGGGGTTGTCTTGGTCAATGGTTGGTCACTCACACACACTCATGCAGATGCATACACATAGACACACACATACATGTACACTCCCAGCTCCAAATCCTTGGTTTGAATCTTTGCCATTGGGGCCAGACCTGAATTTAAAAAGCTCCCCACATGATTCTGAAGGAGCTGGGAGAGGAGGAACCGTGAGACGGAACTAAGACCCAGTTCCTGGAGAAGCCGCCCCACAGCCTGCAGCAACCTTTGGAGAACAGTGCCAACGCTGCCCTTCTTGCCGGGTGGGCGAGTCCAGGTCCAGGCTGTGCAAGATGGTGGGCTGTCAAATCTCAAAATGCCCTTTACACCCCCAAGCATCTGTTTTCCCTATTTGGTTCCAGTTGAGATGTTGAGAAAATCCACTCAATGCCATTTCTGGGGGAGAGTGTCATCTGAAAGGCTTTCTTAAGGAGGGGTCTGAGGATCTTGAATCACCCAGCCCACTTCTCCCATCCCGCAGAGAGCCGACAGCCTCCTTGGGGAGGGGTGGGTGACACCCCTTCCCCAGCAGTACCACATGTGCCTCCCCGGAGAACTTTCCAGGATGGAGACACCCTGACCTTGGACCTGGGAGCCAAACCCCAGGGGAAGAGCAGTTGGGATTTCTGTTGCCTTGGCATAAAATGGCATTGCTAACGTACTTTCCAATTTAGGTTTTAAAATACCACTGAAAGGACAGCTTCAGTTCTCTCACTGAAAACTTTTTAAAAATAATCACATTTCCTCAAGAATCAGGCCCTGGGCATATGTGTCCCTCCTTCCCTGTCAAGAGGTGACAGAGCTAAAAGGACATTCTCTCAGATTTTTTCATAACCAATGTGCTGCTGCTTTGGTCAAGGGGCCCTCTCTGCCCCTACTCCACATGTAGAGTCCCCTCTGCCCAAGACGCTGGACAGCGCACCATGACGCCCCACCTCCACCCCCAAAGATGATGCTGCCCAATGGCAGAGGTGCTAGAAGGACTAGAAAAGACAGGAGAGCTGTCCCTCAGACACTAGCTAAGGGAAGGTTTAGCGCAGGGGTGACTGGCTATAGAATGGGACTTATCCAAAATTAAGATTATTGGGGTCCCTAGGAGTTTTATGGGAGAGAAACCAAGGTGTTTTTTGGTTGGTTTTGTTGTGTTTAAACTTTGGGAGAAAAAGAAAATATAATTTTTGTTTATGGATTAGGAATAATCTTTTAGGAATAATTTTCTAATTATTCTTAACAGAATATGTTCCCAACTTTTGTAAACATGGAAGCCCATTCCTATATTTTAAGTATAGGTGGAGGGAGGGGTTATTGTCAGAAGGATGACTCTCTGATCCGACCGTCCTGTTGATGTGGAAAGTGACTTCAGGATTTGTGCCCATGAAGACAGGGTCTCAGGAGGCCCAGACTAGCTGCCAGGGGCCTCATCAAAAAGGTACAGAATTTTTTAGAGGACCTGGTTTGCAGGCTTGACCTGGTCTTTGGGGTAGGGTAAGTAGGGAAGGGTGCCTGTCCACGCAGGCCCAGGACTAATCCCCTGAGATTCTGGGAAGTCAGGCCTCTAACTGCCCAACAGAGAGCCCATACAGGAGCAGAGTGTGGAGGCAGAGCTCAAGCCTGCACCGCTGCAGCTCCCCATCCTGGGCCAGCTCCCCGCTGGCTGCTCAGAACTCACTCCAGAGGCAGCCAATAGAATGTACTGGTGACAGGAGCTGGTCACACCCCTTCCTGCAGGTTCCCAATCCCAGAGCTTCTTGGTGACTCAGATCAGGTCTTTCTAGCTGGTGCTGCCCTCGGCCATGGGGAGGGTGACACGTAGCCTGGACCATCATCTAGACCTCTCTCCAGAGACTCCCAGCCCCAGCCCCAGGCAGCCCTGTGAACCACATCATTGACTCTCTGCACCCTACCGTCTGATCCTGTAAGACACTGCAGGCTCAGGGGATCGGGACAGAGGTAGAGGCCTGGTTTCTAGGAGGGGAGCCCTATTGCGAACACTCTCCTTCTAGAACCACCTCTTCCTCACACCCTTCCTTTCTTCAGTTATCCCACTCCAAAAACCAGACTGCAACCCCCTCAAGAGCTCTGGCTGACCATTCTCCAAGCCTACTACTGCCCATTCCCACTTGGAAAGCCTCTTCATTTCAGAGCCTGGGCATGGCCTGCTGGCTGCCGAGTTCTAAAATGGTAATTCCAAAATGCAACCTTAACTTGCCAACCACTGTGGTTGCCAAAGCCATGTGTAAAAACAAAGTCAGCCCTGGCCAGTGTGGCTCAGTTGGGCATCATCCTGTGCATAGAACGAAAGGTTGCCAGTTTGATACCTGGTCAGGGCACATTCCCGGCTGTGGGCTCGATCCCCAGTTGGGGGTGTGCAGGAGGCAGCCAATCAATATTTCACTCTCACATTGATGCTTCTCTCTCCCTCTCCCTTCCTCTCTCTCTAAAAATCAATAAAAAATCTTAAGGGGAAAAAAAAAGTGAAAAACAAAAGCAAAAAGAAAGCTGCTGGGGTAATGGTTAAAAAGAAAGGTCTGCAAGCCAGGACACCCTCAGTATTCACAGAGGAAGTGGAAGCCATTCCACAACCTCCTGCAACACAGGGGAAAGCAGCCAGCAGCAACACACTCTAGCATTCAGACAGCAACATTTCACCCTTGATCTTCACCCTAGCCTCTTGGTGATGCTAAGCAGTTTAATAATAAATCCCCTCATGTGCAGAAGAAACAGAAATAGCTTCACCAAGCACTGGAGGCCATCACAGCACAGCTTATGAAATTGTGGGGCTCTAATGCTCCGAGTCTCCAAAGTTTCCATTAAACAGATGCCAAATAGCCCTGCGGTGGCAGGAAAGGCATCCTTGTCTCGCCTCTCGGGTCTCTCTCGGGTCTCTCCGCAGACAGACTGGTGGGGAAAGGAGCATGTGTCACTCAGCAACCATGTAATGGGAAAGAGGTCACTCTGGGGTCCTAGCCCTGTGATCCCTGCCTGTCAAAGCCAACCTCTGAGCCCCTTTATAATCTTTTTCGAGACTTAAATGTGTGGGTACACAAAGCTCCCTTAATGGGAGGTCGCTCTGGCTTGTGTAAAGCTGTGTAAACTTCATCTCTGCATTTACATAGCTCCAAGCCTTGTTTAATTTCCTGCCTGGGGATATTCAGAGAACATGACTGCCCTCTCGGGTCTCTGAACATCTTTCAGAAAAGAAGCAGTGTCCCCCCCCCCCCCCCAAAAAAGGCAATATACCTTCTCCAACTTTACCAAAAGGCAAGGAAGGCAGTTTAACCGCATGCCCTTGCCAAGCTTCCCATTAGAAGAAGCAGCTTAAGATGAGTGGACAAGCACTGGCTACAGAATCTAAGACTCTCTTACACCATGACTTGGCTGTGTGACCTTGGCAAGTGATACCACTTCTCAAGGTTCCAGCTTCCTCCTTGGGAAAATGGGGGAGATAGAAGTGCCCATCTCACAGGTTGCTGTGAGGAGAAAGATCATGCTGAGGCCCAAGCCAGTGCTCAGCCTATGGGAAGAGATCGGCGAATGGCAGCTACTGGGACTGCTCTGCCATTAGAGGTGGCCATGGCAGTGGTTGAGTGCATGGACTCTGGAGCCAGGCTGCCCAGGTTCAAGTCCCAGCCCACCACTCACAGGCTGCAAGACCTTGCATGTGTTACTTCTGCAAAATTCAATATGATTATGAAAAGCAGCAGCTGTGGGGGAGAAATGAGCAGTGTCAATGACCACAGGTTCACAGATTACCCCTCCTAAACCCCAACACGAGCAATGGAGCTGCAGGAACTCCACTACTACCACCTCCACCACCCACACCAAGCCCTTCACAGGCTCTCTCTGCTCCATACCCATTTCCTGAATGCTCACAGCATATTTCCAGAACAAAACCAGAAGTCACTTACCATAAACCCCCATTTTATAGCCCCAGGTTCCACTTAGGACCTCCCTACTAAGCTGCCCAGGCTTCCTGCCACCGCCTAGTGTCTTACCTGAACTCACGGGTGGCGTGCAGAGGTAGTGGGGACAGCGGGGACATGTTATTCCCCATGCAAATACAAGGAGGAAATTCCAGGCCAGACTACACACCAAGCCCTTCAAGCCCTGTAGTCAAGCTTTACCAGAACCAGGGAGTTCAGGGACAGCCGGGGCTCCACCTGGATAAACTCGCCTCCATCCAATCCCCATGCTGGCCCTCCCCATGGCTGACAGTGTTGGTCAGGAGCCTGTTCTGGTTTCACATCATGTCACCTGGGGTCCTGCTGGCTGAGTAAAATGATGTCAAAACAGGCCAGGCTTTCAGAGAAAGGGACCTGGGTCCCTCGTGCAAGTGGCCCACTCCCATGACTGCTGCTTCACTGCTTCATGTGGCTGTCTTGTGCTAACAGGGATAAGCCTTGCCCCTCTCAGAGCCAGCTTTCCCATATGGAAAAGGAGGGGTTGCCCTAAGCAGCCGGACATAGGGCTCAGGGTCTGGTGTCTTTGGAGCACAATGGGCAGCTCCCCAGGACCCAAGGTGGGCAGAGGGGCAGTGCTGAGTCCTACCAGGTCCTGCTGCCCACCCTGTCTGCACACACACAGTCCCCTTCCAATCCAGGGAGGCCCACAGAACCCTGTCTGTGGGACTAATAAGAAATCACTGAATAGGGCCTCTAGAGCACATCTGCACCTCAATCAGCAAACACTCTGCCCCTCACTCAGCCAACAGTCAAACACTCTTCAGGGTCAGAATTTGGAACCACAATTTCAACGTCAAAGAGCTCACAAGGGTGTTTGTCCTGGGCTGAGCTGGGATTTGTGGGAACAAGTGGTGGTCCAAACTGGCCACCTCTGTTCACTGCTCATCTCTGTCTTGGCCCTCAGGCCTTTGCCAGGATTGCCAAGGGCAGGTGGGCCATCACCAGCATCACTCTTCCTCTTGCCCCTGTACCAGAACTGGCCAGGCCAGGGAGCTCAGCGAGTGAGATCCTGGTAGGGGAAGCACATGTACCCTCAAGTCACAGCTAGAGTCGCCTGGGCCCACCAAACCAGCCCCAGCTTGCCTGGGAGTGTCCCTGGCTTCCCTGGAGGCTAATGCCCTGCCTGAGAGACCCAGCGGCCAGTGGGGCTCTGTGCCAAGGGGCTTGGCGAAGAGGGAGAATGTCGAGAATAGGAAAGCCCGGTGCATGCCTGGCTCACCTTGTCTCTGAGTCCGCCTGCTGTCCACAACTGTCTGTTTTGCGTGTCTCTGTTGATACGTCTGTACCTGTTTGTCAGTCTTTCTGTGACCCAGTGTTTTTTCTCCCTCCTTCTCTGTGCGTCCCTGTCTGTGAGTGATGTGAGGTCGGGCAGGAGCAGTCACAGCCCTGTCCGCTCTCACCCTCATTGGTTCTCAGCCACTCCCGGGGACAGCCTCTGCCAGTCCCGCCCCCCACCCGGGACCTGAGCTGCTCAGACCCGCCTCAGCGCTCAGACTCCAGCTCAAGACAGGAGCGCAGCAGCTCACGCCAGCGGGACGGGGTCGCCGCGCTCCAGCGTCTGGACAGGGCCTAGAGGCTGCAAGGGCCACGCCGACAGAGGCGGCGCCGGAGGACTCCCAGCCTTTGCCCTCGGTGGACCAGGCCTCCCGACGGCACCGAGCAGGAACCCGAGCTGTGGCCTCGCTCACCGGGCGCCTCTCCGCCGCCGCAGCCCGCAGGCAGCCCGGAGTGAGGCGCTCACCGGAGCTGGGGGTCCGAGCCCAGAGGGCGGCTGTAAAACCTAGAGACGGGCGATCCGGCACCGCAGGCGGGGACGAGGAGACGCAGGGAAAGCCCGAGGGGCCCGGCGCGGAGCTGCCCAGCTGCCAGCCCAGGGGTCCTGCACCCCACCGGGAGGACAGCGGAGCGCGGAGGCAAGGGGGCGACCGCGCTGCAGTCCGGGACTCCGGGTCCCTAGCGCGCGGCGGGGCGGGGGGATGTGCCATGGAGGCGCCGGGCAGCACTAGTCCGAGCAAGGCGCAGTGAGCGAGTCGGCCGGGGACCCGCGGGCCATGTACCGCGACGTGCTCAACGCCACAGGCGGCCTCGAGGCGGCGGTGGGCGGCGCGCTGGCCTTGGCAGCTACGGTCAGGGCGGAGGGCGCTCTGCCACTGGAGCTGGCCACCGCGCGCGGGATACGGGACAGCGCGGCCGCGAAGCCCGACCTGCCCACCTACCTGCTCCTCTTCTTCCTGCTGCTGCTCTCCGTGGCGCTCGTCGTCCTCTTCATCGGCTGCCAGCTGCGCCACTCCGCCTTCCCCGCGCTGCCCCACGACCGCTCCATGCGCGACGCCCGTGCGCCCTGGAAGACGCGGCCGGTGTAACGGCGCAGCGAGCCTTGGCCCGCCGGTGCCGTGCCGGGTCTCGCTACAAGCAGTGGGTGTGAGCCGAGCAGGCCGGGTCTGGCCTCGGGGGTTCGGGGATCCTGACCTCTGGGGGTCGCCGGCCGTGGGCACACTGCACTCTGACCCAAAGGCCCTTCCGGACCTCAAGCGGCAACCTGGGCGTAAAGGGAGCCGGGGGCGTCAGGGCTGCCTAGCTCCCCGCTCCTACTAGCCACGGGGTACCAAGGCTCTGATCCCCTGGCAGAGCCTTTCTTCCCCGGGACAGCGGGCCCAGCTGGGACCTTCCTGAGACCGCGCGCCACGGACAGAGGCGCCTTCGGGGCCGCCTGCAGACTTCGCTTTGCGCACGTAAGGGGCAGGCAGGGCGAGCACGCAGCTGGCCGGGACATGCCTGTGGGACTCGCTGGCCCTGCGACAGCTACCACCTCTCCTCCTCGTTAGCACCGAGGACCCTGCTAGGTCCCGAGCGTGAATTCAGCCTGACTTTGTGAAATGATGGCCCTTGGGGACTGCGTGCCCCAGGAGAAGTGAGGGGAGCGGGAGTTTCACTGGGTCCGAGGATCCAGTTTTTCCTGCGCGCACGGATGGAGGGAAAGCCAGTCTAGAGACACAGGGTCCCACTGGCAGCACCCTGCTGTGGGGACCCACGTCCCCAATATACAGGGGCCGCGTTCCTACAATAAAACCTCACCGAATTAGACCCAGTGCTGAGAATGCTCTGGTCATTGTTTGTGCCACTTTGGAAAGTGGGATAAGGGCTGGGCATCCTTTTGAGCATCCTGAGAGCCAAGCGCAGCCGCCTCCTGCCTTGCTGTGGCCCAGGTCAGTTTTAATGGTACTCCTCTTCTCCAGCTTTCCCCCTGGGTCAGTCAGTTACTTGCTCTGGGAAGTGTTTTTAGAGCAGCTCTGAAAGGGGAATTACTGCCTTGTCTGCTGAAAAAAAATCCCCTGAAAAGGGGCTCCATGGCGACGTTCCCTTCCCTGTTCTTTCCTTTGCTCTCAGAGCCATCCTGGGCCTGAACCCTTCCAAAAGCTCTATCTGGACCAGAACCAGCTGGTGAAGGAAGGGCCTAAGGGTCAGGCAATGAGACAGCTGCTCAGCACTTATTCCCAAACGAGGCAGGCGGCCAGCACTGGAGAGCACAGCAGAGAGCAGTGGATGAGTAAACCCCATCAGGAGGAGACAATCTCAAAGAACCTGAGAGGGAAAAGAATTGTGGTTATCCTGACTATTTTCAAAGTGAGCCTAATTCTAGGGAGTTTATGGGCATTTAAAAGTTTCAGGAGTCACCTGGCTCTGGGGCACTAGAGCTGAGAGAATGTTTGACTAAAAAAGAATTTGGTAGCCCTGGCGGGTGTGGCTTAGTGGTTAGAGCACTGGCAGAGCAAGGAAGGATTGAGGGTTCGATTCCCAGTAAAGTGCAGGTACCTGGGTTGTGGGTTAGCCCCCTACCCCTGGTGGGGTGCAAGGAGGCAACCAGTGGATGTGTCTCTCTCACACAGATGTTTCCTTCCTTCCCTCCTTCCCTCCTTCCCTCCTTCCCTCCCTCCCTCCCTCCCTCCCTCCCTCTCTGGGAAGCAATGGAAAAAAATATTCTCAGGTGAGGATTAACAACAACAAAAAATGACCTGGTAGATTTGTGTTTTAAACCATTTGGGGTCACTCAGATGTCGAGAACCTGAAGGATGCTAAGACACGTACCTCTGGCAGAATGCACACAGGCACACAATTCTTTGGTAAGGGTTGTCAGACAGAAACCTGTCTAAGGACTCAGGCTGAGGCTGGGGAGAATACGTGCTAGGGCTGGAGTCTCAGGCCTGGGCTCCTAACTGCCTCTCAGCCCGTGCCTGAGAGTCCCTCCTGGCAGCAGAGATGAGCAGAAGATGTTTCACCTTGGGCTTAATTATGCATCTCGAAGAGCTAACACCAGCCAAGTCCTAATGGTGCTAATTCTGTGATAACTCACAGAACATTTTAGTTTGGCCTTTGGAAATGTAGCCAGATCTCTCCAGCCTACATAGTAAGGGTAACTCAGCTAATCTGTTACCCTTGGTTGCAGAATCAACTAAATGGAATAAATGTAAGGAGATGTGAATACCCCAGGCTGGCATAAAGAAATCACACAATGCTGATATGGGGGACCCTTGGGCCTTGATCTGGGGGCTGTGAGGGGTAGGAGATTAATGTAGAGGCAGAGCATTCCTCTTCAACATCTTCCCATGGATAGACCTGAAGGCAGTGTGCAGAGAGGTCAGAAGCACTCGCTCTGGAGTCTCATTGTCTGGCTTTAACCCCAGCTCCACTGTTCAGCCTGTTTCCTCATCTGTGAAATGAGTATTATATCACTTAGCTCTACAACATAATATTAAACAACATAACCTATGAAACATGCTAGCACCCAACACACAAGGGAGAAGCTGGCCCTGGCCGGTGTGGCTTGGTTGGGTACCCTCTCATGCACGGAGAGGTTGCTGGTTTGATTTCCATTTAGGGCACATGCCTGGGTTGCGGGCTCCATCTCCAGCAGGGGGGTGCAAGAGGTAGTCGATCGATGTTGCACTCTCACATGGATGTTTCTGTCTTTTCCTTTCCTCACTCTCTAAAAATAAAAGACTATTCTTTAAAAAAGGGAGAGAGGGAGAGAGAGAAGCTGGCCCACAAACAGGATGTGGTCTCCCTGGGGACTACAAACAAATGTGCCCACAAACAAATGCAAGGATTGGTCCTTGCAGGGGAGAATATGAGTGGATGACTGGCTTAGAGGTCACTTGGAGTTCCTGGGCCAGAATCAGCTAAAGGCAGAGTGATCCAGAGGCTGTTGGGATACATTAATAAAATACTGGCCCAAGGCATACAGAGCTTAAAGCTAAAAAGTGCTAACATGGAGACAACTTGGAAAGCATTCCTCTGATGTCTCTAAAGGGTTGCAATGGCCTCAGCCACTGAAACCAAAGGCTTCAGCACTTCAAATGAACAGACATTTCTGGAAGAAACTCCTTGGTAACTGGGCCTCCAGAGCTGGAATCTAGAAACCAAGGGGGGGGGGGGGGGACTAGTCTAAGGTTCTGCTTTTTAAAGTAAGTACTGTGACCATGAATCATTTCATTCCCTTTCCTAGGCTAGTGTTAGACCAGTTGAGCAGTAATGGTCCCTTTCTCATCTTGGACCTAGCCCCAGATTCTCCTCTGGAAAGTAGGAATGTGCCTGCGTTCATGTCTGCCCTCTCCTGATATGCAGGTAAGTGGACTACAATATGGTATTGGACATTTAGATGGATATCAGGGAGTCAGTCTATACACACTTCCTCCTGCCATCTGCTCTTCTGAAGTCCCATGATGCCTTGTAACCACCTTTGGGGAGCTGAGCATGGCAGGCTAAAAATAGGATAGGACCCATGATATAGGTGTTTGGGCTGCAATGCCATTGGGTAGCAGGCAAGAAGGTTGAGAATATATTTCTCTGATGGGAGGTGAGGGATGGGGGTGGAAATGAAGGAAAATGGTTGCAGATGCCAGGAAGCAGGGAGCAGCAGCAAAGAGCCTCAGTCCTGGAGTGACATAACCTGACCTTGGTCATCCACTCTATGCCTTGATCATGTTTCTGGATATCTGGGAGTCTCTGATTCCTCATCTGTAAAATGGACATAATAGCATCTGCCTCATAGGATTTTTGACATTGCATGAGACATTGTAGGTAGTGTTTAGCTGGTGTTTGACATGTAGGAGGTGCTCTGAATGTGAGCTATCATTCTTACGAAACAGGATGACCATTCCAGAAATGTTTGTAGTAATACAAACAGTAACTGCTTTCCCTCAGTGACTTGCATTCCTTTTCAAAAGGCATGTGCTAACTCAGAACAGTAAAGAGGTCTGCCATTTCCCAGTGGATATGCCCAGAGCTGGAGGGCAGCTGTCCTAGGTCCTTTCTCACAGTGCTTTCCACTAAACTAGCTCATCCACTTATGTGGCTTCCGGTGCTTTTCAAATAACTCTCTCCAGACCTTACCCCTGAGTTCATTCAGCACCTCCATTTGCATATCTCATAGGGAACCTCAAATTCAGCATGTCTAAAACTCACCTTTCCATATAAACTAGGTCTTCCTCCAGTTTTCTCCATCTCAGCAAACTGCATCTGGTTGCCTAAAGTAAAAATATGTGGTGGTAATTCTTGACCCCAAACTGTTCTTCATCCTTCCCACATGCAATCCATCACCTAGACACCCCACCACTCCATCTTCTCCCCTCCATCTCCACCAGCACCACCTGAATTCAAAGCTTAACACCCACTTTTGCCTCTGAAATCAAAGCACACATCCAATCCCATTGACATTCCAGTGGCTTCTCTTGGGTCTCAAAAATTAAAACCCTAATCTTGGCCTACAAGACCCAGCATCGTCTGACCCCAACAACCTCCCCAGCCTCATCTCCTCTTGTGGTCCAGGCTTTAGTCACTAGTGCCTTTCAATCTCTCAGGTCTCTCTGCCTAAGCTGTTTGTCTTTCGTCCTTCATTTGGCTAATGCTTTCTTAGCCTTCCGGTCTCAACCTAAATCTCTCTTCGTCAAAAAGGACTTGCTGAGTTCACATCAGTTTCATTCATTCATAGCCCCCAATCAGCTCCCTTACCACAGCTATTAAATAGCTTTAAGTCATAGCCTCATGTCTCTCCCCCTACCAACACATAAGCTGTACAAGGTCAGGGACAACATCCATCTCATTCACTGCTGCTTTCCCAATGCCTAGCACCCTGTTCAACACAAAATAGGCAATGAAGAAGTATCTGTTGAATGAAACATAGTGAAAAGACAGAGCCAGAGGTTAAGGTACAAATTTGCCCATGGGTTCTTCCTCTGAACGCTTCACCTTTATTTTCTGCCTTAAACTAAACTTGTATCAGATGAAATACTGAGTTGGACTCCCCTTACTGATTGACCCTCCGAGCGGCCAGTTTCCTGGAGGTGGTAATCCGCAAAGTTGTTAGCAACTGACATTTCTTGTCTCCATCTATGTAAAACCTCAGTTATTACTGTATCTTCCACAGACGCTAAAAGAACACACAATTAAAAAGTTAGTTCTTTTAGCTATTTCTGCTTGAACTACCCCTTTTCCTACAGGGACACTAAGATTTTTACAGTATGACCCATATGACTTCTGAATTGCCTGACGAAGAATCAGCTAAATCACTACTTCACAAACCACCTTCCTCACCTCTTCCTGGACTTAGGTCAAAGATTTCCTTCTCAGCGAGCCCTTCCCTGGCGTTTTGATCTAAAGCTTCAACTGCCTTCCTACCCCACTCCCACCCAATATTTCAAATCTCCCGTTCCTGCTTTTTCTCCTTAGAACTTATCACTACCCTATACTACATTTCACTTAGCTTGTTTTATGTCTCTGTAACCAGAATGGAGCTCCTTGAGGGCATTTTTGTTTCACTATAAGCCTGACATCTAACAGGCCCTCAAATATTAGTTGAATGAATGAGCAAACAACCTAATATTGCAGTATTCCAGAATACTGTATTCTGAAAAAATAGAAAAACAGAAGCAGAGTCTGTTTTTAGTTTTCTTCTCTGTTCCTGTGTTTTTTCCACCCTCCAAACTGATCAGATAACCCTAACTAGATAGGGACTGAAAACACGAAACTGTTACAGCTTCCCTTTCCATGAGGACAGGAGGCGACTCCCTGCTCCTCCCTGCTGCCCAGCATAAAGCCTACTTGTAGAGAACACTCAATAAAGGTTTGGTGAGACCAAGCAAATGAGCAAGTATTAATTAGGTTACATTCTGAACTGTTATACCAGAGAACACCCTCCATCTCTTAGTTTCTTGTGCACATAACCTTCCAGGAGTAGCACAGCTGTCATCCTATCTCCCAGCTTCCACGTGCACTTCAAGGTGGCTACTCTATCTAGTTCCTGCCATCATACCTGCATCCTAGCCACTGAGAAGGGAAAGGGGGCAAGAACAGTGCTCTTTGGTGCATTCCGCCAAAACAGCACTATCACTTCTACTCAAATCCTATTGGTCAGAACTTAGCTACAGGACCACCCCTAGCTGAAGGGGAGGCTGGGAAAGGTGGTAGGCAGCTGGACAGAGGTGTTCTGTAATTAAAGGGCAGAATGGGTGTTGGTGAACTTCAGCAGCTCATTAAACAGACAATAAATTTAAAAAGGCCCCTTCTTTTCAGATGGTCATCTTTGCAGTCTTACTGCTAATACGTAACTGCTTTGTGCTTGCAGTCACCTTCCCCTTCACTGCTATCACTTAGTCTAAAATTCTGTACAATTCACAGAATCTTATGTAAAGAAACGCAACCAAGGAGTGTCTATTATTAGTTAATCTTAACTGATGGTGGTATCACCCAAATCCCCCCGTGCTTCCCTCCCCCCTACAATCACAAGGAGTCTTCAGCAAAATTAATCTTTTACTCTGAAGTACAAATACAGGTCACTATGTTGTCTCTTAAAGGCACTACTTTGCTGCCCCACCTGAATGCCTGTCCTTCATTCCCACAGTTGGGGATGATATTAGGGGCTCTCAACCAGGGCACCAACATCAAACTACAAGGCTCTTAACACTGCCTGCCATCCGTGTAAGCTCTAAAAAAATTTTTACACTTTTTTGGTTATTTTCTCTTGTCAAATACATCAAAGAAAGTATATCCTTTCTCTGGGAAAATATTAATAACTGTTATTCTGTTAGGTTCTCTAAGCAATAATTCCAGGAACCTGGTAACTTTGGGGCCAAGGTCCAAAAATTCAATGAGAACATGTGAGTGTCTAGTTTCTTAGTTGAGTTTCCACTTCATCTCTTACAAGGCATGTAATAGAGACCTAATAGTTAAAGTGCTAAGCTGGAATCCATTCAACTAAGTATCTTCATTACACAATTTAAAAGATGAATTCTAGTACTCTCATTCATTCAGCAAACATCAGAGTGCTTACAAAATATCCAGAACTGTTTTGGTAGCGGGGACACAGGCCTGGTTTCATAGAGCTGAAATTCCCATGAGGTAAGACAGTCTATAAAAAGAGTAAAGAAATATATACATATGATGTTAGATGGCGATAAATGTTCTGAAGAACGAAAACCTTTTTTTTCTCCTTAATGTCCAAGGTCTTTTTTAAAAAAGCTTCTGAAAGCCCTCCTAGATTCATCCCAATTGTCTTTTGTTTGTTTGTCGCTTCAGTAATCTCAGTAAAAGATCTGGGTAGAAAGGCTTGATGTTATACATTTTGGAAAGGTCTGCCATTGAACAAAATAAGAGAGAGAGAAGACAGCAAATGCTCTTTGGTATAGAGAATTCAAGAAACACTTCAGACCCAAACAAATTTCTCTGAGAACCCTTTCAAAAGAGGAGCTGTATCTCCACCCATAGTCAGCTAAACTTTTGTCAAAGACAGGAAAGGACCGATGTAGAGTGATTACCAGAACAGGTTAGCAGGGCACACACATAAAGTGTAGTGGTTAGAGAGAAACAAGGTGGCGGCGTAGGTAACAGCTGCGCCCGCTCCTCCCGCAACCACATCAAAATTACAACTAAAATACAGAACCACCAGCACTCAGAGCCTCCTCAGATCTGGCTGAACAGAAGCCCCACAACCAGGGAACTGAAGAAGCACTGAAACCGGTAGGAGGGACCAGACCCGGGCGGATGGAGGCTGAATCGGGGCTGAATAGGAGACGTGCTGCAGGCCCACACCCGGTGCCGCGGTTGAAACCCGGGAGGGAATCTCGGTGGTGGGGGTTTCCCGGACGAGAGAGGGGTCCCAGCACCATAGCAGATCCCCAGCCCAGGGCTCCAGGGCCGGGAAGAAACGTCCCCACAACTTAGGGCAGTGCAACCAGCGGGGACTGTCGCTGAGGGTCGCGGAGGCTGCGGGAGCCCCAGCAGCTCCTCTAAAGGGCCCGGCACGGACTCACTCGGACGCTCCCTCTGAGCCCAGCGCCGGGCAGCAGCCTGAAAGGACCTGGGACACTCGGGAGGAACTAACCTGCCTGAAGTCGGGGCGAGAGCTGGAGGGGCGGCTTCCTCCCAGGCAGAAGGGCTGGCAGAGGCCCTGGCTCCTTTGGAGAGTCCTCCCCGCACACAGCCGGCAGGCAGGCGCCATATTTGAATCCCCAGCACCTGACTCTCACCTTTGGCCCCGCCCCGTGATTCCCGGAGGCCCCGCCCCTCCCCACCTGCAGCTCATCCAGGCCATTCCCAGGGGCTTTTCTGTGCAAGTGGCCTCTGGAGCCTTATGCTTAGGACTTTCCGAAAATCTCTCAAACAAGCAGCAGACCCCATACGGCTTGATAAGTGGCCCCAGGCCTGGCACTAGCGGCAGCCTGCATTGGCTCATAGCTTGGCCTCTCCTGGACAACGCAAAGCCCAGCACAAGTAGCAGCCAACTACGGTTTGCTGTGTAGCTCATGCTGGGTGGGCCTGGGCAAGGCACTGGCAGAGGCTGACTGTGCACCTCCTGGGAGGCCCCAGAGACAGTGCACCTGGTGGTCAGACTCGACCACGCTGGATTACAACCCTACCACAGCCACGAGTGACACACTCAAGGGGCACACTTGGTGAACACCAAAGCTCCACTGAAGTAAATCCTGCTCCATAGGGGTGTCTCCAGGCACAGCAACTCTTTGGCTGTAG
The DNA here is from genome assembly GCF_054644295.1 of Miniopterus natalensis. Taxonomy (NCBI): domain Eukaryota; kingdom Metazoa; phylum Chordata; class Mammalia; order Chiroptera; family Miniopteridae; genus Miniopterus; species Miniopterus natalensis. The sequence goes on from NC_142084.1 coordinate 19,739,352, forward strand.
TTGCAGCTGGTCCTCACAGCTGATTGGCCTGGGGGTCAGTTCCTCCCAGTGACACCAATAGCAACCAAGGCTCAACTACAATAGGACACTGCACACAGCCCACACAGGGGAGCACCTAGAAGGCCCAGCTCAGGTGACTGGGGAGGCTGAGCCACTGGACCCTACAGGACACCTACTACACAAAGCCACTCTACAAATTCCAAGAGGCATAGCAGCTCTACCTAATACATAGAAACAAACACCTGGAAGCAGCCAAAATGGGGAGGCAAAGAAACATGTCACAAAGGAAAGAACAGAAGGAATCTCTAGAAGAGGAACTAAATGAAATAGATCCAAGCAAGCTAACAGATACAGAGTTCAGAATTTTGATTATAAGGATGTTTAAGCAGACTATTAGGGAAATAACTGAGAAAATTGATAACATAATAAAGTACCAATTTGAAATGAAGGCTACAGGAACTGAAATGAAGAATAATTTACATGGAATCAACAGTAGAGTAGAGGACTCTGAGAATCAAATCAGCAATTTGGAACATGAGGAAACAAAAAACACCCAACCAGAAGAGCAAAAAGAAAAAAGAATCCAGAAATATGAAGATAGCATACGGAGCCTCTGGGACAACTTCAGGAGGCCCAACATTCATATTATTGGGGTGCCAGAAGAGGCAGAAAGAAACCAAGGAATTGAAAACCTATTTGAAAAAATAATTACAGAAAACTTCCCCTACCTGGGGAAAGAAATCAACTTACAAGTCCAGGAAGCACAGAGAGTCCCAAACAAGAGGAACCCAAGACAGCAAGACACATCATAATTAAAATGACAAAGGTTAAAGACAAAGAGAGCATCTTAAAAGCAGCAAGAGAAAAGCAGTTAGTTACCTACAAGGGAGCAACCATATGACTGTCAGCTGATTTCTCAACAGAAACTTTGCAGGCCAGAAGGGAGTGGCAAGAAATATTCAAAGTGGTGAAAAACATGGAACTACAACCAACATTGCTCTACCCAGCAAAGCTATCATTTAGAATTAGAATTGAAGGCCAAATAAAGAGCTTCACAGATAAGAAAAAGCTAAAGGAGTTCATCACCACCAGACCAGCACTACAGGAAAAGTTGAAGGGTCTTCTTTAAGAAGCTAATGAACAAAAGAATCTGATGAACTAAATAGATCAAGACATTGACGCATGCAACAGACAATCATATTTCAGAGGAAAGAGGGAAGGGGGGTGGAGGGTGGGAAGAGATTAACCAAAGTTATATGCATATATGCATAACCCATGGACACAGTCAATAGCAGGTTGAAGGCCTGGGAATGGGGTGGGAGCGAAGCGGAGGGGATCAATTGGGGGGAAAAATGGGATACCTGTAATACTCTCAACAATAAAGATAAATTAAAAAAAAAAAAAAAAAGTGTAGTGGTTAGCTAGTCTGTCTTTTTCTATACTGTTAAAATTCTCCACATTTATCTCAGGTAAAAGTATTTTACCTGAAATAACAGGTGAAGTTTTTATTGGATGGGGAGAAAGGTAGGAGAGTAAGACAAATGATAAGGAAGCTTTCAAATTCATCCCCAAACTTCAAAAGACTGCCTCAGTAATTGCTTCTCGGGAATTACACGCATCCACTCCATAGACTGGATAATGAAAGCCCTAGCTGGTTTTGCTCAATGGTTAGTCAGCTTGCGAACTAAAGGGTCCCGGGTTTGATTCTGGCCAAGGGCATGTACCTCGGCTGCATTGCGGGCTTGATCCCTGGCCCTGACCAGGCACCTGTGGGAGGCAACTAACCAGTGTGTCTCTCTCACATCGATGTTTCTCTCTCTCTCTCTCTCTCTCTCTCTCCCTTCCACTCTCTTTCAAAAGCAATGAAATAAAAATATCCTTGGGTGAGGATTAAAAAATAAATTAAAAAATAATTAATGTGGATAATGAAAGAATGTTAACCACCAATCTAAATCCCCCTTCCACCTCCCACCCAACATACTTTAAGATGGAAATGGTTAAGCAAGCTGCCAACAACTTCCTTTTATATTTTCCCTAAAGCCTCATTCCCCTTCCTTTAAAATACAACCACAAAAAGTGATTTAGATCAAAAGAACATAGACTTCCCCCCCGCAAAAGTCAGTTTATTAAAGATAGGCTTACAAACTCAGCAACAACCAAAAGCACAGTAATATTTAAAATGTTAAATGGGGGAAAAGAGTTTTTATAAATGCTTCCTTCTTTGAGCACTGAAAAAGTACTTCCTTATAAGCTTGCTAGCCTGCTGATACTTGTAAATATTTATACAATATGAATTGCATCAAAACTGCTATAACACGGAATAGCTTTGGCCACCAAGTCTCACGTCTAAAACTGGAGTGGGCATCACAACTGATCCCATCACTGGAACTGTTTGGCTACAGCAATTTGAAAATTAATTGCCTTAGATGTGAAAGAAGCTCAACACCTCTCACTGCTCACTAAAATCTTTGGCCAGAACAAATGTTTTTTAAAAATATGCTTCTAAAACAGCAAGTGAAGTCGCTACTAAATACTTTACTAAATGCCTTATACTTGAAATAAAAAGGCATTTAAGAAGGGATTGAAGAAATGGATTCCTTTGATGAAGTTTTTCTCTAAAGAGAATAAGAGCTTTTATATTTATTATTTGGGATTAAAATATTTAGCTTGGGTTTTTCTACTTTCCTATAGGGGCATATGGATTTTTACCATCCCTTCCTAAGTAGGATGAGTTTGTATTTCTAGTATATACAACACAGACGTGGAAAAAGCATGCATTTGGTGGGGATGATAAAACTAATCTATGATTTTAAATTTTTTTAAAAAGGAAAAAATAAAGAAAAACAAAGCTAATTCACAAAGTGGATAATCAAGGGTTGATCTACTAAAGTCAAGCAGCATCAGAAATAATTCCTCTGCATCAAAGAAGATATGTAAGAGATGGTAATAAAATGTGAGTTCTTATATGCCAGGTACTGGTTCTTAGTACTATATTTGTATTATGCTATTTAATCTTCCCCAAATCCTATGAAGTAGGTAGACTTTTACTTTACAGATCAGGAAACTGGGGCACAGAGCTCAGAAAGCTGAGGCCCAGGATTCAAATGCAGGCAGGCAAACTCCAGAGCCAGCTCAGCTAAGAGTTATTCTATCTCCTGATCATGGGTGAGGACCTCCCATTTATAGATAAATCCAGAGAAGGGAAATTTGTGGTTAAACTAAAAAACTCATACTCTAGCTCCAAATCCCTTTTCAAAACAGTACAAAACTAGCAAAGAAAAACACATCAACGCTCTGAGAAACAGAATGAAAAAATATTAATCATTCTGAGCAAACCTCATGCTGGGTGGCAAGGCACAATATTTCCATTTTCTATCGCTAGTGCACAAACACAGCCAGTCATAGCAACTAATATTCTCTTCTTTTTATAACTCCACTCAGTGAAGCAAGTCAAGTCAAAACAGAGCACGTACACACAGGAGAACAGAAAAACACCACCACACACATTAAGCAGGTTTTGAGGTTTATTAAAATAAAGTATTAGCAAACAATATGCAAAAACAAAGTTCTTAAGAATTATGGCTTTGAAAAGCACAATATAGTAAAACCTAATACATTTTTATAAGTATCAAAAAGATAAGAGAATGGAAGCATGTTGCTAGAGTTTCACTTTCTACAACAAACAGAAGCAGAACAAGTACATACAAGAAGCAGACCTATAGTGCAGCCACTGGTTTGGTCTTTATCATCTGCATATGCAATATCTTCTTAAGAGAACATGGGCAGGTACATAAACATCCACTTTTCATTACGATCTTATCTAATTTTAAAATAAGGAATTTTCAAAATGCAACTTAACCAACAAGGTTAAGAAGAAAACCATTTGCCCAACTATTATCTTCAAGAGTCCCTACAGTTAAAAGTCTTTGTGAATGAATCAAGGCAATATCACGTGCAATGGGAAAGCCGACCCTAGAAGATTTTTTCTTTTATAAAGAACCTGGGCTTGTTTACCTCACTGGAGTCTGGTTATAGCTAACAACAACTGGTATTAAGGCAGCACTACTAATGGGATAAAAATCTACCTGTACACAAAATTCTGAACTTTTTAAAAACAGCATCTTCAAATAAAACCTTACAGGACCATAGGATGACGATTTTAAGAACATTAAGAACAGAATTCTTTAGACGAGAACCGCACAAACCTTTTTCACTCTGCCACGAATGACAGAAGAATGTTTTCAACAAAACAACTCCTCACTGGTTTTACAGCAATTGCTACCAGCAAATATTATAACATAAGCTCTTACTTTTAAAAAAATTAATATGTAAAATCTCTCTTATTGGTTTTATAAACCATCCAATTTTCGGGTAATACTTTGATTATCACACAGTTGTATTTTAGAAGATACATTTCTATTATGAATAATCCAGTATAACAAAGGCTTGATAAACACTGTTACCTCTTAGAGTCAGGACACTCTGAACCTGAACTGCAATGGATTCCAAAGAACTGTCCAAGTTTCTGTGCAGCAAGTGAAATTGTTTATGCAGAAGTGATGCCTTGAATTATCACTATCCATACATAGATCTTCTGTAAGAAGAAAACCTCCCCAGAATCCTACCTGCATCAATGAGGAAAAGGCTGCTGTTCAGGGAAAAAACAGGCATCGAACCTGAGATTACCCCCAAAAAGTTATCCTAGTTAATATCTGAGGAGACCATCCATAAATCAATGCTTAGGAAAACTCGCTCCCATAAAAATCACCAAACTTCTAAAATCACCAGGCTATCTACTACCTTCAAAGATCCATGCTTATCTAGCTGATGAGTATGAGGAGGAAACATTTATATTCCTACGAGAGATTGAGGCTTTAACGAAGACAACACAGAAGGGCTCTGACTCTCTTAAAAGTCAACAGGTCCAAAATTTAAGTCATCATTGGAAGTTGAATTCAATAATTATCAAAAGATTCTTCCTTTTTAAGGTAGGATATATTAGGTACTAATATATTTAAATGGGAAAGCGAGAATGATCCAAAGTACTATTAAGCAGACAACTAGAAAAAGTGTGAAGAAATGGATCCAAACTGGTATATTAGATACTCTCTGTAACAGCAGCACAGCACTTAAACGGGTACTACCAAACTTTTTAGTCTGCTATTGGTAGGATTTGATTTTTTATAAAAACTTTCTCCCCCGGCAGAACACTATTGCAGGGGAAGTGTTTCCCACAGGTACCCTCAAATACAGGTTTTATGAGCCCCAGTTCTTGTCTTGACAATACATTTCAGATCTGAATACTTACTGATCATTTTACATCCTAAAAGGATGTCTTGCTCTCAAGTGTATGAAAAGTATATGGCTGCATCCCCTTTCTGTACTACTAGGTGTAGCTTATTGAACTATCTAGTAATCTTACAGTGGATTTCACCTCAGAAACCCAGCCAATTCTATTACCACAGTTTTCTTATATAACAATAACATTTAAAAAATTGTTTATGTTTTGATGTATTTTACATTTTGCTTGATGTCTCCCTTAAATTTTCTCTAAAGAAAAAAATGTTAGCTTCAATAGACCAATAACATGCCTACTAGTTTTCATTTCACACCTTAAGTCAGGCAATACCAACCAGACTGTAATATCTTTTATGTAATGCTGTTAGTCAAATTCTGTGTGTGTATTTCAATCAACATCTTTTTGTTGCTTTAATTCACTACTGAAGTTAATTTTGATGCTATTCTTCTTTTTGCATTTACCAAATTGGTTATAATTTTATTATTCCCAGACTCTCTTTTCAGCTGGCATATATTAATATGTTCTACATGCTATAAAATGATTATTTTAATGGTGTTGTTTTATAAACCATTCTGGATATTAAATAAAAACTTAAAACTGTAATTTTCTGAAATGGTTTCTTTCAAAGGTACTTTCTTTTCATTGATCACATTTTTAATTAGTTTTTTAAAATCTTACTGGCAATTTTTATTTCCTATCCATGGATAATGGACATCTTCGGGAATCATAGAAGCAGCCAGATTAAGTTTTCACTTAAAATCCAGAAGTGTGGAATTGACAATTTTCAGGAAATACAACAGGCTTATACTTCTCCATGAAATTCTTAACAGTTAATAGCTTCAGTACTGTCATTCACAAGACACAGCTCCTTAGCAAAAACACAGAAAAGGCCATTCACATAAAATCCTGCTAACTTTGAAAGCTGTGACATGAATAAAAACAATTTTTAATTAACTCAATTAAAAGTATCGATAAAACAATTCAATAGTTTTCCTCAGTTCAAGCCCCATGAAGTTGATTACATGTATCTGTCATTCAACCAGGGTATTTTATTCCTATAAATTTGTTCCAAAGATTGTGCCATGAGCCTGGTAAGTAAAAAAAGAAAGAAAAAAAAAGAGTAAATAAAATTGTTCTCTCACTAAGCAAATATATCCTCTTTTATACTGCTGACACAATTATGGAAGATTGATAATGCATATCATGGAAAACATATATTTAAGGCTCAGGTAACTGTCAGAAAGTATCCTTTCATCCAGCAAAGGGCTGTGAGCTGAAGCACATGGCAGGCACTTCACCTGAAAGAACGAAAACCATCCATTGGCTGCACTTTGTAGACGCAATAAATAAATGTCATAGAGAACAGAAAGAATCACATTCCCCTTTCCTCAAAAATGCACTTACTTCCTCACAAAGCAGAGAGGGTAAGGTGGAAAGTCAAACCAAACTAACATCTTAAACACAAGACTGACATGACTCCATATAGTACTTACACAAGGTACCAGAAAATAAGTTTCTTCTGATAGGTAAATTAGGTCACTTTTTTTCATAATAATGTCTTTGCTCTCATACCATAACCAAGAGTCCATCTGTGCTCCCTAGAAAAAGAGGTAGAATCTTCTACCCAAAGCCTTTAAGCATGACTGATTAAATGAATATTTTGGAGTTTCCTTGTCTTTCCTTTCTGAGGATTGTGTTCTGGGTGATTAGAATTCACATAGTGCTAAAAAAAAAAGTAAAAAGAGCATGCATGGTAACTGACACGTGAATGTTTTAAAATCAGCTATCTCAACAACCACTGCTGATTCATTCAAGTATCAGACCAGTACTCCCATCTTTGGGGCCAGACTGAAGAGGCTCCTATGGCTACAGCACACAGGTCCTTGCATGGGGAGACTGATGTAATAAGAGCAATGAGATTAAGTACATGACTTTTCAACATTAATAATGTCCATAAAACTGGAATTAAAAAGGCACCTTAAGTTGGAGCTACAGAATAACAGTATTATAATCTAGGCTGAAAATACAACAAAAACTAAAAAAAAGCATTAATTTCCTACAACTGTAATCTATAAATTGCAGTGTTTGTTAATACAAAAGGGGTACCAAGGAAGTAAGGACGAGCATCTAAGTCCAAGTTACTTGAATGTGTTTCACAAAAGGTTACACTAAAAACTGTCACCCATCAAAGTGCAAAATAAAAGATTAATGCATGTCAAAATTAGAGTCCTTGCAACACCAGCTGAAAGCAGCAAACATAGCTGAACAAGGCTGTGCATGCGCTGTCACTAGCTATAACGTAGTACTTATGAGAGGTTCTGAGTAAATGACACATACTAGAGATCTGTTGTTGGCAATTTTTTTTAAAAAAAGGAAATGTCTTACAAAAGATATATTGAGTGAAGTCACAATACACTGACAAACATTTAGCTGTATTAAGTGTAATTTTTATGATGTCGTCTAGAAAACTATCACTTTGCTTTTACTGGACACTACTTGTTACAGCAGTGCATAGTGTTCCTTCAAAAGATTTTTTTTATAGTTTCTCTTAAGCCCCTACTATATGCTTTTATAGAACAATGAATTAGCTTTTTTAAAAGTTGGTGGGACAAAGAAACTGGTAAAAGTACAGCTTCTTGAGGATCAAGAGTCAAAGGGAAGACTTTTTACAGTATACCCTCTTATTACACTATTGTAATTTTTTCATTATGTGTTCTTACTTTTTAACAAAATTTTTAAAAAATTTTTTTGAGACAATAATGCAAAAGAATGTTCCAGTTTAAGATTAATGCCAAACTTTTGAACTGGGGCACAATAATTTTTCTGTATTTTTCACAACAATTTGAGAATTAATCGCATGAACATTAATACAAACAAATGTAGATTCATCACAAAATACAAATGTATTGGTCACAATTATGTAGAAAAAAAATAAGCTGTTTTCCATGTAAGCTCACAGTATCTGTACTGAAAGTTTCCCTAAAATTAAAACAAGTCCACTAATAATATAATTGAAGTGAATACTTCTGCACTATGAAACAGAAGATATGGGGTTCAGAGGGGAGCCCATCTGAGTGAGGACTTTATCCAGCCACTGAAGAGGCCCATGAAGATGAATCTCAATCCAACACGGGGTACTGGTAACATCCTGCCGGTGATATTCTGCTCCCCAGCCCTGGGAAAATGAACAGATATCATAGCAAATACCTCTTTAAACTGTCAACCAGTTGAAACCAATTTTAGCACACTAACAAAAACATACTTTAACAGTAGACATATGCAGAATGTACTTAAAAAAAAATAATCACAAAACCAATCTTAGCATTTACCATGGAGTTAAAAGCAACACAATAGCTGCATTACTGAAAGATAAATGAATTTTTAACAACATATAATTCCATTAATAGAAACCCTTGGAGCAAACTGTTTCACATTTCTTTTTCTTATAATTTTATAAAGTTAATACTTTCTAAAGTGCAATATCTCATAACTTAAAAATTAATATTTCTGCAGTGAGATAAATTCTCACTTCAGATTTTGTCATCAACATTTTTTTGCTTCCAGGTGTTTTTTTAATATCAAATAAGGCATTGTAAAATGTGATTAACCCATGCAATTGCAATTTAAGTGGCAATCACATATCAACTATCCTTTAAAGTGGGAAATTGCTGAGAGGAATTGAGTTAGAACACTTTATCCTAAAACTCCAGATAAAGATTAAACATTTTTGTACTTTTATTTGCCTGTATTTATCAAACTCTCTGCTTTACCACTTATAGCAGTAGTTCTGGCCCAGGAAAATTAGTCTGGGGAGCTGGGACAGGGGAACAGGGCAGGGACGGGGGCAGAAAAGATTATGCAAAAGTCATGTTTTTACAGAAGGGAAAGGAAATGAGTGCCTTCAAGGCTACTGATAAACTGATGCCTATGACAGACCTATAACAAAGCAGCAAGGAAGCACTGGACTGTGGGACTAAGTGCCAAAAAGAAAACACCCATACATAGCATTTGACAGTTGTTCTTCTTGGGCTAAATCCATAAGGACCAAGTATAGGTTGCTTAAATAGATCACTAAAATTCTTCCCAAATTTTGTTCATGAGCCATCATCATCTTTGGAATGCCAATAAAATCTGGCCAAGAGTAAATGATAAATTTGAAAAGTTCTTTAAACTTTGCAATTCTCAATAACAGAACTTAGATACAAGGAAAATAATTTTAGTATCCTAAAGAATTCTTTAAGTTACTCTAATGGGATCTAATAATAATTGAAACTGCTAAAGCTAGGGAACTCAAAAGAAATGTTAATATTAAATGCTCTCTAGCAATTTAGTCTTTAACTTAAATTCTTTACAAACTCAGCCCCTATTCAACATCAAAATCAGTATTGTGCATTTTATGTCTGGTTTATAAAATAAAATCATAGACTTATCATGTGGTTGAAGTTATAGATTCAAGAATTTCATTTAAAAACCAATAAATCAGGTCAAAATTACCACCTTTCATTTAATAATGGCTTTTTAAAAATTATATCCTACAGACATATAATATACATATTCACAGTGACTCAAATTAAGCTACAGGTCCCAACCCACTTACCTTGACAAAACTCATTCGAATTGTACACATTTTGGTGAGCTCATATACTGCCTCAAACCCATGATTGACAGACTGAGCCAGAAGCTGTGCAAACTCTTGATTGTTAAAAATTTTGAGGCTGCAGCTGCTGGGAATCTTACAGACAGTGGTAGGATGAAAGCCGTGATGGAAGTTGCAGTTCCTACTCTGTACAAATATGCTGCTGTCACTGAGACACTCTGCATACACCTCTCCACCAACATAGTACAGGTGAACACCTTAAAAAGACAGGCATGACAAGAGTCAACAAAGCAGTCTAATGAAACCAAAGAGGCAGTATGAAATGCAACCCAGAACACCCACCCACTAATCCATAGCAAACTCCCCACGGTCTTTAGATAAAAGGTACCACTAGATGGCCTTACACTGCCAAAGATAATCAAGAGGTTAATGTCTACCTAAATCTAAAACTGTCCTCCAGTAACTAAGACTTAAGACTCAAGTTGGGAGCATATTAGATTATCAGATCTTATAGTTTTTACCTTTTCCAACAATCACTTATCATCTCTTTGAGAGAAAGCAAAGGCAAAACACACACACACACACACACACACACACACACACACACAAAAGCGCCTTAGGATGAGTCCTTTCAAAGGAATGCTTGGTGCTATCAACTATCACACAAGTCATTTGGCAGAGTTTTACACTCCTTCTGCTAATGGAGGGAAGAGTAACATTAAAAACAAAACAAAACAAAAAAAACCCTAAGGCACATATGTAAATTAAGGTCACAAAAAGGAGTCTTTAAATGGCAGATTTATTTTACTTTCCTTTAAAAAAATATTTGTGTCCCTGGCAAGGTAGCTCAGCTGGTTAGAGCATCGACCCCATATGCCAAGCTTACAGGTTCCACACCCAGTCAGGGGACATACAAGAATCAACCAATGAAGGCGTAAATAAGTGGAATGATAAATCTCTCTCTCTCTTGCTCTCTTCCTCTCTCAAATCAATACATTTAAAAAAGATTAAAATAAAAATTTAAAATATAAATATGAAGTTACAATTTTAAAAATATTAAAAATTCAAATTACACAGCTAAACTGAAGTTGTTCCCAACTTTTCACTACTGCAAACAGTGATAAAAAGGCCATCCTTGTACATACATACCACTGGCATGCACGGGAGTCACAGACTTGTATTAGGCTGTGACATTAAAAACTTTTTTCCTAAGCAACTTAAAATGAGCCATAGGAGAAAGGGTCCTAGAACTGTATAATATACTTTGGGGAAAGTGCAAATGGGTTCCAGAATTCCAGAATTCACCAAGCAGCTTTCTCTTGATTTTTTCTACTCTAGCAATAAAGTCAGTGCACAGAAGTGAGCCCTTTCACCCAAAAAATCAAGTTGGCTAAAGTCAAAAGAGAATGAGAACTTTCTTTTCAATTTATTTTTGGCCATAGTATTTTTCTGAATCCCTTCTGTAAGAAATTGCATTACAATTATAGTTATTTACCTTTTGTTCAGTATTTAGACTAAGATTTTCTCAAGTCAAAGAAGCAAAAAGCAGCAAGTGGTAAAAACAAAAGTTAAGAAACAGGCAATACACTTTACCTGGGACAGACTTCCTTCCTGACCACTTGATACAAGAGACTGACATTTCATTGCAGTGAGAAGTTGTTTGTTATGGTAACTATCTTGCAGGACAAATTATAAATAAAACTTCATTATCTGAATTAAAAGGTGGGAGGGGTGATGGTGAAGCTATTGAAGATTTATATCACTCAAACTGGATTTCCTACCTGTAAATCCTTTTCCTCCAACATAATGGAAATTTCTACACATCATCTCAACCCAAAATACTCCATAAATGTAATTATAAAATCCTAATCCTTCCACAGCATTCATATATCCCACAAATATTTCTTGTGTATTTACTATGAGCCAGGCGCTGTTTTAGCTGCTGAAGATGCTGTAAACAAGGCAGATTTCTGTAAAGCGTATAGTCCAGTGGAGAAAAATAATTAAAAATATAAACATAGAAATAATATGCTTTCAGATCCTAAGTACTATGAAGAACAATGAAGCAGGGTAAGGAAAAGAGGACTAATTATATCTTTACTTCAATATCTGCAACTTGAGGCAGAGGCTAAGCCTTAAGCTTTGTATGCTCCAGCACCTTGCATAGGACACAGCAAGCACAACAAAGACAGCATTCAAGTGAATGCAGAGAAATGACAAAATTACCTTTTCCAATATGTCGCCTAGTGTTTTCAATTGTCGAATTACGATTAACGTTTGACAACAACCCCAAGCAGAATCTACTTTTGTTGTTTGAAGGGTCTGTGAATCCATCTACTAACACACTAGTAGAAGATGCATGAAAAGCTTCCCCAACACGATTGTTTAATTCATAGTAAACAATTGAACACCAATGTTTGGGCTCTTCATAGGCAACAGGCTGAACATCTGTGAACAAACCAAACAAAATATGCTTAATGAACAATTATAATTTAATGAATGATTAAGTAAATTATTATTTAATTAATTATTTAATTAAATTACTTAATGAATAATTATCATAAGACTCCAGATTCTTTTCTTTTTTTTTTTTAACTCCTCACTTGAGGATATTTTTTCCACTGTTTTTCAGAGACAGTGAAAGGGAGAAAAAAAACTATCTATGTAAGAGAGACATATCGACGGGTTGCCTCCTGCAAGTCCCCTCACCAGGGCCAGGGAGTGAGCCTGCGATCGAGGTACGTGCCCTTGGCCGAAACTGAATCCAGGACCCTTCAGTCCGAGTGCTGACACTAAGCCAAACAATTTAAAATGTGATGTTGGTGCCCAGCCAGGTGTGGCTCAGCAGCTGAGCATCGACCTACGATGCAGGAGATTGCGGTTTGATTCCTGGGCAGGGCACATGCCTGGGTTGTGGGCTCAATCCCCAGTAGGGAATGTGCAGGAGGCAGTTGATCGATGATTCTCTCATCATTGATGTTTCCATTTCTCTCTCTCCCTCTCCCTTCCTCTCTCTGAAATCAATAAAGATATACTTTAAAAAAGAAGTGATATTGGCTCTCCTAAGCCAAACCTGCTAGTGCTGGACAACTCCAGATTCTTTATGTGTTTCCCTTTAACCCAACCCAAGCACTATATAAAAAAGAAAATTTTCAGATATTTCACTTAGTCTCACCGTCCTTCCTAACTCTGAGTGTGTATCCAAAAAACAAACTCCAAAATGCCTTGAATATGACAATTTAAAAAATTACACAAATACAAGGATAGCCAACATCACTTTTTTTTTAAAGTATATCTTTATTGATTTCAGAGAGAGGAAGAGAGAGGGAGAGAAAGAAATAGAAACATCAGTGATGAGAGAATCATCGATCAGCTGCCTCCTGCACATCCCCTACTGGGGACTGAGCCCACAACCCAGGCATGTGCCCTGCCCAGGAATCAAACCGCAATCTCCTGGATCATAGGTCGATGCTCAACTGCTGAGCCACACCTGGCTGGGCACCAACATCACATTTTAAATTGTTTTCTAGCAGGATCTAATCCAGGTTTAAATTTGCAGTGACAAACCTGTTTCAGCATCCTAAAAGATTTAACTATACCAGTATCTCTAAAATTATATTAAACAAAAATCTGAACTAAAAAACTAAGTGAGACACTCAGCAAACCAGAATAGAGGGGAACTTCTTCAACTTGATAAAGAAAACATTTACAAAAATACTTACAGCTAACATCATACATACTTAATCGTGAAAACCTAGAAGCTTTCCTGCTAAGGTTAGTAGTAACAAGGTAAGGATGTTCTCACTACTCCTTTTCAACATCATACTGGAAGTCCTAGCTAATGCAGGAAGACAAGAAAAGGAAATAAAATGCATACAAATTGGAAAAGAAGAAATAAAACTGTCTTTTTTCACAAATGACATGACTGTCTACATAGAAAAACTGAAAAGACTGACAAAACAAACAAAAACAACAACAAACAAACCTCTCCTGGAACTAATAATTACAGCAAGGTTGCAGGATGCTAGGTTAATATACAAACCTTTATCACTTTTCATATACTAGCAATGACCAAGTGAAATTTGGCATTGAAAACTCATTACCACTGTCGTGACTGGTGTGGCTCAGTTGGTTGGAGCATCAGCCCGTACACCTAACCGTCACAGGTTTGATTCCTAGTCAGGGCACATATCTAGGTTGCAAGTTCAATCCCTGCTCCAGGAGCATTCAGGAGGCAACTGATAGATGTTTCTCTCTTACATCAATGTTTCTGTTCCTTTCTCTTTCTCTCCCTCCCTCTCTCTCCCTTCCCTTGTCTCTAAAAATCAGTGAATATGTCCTCAGGTGAGGACTAAAAAAAAAAAAACAACTCATTACCATTTACATTAGCACTCAAAAAATGAAATGCTTAGGTAAAAATCAAACAAAAAAATATGTACAAGATCTTTGAAAAAACTACAATATTGTAATGAAAGAAATCAAAGAACTAAATAAGTGGCTATACTATATTCATAAACATGATACCTCAAGATGTCAGCTCTTCCCAACATGGTCTATCATTGATTCAATGCAATCCCAAGCAAAATCCCAGCAAATCATTTTGGATATCAACAAACTGATACTAAAGTTTATATTGAGAGGCAAAAGACCTAGAACAGCAAACACAATACTGAAGAACAAAATCAGAACACTGACACTATGACACTACCCAACTTAGAGACTTGCTATAAAGCTGTAGCAATCAAGACTGAGTGGTAGTGAAAAAAGAACAGAGAGACAGATTGCTCTGGCCAATGTGGCTTAGCTGGTTGGAACACTGTCCCCTACACCAAAAGGTTGCGTGTTTGATTCCCAGCCAGGGCACATATGCAGGTCCGGGGTGCATACGGGCGGCAACCGATTGATGTTACTCTCTTACATTGATGTTTCTTTCTCTCCCGCTCCCTCTCCCTCTCTCTCCATCTCCTTCTCCATTCCTCTCTCTAAAAAAAAAAAAAAAAAAATCAATAAAAACATATCCTCGGGTGAAGATTAAAAAAAACAGACAAATAGATCAAAATAACAAAAAAGGGAACCCAGAAATAGACGCACATAAATATAATTAACTGATCTTTGACAAAGGAGCAAGGGCAATAATGGAGAAAAGATCATCTTTTCAACAAATGGTACAAGAACAACTGACATTCACATGTAAAAAAATTAATCTAGACACAGATCTTACACTCTTCACCAAAATTACCTCGAAATGCATCACAGACCTAAATGTAAAATGCAAAACTATAAAACTTCTGGAAGAGAACGTAGGAGAAAATTTAGATGACCCTGAATAAGGTGGGGAATTTTTAGATATAATACCAAGGCATGATCCATGAAAGGAATAGTCAATAAGCCAGACTTCATTAAAAACTTCTGCTATGCAAAAGACACTGTCAAGGCAATGAGAAGACAAGCCACAGACTGGGAGAAAATATTTGCAAAAGACATACCTGATAAAGGACTGTTATCCAAAATATACAAAGAACTCTTAAAATTCAACAAGAAAACGAACCAAATTAAAAAATGGATCAAGGACATAACAGACACCTCCTCAAAGACATACACATGGCAAATAAACATATGTGAATTAAAATAACAGTGAGATACCACTGCCACTCATTAGAATAGCCAAAATTCAAAACACCAAGGACACCAAATGCTGGTAAGGATGTGGAACAATATGAACTCTCATTCACTGCTGGTGGGAATGCACAATGGTACAGCCACTTTGGAAGACAGTTTGACGGTTTCTTATGAAACTAAACATACTTTCAACATAC
Organism: Miniopterus natalensis; assembly: GCF_054644295.1. Lineage (NCBI taxonomy): Eukaryota > Metazoa > Chordata > Mammalia > Chiroptera > Miniopteridae > Miniopterus > Miniopterus natalensis. Next base: position 19,755,064 of record NC_142084.1, read on the forward strand.
AATGCAGCAAATGTGCTGCATGGTGCTCCTTGGTATTTTGTGTGAAAACTATTATGTTTAGTAGATTAAGTGTATGAAGTGCTTTTTTGACTTAAAACATTTTCAATTTTCAATGGGTTTATTTTAAGTCAAGGAGCATCCATCTGTACTGACCAAATTCTTATTTGTGTAAAAGTCAACAATTCATAATGGACACAGTGGGTGAGAGGGCCATGGAACCTCTTCCTCCAGTGATAGTAGGGTGTCTGCTTTGGAGCTGTAATAAGACAGAAGTCATGGACCCTCAATTTACTTTTTAAAAAAGCAGGGATTGCCCTGGACAGTTTTGCTCAGTGGTTAGTGTCGGCCTGAGGACTGAAGGGTCCCGGGTTCGATTTCGGCCAAGGGCACATACCTTGGTTTCGGGCTCGACCCACTGCCCTGGTCTGGGCCAGTAGGGGAGGCAACCAATCTCTCTCTTTCTCTCTCTCTCTTCCACTCTCTTTGAAAAGCAATGGAAAAAATATCCTTGGGTGAGGATTTAAAAAAAAAAAAAGCAGGGATAAACATGTAAGAAAAACTTTAGAGTGCTCACATGGCCTATGTATGCAGTGCAAAAGAACTGGTTAACTTTTAAAATTTAATTCTGATTATTCAATTGCAAAGAATTCAGATGAGGGAAAACAGAAAACAATAAATCAAAGTGGACCCATAGAGAGAAATCCTAACAGCTCAGATTTTAAAGAAGTTTATACAAAAATGGAACAAGGAGGGGTCCATAACCAAAGACACATACAAATGAGTAACAGGAAGTTATAAGAATAGTGTCGGGGAAGCTAGAGCCAAGAATGAGAAGAAGCTTGTAGGGGAAAACTGCTAAGCAAAACTAAAAAGACAATTTTAGTTAGGATGAAAAGAACAAAAAGAAAAGCTTTGCCTCTGCTCAAGGCAAAGGATATATTAACTGGTGACTCCAGGCACTGCAGTTTAACTCTGATTTTCCTTTTGTTACCTCTCTGTCAAAGAAAAAAAGAAAACACACAAAATAGGACTGAAATGAGAAAAATCTTGGTGAAAAAACACATCTATGACGATGAGAAGACTCATGTGCCAAGTTCCTCTAAAGGGACTCAGTTGTTCAGCTGAGACAAATTGTACTCCAAGGAACACCTAACATACCACACTAACAAACGGCACTATCTGGTCTCTAAAGAATCGGGAGAGAGAAGAAAAGGAAAACGATTGTTGGGGTAAATACTGTCCGTATTTTCAGAAGGAAGATGATAATATCATTTATTGGTTATTACCTGATGCAGTATGCTAAGATCAGTACATATATTGTTTCATTCAATCAATATACTAATAATCCCTTTGCATATATTCTACTTATTTTACAAATGGAGAAACTTAGGCTTAGAGATTTTTTTAAAAAGCTACCCTAAGTTGCAAAGCAAGTAAGTAGAGATGCAGGAACTCAAATCCAGAAATTCGTGTTCCGAGACATTTTGCTCTAAATAAAGGCAGATTCTATGAATTACAAGCAAACTAGTATGACAAAATTCCTGGGTAAATTCTAAACCTTGAAAAAGCAAACACATTATTCAGATATTAACAAGACTATTGGGGAGCCTGAAATTTAACTGATTTTAGAAACATGGGGCTCCTGGAAAAATATAATGTGACAGACAGTCTTTTGGTATTCTCACAAACACATATCATACACACAAAAACACCATTCTTTTAAGAAATGGCAGAATCTTACTTCTAAACTTGTGACCAACTAAGGAGTTTAATCTCAAAACAAAGTGGCTTTTAAACCATAATGAGATACCGCCTCACACCCATTAGGATAGCTATTTTTTTAAAAAAAAGTGTTGACAAGAATGTGAAGAAATTGGAATCCTAATGTACAGCTGGTGGAAATGTAAATGGTGCAGCCACTGTGGAAAAAAGTTTGACAGTTCCTCAATAAGTTAAACAAAATTACCATAAAACTCAGCAATTCTACTCCCAGGTATATAACTCAAACAGATACCTGTACACCAATGTTCATAGTAGCATTATTCAGAATAGCAAAAAGGTGGAAAAAAGCCCAATGTCCATCAGGTGATACAAAGGTAAATAATATGTGGTATATACATACTATATAATATTATTCAGCCTTAAAAAGGAATGAAATTCTGTTACAGGCTACAACATGGATAAACCCTGAAAACATTATGCTAAGTGAAATAAGCCAGACACAAAAGGACAGATACATTTTATATGATTCCACTCAGGGAACTAGAATAGGCAAATTCACAGAGACAGAAAGCAGAATGGTAGTTACCCAAGGGGCAGAAGAAGGGAGAATGGGGAATTATTGTTTAATGGACACAGAGTTCTGTTTGAGATCATGAAAACGTTCTAGATATGGATAATAGTGATAGCTGCACAACACTGTGGATGTACTGAATGTTACCGAATTGTACACTTTAACAAGAGTCCACAAAGTACACAAAGCAAAAGCCAACTTGAAAACAGAAGTAAATAATTCAATAGCAATAGTTGGGAACTTCAATCTCCCATTCTCAATAATTGATAAAACATTTAGAAATAAATTAAGACAAAAGACCTGAACAATACTATCAACCAACTTGATCTAACTGAAATCCATAGATCCTATTCCTATGACATCAGAATACACAGTTTTTTCAAAGGCACATGAAATATTCTCTAGAGTAGACCATATGCTCTGCCAAGTGTTGGCAAATGTTTTCTGCTCACCAAATACTGCAACATATAAAAAGGATTATATACCATTATCAAGTGGAATGCAAACATTCGGTTTTGCAAGCCACATACTATCTTTGCCACATAGTCTTCTTCTTTAACAACCCTTTAATAATCTAAATACCATTCTTAGGTCACAGGCTGTACAAAAACACGTATATAACAAGTTGCAATAAATATTTAAAAACTGAATACAAAGTATATTCAATGCCTACCATGGAATTAATTTGAGAAATTCTGAAATATTTGAAAATTGATTAACATGCAACTAAATAATCCAAAAGTCAAACAAGAAATTATAAGGGAAATTTTAAATATTTTGAACTTAACAAAAATGAAAACAAAACATATCGAAATTTATGGGATACAACTAAAGGAGTGGTTAGAGAGAAATTAATGGTTTTTAACAGCTATGTTAAAAAAGAACAACTCAGATCAATAACCTAAAATTCCACCTTAAGAAATTATAAAAGAAAAGCAAACTAAACCTAAAGTAAGCAGAATAAAAGAAATAATATAGACTAGAGTAGGAATCAATAAAAAAAAAAAGAAAAGTTGGTTCTTTCAAAAGGTCAACAAAATTGGCAATCCTTTAGCCAAACCAACGAAGAAAAAAACGAACAAGATGCCAATTTCCAAAATCAGGAATGAGACGTAACTACCAACTCTACGGAAATCAGAAATATTACAAAGATACTATGAGAAACTTTATGCCAACAAATTAGACAATTTGAAAGAAATGAATAAACTTCCAGAAAGACAGAAATTACCAAAACTGACTCAAGAAAAAGCATTCACCCTAAATAGAGCCATATAATTTTTAAAAATTGAATCAGTTTTTAAAATCTTCCCACAAAGAAAAGTCTAAGCACCAATGCCTTCACTGGTAGATTTTATCAAATATTTAAAGAAGAAATAATACCAGTATTTTACAAACTCTTCCAAAAATAGGAGAAAACACTTCCCAAGTCACTCCATGAGGCCATTATTACCCCAATACCAATGTCAAAGATATCACTAGAAAACTACAGACCAATATCACTTATGAGTATACAAGCAAAAATCCTCAACAAAATATCAGTAAACCTAATACAACAATATATAAAAAAGGATTATAAACCCTGACCACATGGGATTTATCCCTGAAATATAAGGCTGGTTTAACATCAGAAAATCCATTCATGTAATACACCCTATTACTCAAAAAAGGACCAAAAACACACATGATCATCTCAATAGATATAGAAAAGGCTTTTGAAAAACCCAACACCCATTCATGATAAAAACTTCTCAACAAACTAGGAATAAAAGAGAACTAATAATTTACTGGCTAGACCCTCCAGAACAATGTTGAATAGAAGTAAGAGTGACAGACATCCTTGCCTTGTTTCCAAGTGTATGGGGAAAGCAATTCAGTCTTTTTTATGAAGATATATGAAGATACATGAAGATAGCTGTAGGTTTTTCATATATGCCCTTTAATAAGACAGAAAGAAGTCAAAGGCATCCAGGTTGAATAGGAAAAAATACTGTTTTTTTATCCACAGACAGCATATTCCTGTATTCAGATGTCTCTACAGGTTGAATAGGGAAAAATACTGTTTTTTTATCCATAGACAGCATATTCCTGTATTCAGATGTCTCTACAGGTTGAATAGGAAAAAAATACTGTTTTTTATCCATAGACAGCATACTTCTGTATTTAGATGTCTTTAAGGAATCCACATATGCACACATAAAAAATCCATTATTAGAACTAGTCAATGAACTCAACAAGGTTACAGGTTACAAGATTAATATATAAAAATCAATTGTATCCCTAGCCTGTTTGGCTCAGTGGTTAGAGCATCGGCCTGTGGACTGAAGGGTCCCGGGTTTGATTCTGGCTAAGGGTACGTACCTCAGTTGCAGGCTCAATCCCTGGCCCCAGTCACCAATTGATGTGTCTCTCTCACATCAATGTCTCTCTCTCCCGTCCATCCCTCTCTCTCCCTTCCACACTCTCTGAAAAGCAATGAAAAAAATATCCTCGGTGAGGATAAATAAAATCAATTGTATTTCTATATACTAATAAAGAATAATCCAAACATGAAATTAAAAAAATTCCAATCACTTAGGAATAGATTTTAAAAAAGCAGACATGAAAGGCTTTTATACTGAAAACTGAGATTAAATAAATGGAGAGAGATTCCACGTTCGTGCACTGGAAGATGATGGCAAATTTCCCTAAACTGATCTAGCAATGTGAACTCAACAAAATCCAAAGAGGGGTTTTGTGGGGGAAAGAAATAGAGAAACTGATACTAGAATGACATGGAAATGCCAAGAACACAGAATACCCAACAATTTTAAAAGAGAGAGAGTTGAAGGACTCAAGCTTCTCGTTTGCAAAGCTCACATACAGCTTTAATAATCAAGACTATGAGGTATAGCTATACAGGTCAATGAGTAAAACACTGTCCTGAAATAAATGCTAACTTTTTAAAAATACGTTTTTATTGATTTTAGAGAGAGAGGAAGGAAGAGGGAGAGGGAGAGAGGGAGAGAGAAACATCAATTGGCTGCCTCCTGCACGCCCCCTACTGGGGATTGAGCCCAAAACCTGGCATGTGCCCTGACCAGGAACTGAACCAGCGACCTTTTGGTGAATGGGACGACATTCAACCAACTGAGCCACATCAGCCAGGGCAATGCTAACTCTTATGTAACTGATTTCTGAAAAAAAATGCCAATGCAATTCAATAAAGAAATTATGCTCTTTTCAACAAACACAATGCTAGAACCAACTGGATGTCTACATGCACAAAGATGAATCTAGACCTTTATCATACAAAAAGCTTAACTCAACAGGAATCATATACCTAAATGTTAAGAGCTAAGCTATAGAACTTCTAGGAGAAAACACATTAAGAAAATTTTCATGACTTTGGGATAGCCAAAAATTTCTCAGGTGCAACATCAGAAAAGAAAAAAACTGTTAAACTGGACTTCATCAAAATTAAAAACTTTTGTGCTTCAAAAGATACCAGTAAGACAAAAGACAACCCACAGACTGCAAAAATATTTGCAAATCAGATATCTGATAACGGACTTCTATCCAGAATATATAAAGAACAATTACAATGCAATAATAAGACAAACAAAGCAATTTAAAAATGGGTAAAAGATTTAAATAAACATTTCACCAAAGAAGATACATGAATGGTTAATAAGTACATAAAAAATGTTCAACATCATTACTCATTAGGGAAATGCAAACTAAAACCACAATGAGACAGCATTTTATACCCACTAGAATGGCTATAATAAAAAAATAGAAAATAACAAGTATAAGAGTACGTGGTACCCAGCCAGGCGTGGCTCAGCGGTTGAGCATCAACCTAGGATCCAGGAGATTGCGGTTCGATTTCCAGTCAGGGCACATGCCCAGGTTGCAGGCCCAATCCCCAGTCGGGGACATGCAGAAGGCAGCCGATCAATGACAACTCTCCTATCATTGATGTTTCTATCTCTCTCCCCCTCTCCCTTCCTCTCTCTGAAATCAATAAAGATATATTTAAAAAAAAAAAAAAAAAAAAAGAGTATGTGGAGAAATTGGAACCTTCATATGTTACTGGTAAGAATGGAAAATGGCCCTTCCACTTTGGAGAAACTTGGCAGTTTTTCTTAAATAGTTAACTTATCTTATGACTCAGAAATTCCACTCTTGGTATCTACCCAAGAAAATGAAAAATAGTGTCCACACAAAGACTTATATACTAATGCTCATAACAGCATTGTTTATACTAACCAAAAACTGGAAACAGTTCATATGCCCATCAACTGGTGAATGGATAAAAAAAAAATGTGGTACATCCACATAATGGAATGCTTGTTTAACAATAAAAAGAAACTACTGATACATGCAACAACATAGATGAACCTTGAAAACATGATGCTGAGTGAAAAAAGCTAGATGCAAAAGAGTATACAATGTTACTCTATTTATATGAAATGTTCAGAAAAGGCAAATCTACAGATATAGAAAACAGATTAGAGGGCCTCTGAAGATGGGTCTGGGAGTGGGTACAGGCTACAAAACAGACACAAGGGATATTTTGAAAGGGTTATGGAAATGCTCTAAAACTCCACTGTCGTAATGGTGTAAAACTTTATATATTTACAAAAACTGTTGACTCATACACTTAAAATGGATAAGTTTTATGATATATAAATTATATCTCAATAAAGCTATTTTTAAAAAGTGGCTAAGAAGTTAAGATGCAAGCAAACAAAAGAGCAAGAACAACAAAATAAATATGGCATTTTCTTACCTCTGCTGGATATACTGGGCATAATCTGAGGAATCATATTATTGCTTGTATCCATAGGCTGGGAATTATCTTGGCCCATCTGATCATCTGGTGGCATATAGGCAGGAGGAGGGGTATCAGCTAAGAGGAAGAAAATGAGACAAGTTAAATTCCCAAAAGAATAGTTAAAGTCTTCGTCCTGTTCAAAGTTATCCTAAAAGCATTTAAAAATTCATGTTTACCAGCAGAGTTCGTTAATGAGTATCACAGACACACAAAAATGAAGGATGCTATCTTAGCGCAAAGGAAAAGGAAAAAAGACAGCACAACCATTAGCTACTGAAAACCTACTGTAAGTCCACATATATTTGGGATAATCAGTATAGTAAGATTAATGCTAAAACTCACTAAAATATAATTCAAGGTCAAGAAATTCACCTTTATTTGCTCAGAATCATATGCTCTGAGAAACTGCAAACACTGGAAAGCAATCTGAAGGACACAATTTTCCTAGTATGGGTATGTATCTATAGACACTTTTAAATTATCAACCTCATCACATACTGTTTATTGTTATTTAAAACTGGAAAATAAAACTATGCTCCTTCAAAATTTGCCATCACTACTAAGAGCAGCTGTCTTAATTTTTTGCAACACCTTAAAATGGCTGTTATGCCTTATTAAATGGCTAGGTAATTCTCTCAGGAAATAGAATGCAATTAGAAAATCTTTTGAGTTCCAACACATATGGCTGAAATTCTTTGCAAAAGCTATAGCTATAATTCCCTGTCTCAGTAACTATAAAGACTGAATATAATTTGTCTTTCAACCCCAAGGTTTGTACAAGATAATATTTTGAAACAAGAGCTACAATAAAAACTGAATCTAGGAAAGAGTATGAAAATTAGCTTTTGAACAAATACCTAACAGCAAGTTAAATGTTTGGTACTTAATTCCTCTTCAAAAAAACAAAAAACAAAACAGAACAACATCAATTGATATTTTGCTACAGAGAAGCCACAAAGAATATACTTACATATGACTCCGCCTGCAATAGGCATTCAAATATTTGACAGAGTGACAAAAGATGTGTCTGCACATGACTTGACATACCATTAACAAGTTAGAAACATGATAAATTATAATCTACTTATCTTTCTCCAGGCAAATCAGTTAGTCAGTTATCTAATTAAAGATAACTGGAATTCATTTTAACCTTTCAAAGTCTAAAATGATTTGACGAACAATGTAGTAAAGTTCAAAAAGTACAGACTTTAAAGTCAAACAAACTTGGGTCTGAACCTCCATTTATTAGCTGTGTGACCTGAGGCAAGGTACTTAAACTCTTGGAATTAGTATCAATTTATTTTTCCATCTGTAAAACAGGAATAATATCTCTCTCACATGTTGAAGATTAAATTCAATGTAATATCTTCCATTACAATATCAGTTATATAAAAGGCGCTCAATAAATGGGACTTAGTATTATATGAAAATATGTAAACATATGGTATTTGGCAAAATAAAATCCAAAACTCTTCTGTAAATCAATTACCAAAGAATACAGAGTCTGATGTAGCTAGCTCTTAGCATAGAGCAGTTCACCCAGAGGGCCAGCAGTATAACTACTGCTGATTCTTAGGGTTTATTTTTTTGTATCAATAAAATAAATTCTTACCTGGGAGCTGAAATGGACTTCCTGGTCCAGAACTTGCTGGGGAGTTGGGATACGTGCTGCTAGCAGGAGAAGGGGGATAGGGGCTATTTGGAGATAAGGGAAAAGGAGTGTTGTTGGGCTGGTGGAAAGAATCTGGAAAAGTTGCATTTTGTGGCATATGCGGTTCATTGTGGCTCAGGTTTCTAAACTGAACCAGAAGGCTGTGTTGTGGATTGAATTCATTATGACGAGGCACTAATACTGGAGGTAAGACTGAAAGGCAAAAATCAAAAGTCATCTGTCAGCAACAACTAAAGCAAATATCTCATGCACATTAAGGGGTACATGGAAAGGATTCAGTTAAGACTGTAAACCCATTATACAATTCACTTATGGGAAGGACTGCTTTGTAGAACCTTGAATCTATTTACATAATAAGGAAACCAAAAACTCTCTAAGCATTTAGCATGTATAAAGTACTCAGGAAGACAGAACACCCAGGAAAGATATCATTCCTGTTCCACAGGAGATAAGGCATATTTTAAAACCATAATACAAAAAAACATTAATGCAATAGGAGTTCAACAAAGGTGAGTACTTCCAGCTGGTAATGAATCAAACAAAATATTGTGGAAAAGATAGTATCTGACTGGACCTTAAAGAACTAGGAGGCTTTCACAAGGGAGTGCTAAGGGTGAGGAGAATCAAGGAGGAGATGGGGAGATTCCAGGAGTGAAATGAGAAAGGATCAACAGCTGGCCTAGCCACTGAACCAGGAAGCAAGACGGAGAGACTGAAGTTGAGTTCAGCTGTATAGACATCCTGAAAGCCTCCATGTTTCCAATTCTGAACATTTCATGTTTCTTAGTTTGAGAGATCTCACATTTTATGTTCTTCAGTAAAGTTTTCCCTACTCAAAATAATAACCTTTCCTATGTATAAGTCTTCAATCAAAATCAATTTTCTAAACATGACCATAATGAAAATCTATACAACAAAGCCTAAACATTTTAAGATACATTTTTAAAACAATACACTTTATTTACACATTCACTTTCTCTAAAGACCCCAGTGATCAAGCGCATACAAATATCTGATTACCTTTCACCACAGGAATCAGAAACAAACCTAATTTCTTCAAACTCTTACTGTACCAGTTCATCTCTTCTACAGCTTTCCTACACTTGTCAATGTAATTTCACTTCTGAAAATCTCTTTGACATCATTCAGCAGCAATAAAATCCATCTGTTTTTAAGTTTACTAGGTCATCCTTCTCCTTCCAGAAGCAGGATGTACCTGAGGAATCAGAGCTCTTATCTGTACTGTTGTTCTTTTTTTTTGGTCTCTTTTTATTTTACTGAACTAGTGTTGTAATTATGCGGGTAATATCTGTTTACAACTATTTTTATTCTACTGTGTATTACCAACTGCTGTCCCTCTCACAGACTGATGAGACAGCTCGCTGCCACAGGAGAGTAGGAGGGCATTAGACAGCAAAAAGTTCTATGTTTAGCTAACTAGCAATCTGAAAGACTTAGTAAAATAACTACTTAAGTATTCAATCCAGTAAGGGTTTCTTCACTTTATTTTTTTAAAGGCAGAGCTAAAATCATTGACTTCTCTCTTATTTGTATATCTATACACATTTTTTAGTAATTATTTACATCCAAAATAATGCATGGATAGTTTTAAAACACAGATACTACAAGAGATTATAATAAAAACAGCAACTTCTAAGTCTCCTCATATATTGCTTCCAGAGACAAATATAAACTCTTAGCCATTTTTTTCTAATACTTTATGTACTGCTAGATAATGTTTATATTACTATTATTGATTTCAAGACATTATTTGTACACCTGCTGTTATGGCAAATGAAGTAGCTTTCTTAATCTCATTCTAACCTGCTCCCACTCCCCTTCCCCACAATAATAAAGTTATATTAAAAAATTTTTGTTAAATTAATATCCATTGTTTATATAAAGATTATGCATTGTTGAGCTAAGTATGTACTAAGATTACATTTTTTTGTGAAGAGTGCTTATACTAGTTAATTATTGCCTTGTTCCTTCATTTGCTTAATCATATTTACCACTAATATTTCCAGAAGTCCAACAGATCAGTCACATTCCTATCAATATTATTTTCCACAAAATAAACCAAAAAGTACACTGATTCCATTTTTTCCCCTGGATTGTCCATCCTTTTGCTAAAATCTAGACTGGTTGCTACTTAAGTCTCCTGCAAATTTGAAGTCCTTGGACTTCCATTCTTTTCTCTCCTGTTGGATCTCATTTCCTGGACCTCATCTTCCTCAATTAACTGCCTAAGAAACAGTGTGTAAATTCTGAGTCCTTGCATATACAATAGGTCTTGCCTTTTATGGAGGGCAACCTGGGTTGGCCCTCTATGTTTCTTTTCCAACTATCCTCCATCTTTTTTAATTTTTTTGTAATACTTTCTGGCTCCACTATATATTAGCAATGTGATCCTGTCTAAGTTACTTCCCTTGGTTTCCTTATTTGTGAATTTATTAGGTTTTAAAATGTTAGTACCATTTTCTAACCCTATGAAGAAATAACCTCATAGTATTAGAAAAGTGCCCAGTCCATAAGTGCTCAATAAATGTGTATTACTATTACAGTTACTACTACTACCACTTTATTAATACTAGTACCATAAAGTGATCCATCCTGTATCACAGATGCTTGATTCACTTGCTTAAGCATACCAGAGCTATGCCCCAGTCTTTTCTATAGAATGAATCATGGCTGAGAAAAATGGATTATAAAAACTAAAACATTTCTATAGGGGGAATAGCTGCGCCTATGGGGGAATACACTATATTCCTAGACTTTTTTCCCAGCAACTCCTAGAAAATATCAAGCTAGGGAGTTTTTCAGACTACGCTTCTCTATTAAATCCACACATCTTCCTTTCTTCATCAACTCCTTCAGGCTACAGATTTCTTTAGATTCAATGAGAAATTGAGAATCACCTCAAATACCAATTAAAGCCCTTAAACTGAACTTTCTCTGACAACACCATCCCTGCTATTCTTTTTGCTAGTCTCCACATTCAATATTATTTTCACAGCCTTTTTACCATACTGGGCTTCTATTATCTCCATGTAAAACTCCGTGTGGCACAGACTCCAGGGTGACTACCATAACTACCATCTCTGTGTACCATTCTTGTAGAATCCCCTCCCTTTAAGTGTATTACCTGTGATTTGCTTCTAACCAACAGAATATGGCAAAACTAATAGGATGTATGTGATAACATTCCGTAAGAATATGCCTTCCAGCAAAAAGACCCTCTCTCTTCTACCAGCTTTGAAGAAGTAAGCTGTCATGAATGTGCGCTATCTATGAAGAGGTCATGTGGCAAACAAAGGAAGGCAGCCTCCAGGTGACAACTAGCAAGAGTTCAACAGCCTGCAAGGAACTGAATCTTGTCAATAATCACAGGAGCTGACAAGCAGATCCTTCCCTAATTGAGCCTGATGAGGTCCAAGCCCTGACCAACACAAAAGACCCAGTTAAGTGGTGCCTAGACTCCTGACCCACAGAAACTATGAGATAATAATGTGTATTAAGCCACTTAACTTGTGGTAGTTTGTTATGCAGCAGTAGATAACTAACGCATGCAACTAGTATCTCAGCTTATACAATTCACTCATTACAAAAACTATTTACTGAGCACAATCTATAAAGTGCCAGGTAATATTACTATTGTAGGCACTGGGGATGCAATACAGAATGAGATAGAGGAAGGTCCTGCTCATGTCAGTCAATAAACAAAATAAATGTCTAACACAATGTCAAGTAATGATGCAGGTATCTGAGCAAGCACTGAATGGAGTGAGAAAATGTGCCATATAAAGATCCTGGGAGAAGAGTACTGTAAGTAAGAAAACAGCAAGAAAAAAGCCTAGATGCAGGAATATGGCAGGTCCAAAGAACAGAGGAAGTCTGACAGGTCATGTAGGGTCTCGTAGAAATTTGCTCTAAGTGTAATAGAGGGCAGGGATTGACGTGATTTGGTATATATTTTAAACTATCACTCTATCTGCTATATAGAAAACAGACTGGGTTGGAGAGGAACAAAAAGAGGCAGACAGATCAATTAGAAGACTACTGCAGGTGAAAGATGATGATACTCTGTACTGGAACCGTGGTATCAGAGATGGTGAGAGATGATATTATCAAGATATATTCTGGAGGTACAGCAAAGAGTATTTGCTCACAGCTCAAACACAGGACTTCAAAGAGAAAAATCAAAGATGCTTATAAGTAGCTACTGCAGGAATGCTGGTGCCACTGACTTCAATAAGAAAAACTGGAGAAACAAATGACTTGGTGGGAGAAAAAATCAAAAGTCTTATTTAGACATTAAATATATGTTTATTGGACATATTCAGGTGGAAATATCAAAAGGCAATTGGATACAAGTCTAAATCTTAGAAGAAAGGTTGACTTTGCAGTTCTAAATGTTAGCGTGAGGTAATAGATGGTTTCAAGACATGTGACAGAATGAGAGCACACTTAGAGGAAAGATACATGGAGAAATTGTCTAGAGACTAAGTCCTGTGAAAATAGGAAAATAAACCAACAAAGCAGCTAAGCACAAACAGGAAACTATAGTGTTTCAGGAGCCAATAAAAAAAAAGTTTTGAGTGAGAGGGAAGGAAAGCAACTATATCAAATGATGTTGGGAAGGCAAACAAGATGAGGACTGAGAATGACTGACCCCTCTATCTGTAAGAAGGCAGTCCCTAGTGATCTTGACAAGTCAAATGGTAGAGAAGAAAGGCTAACTGGAGGGGTGTCAAGGAAGAATGGGAGGAAAGAAATGTGAAGATAATAAAAATGGACACTCCTCTAAAAGAACTAGAGGAAATAGTGCAGAAGATTGGGGGTGAGGAGGTATGAGGCCAAGACAGGAATTCTTTTTTAACTTTCAGTTTAGGATGGGCAGTATTATGACATGCTTATAGCTCTCACAAATAGTCAAATAGAGAGGAAAAATATAACGCTGGGGAAAAGTTCTTAAACAGACAAAAAGGGGTGGGATGTAGTATGCACATGGAGCTTAGGCCTTAGATCAAATAGAGACAGGTCATTCACAGGAATGGCAGAGAGTACATATAACTGACTCCTTAATAATGAGTTAGAGGTAAGCCACTTGGGAGCTATATCATCTATATGTAAAAAGCTGAATTCAAAATCCAGTATTCCTTCCAAAATTAAAATCTTTAAGAAGAAAAACACAAGGCTAATATAACCTTTTAATTACTAAATCAGGTTAAACGCAAATCAGCAAGAGAGAAGTTTTTTTAATTCTTCTCAACGGAGTAAAACCTACCTGGACTCTCCACTCTCTTATAGTGGTATGGGTTGATACAAACTTCTTTTTGCTTAGATCCAAAAGGAAATTCACAAATATCCAATGGTTTTAGCTCATGATGACTCTGCAAATCAGGCCAGCGCCAAACACGACAATATATAACATGGGGTAAGCCTTTTCTGTGAGAAACCTGCAGGCGTCCATCTAAAGATCGGGGAATAGTGACACATTTGCTCGGCTGTCCTGGACTACTCAAGGCTTTCTCCAGTTCCTCCATGGCACCCTTTTTCTTTTTTAGCTTTTTCACCAAAGCATCAACTGCCTTTTCTGCCCATTTCTCCTCTTCATCACCTTGCTTCCAGCCCAACAATCGCTTTACTGCTGGACTAGTAAAAGAAAACAAGCTGGCCATTGACGTCATTTGATATAAATCTTCAGAGACCTTCCTGCAACTCAAAGTCAGTGGCTACTGAATGAACAGATCACAGATGAAAAGTCATACACGGGTCCTAAGCAGAAGTTCCAATTAAAAAGGGAAGAGGGACATTTATCTTCTTAACTGCCATAAGCTTCTTTCACTGGTTCAAGTCCTGAAAGAGAAAGGAGGAAAGGATAAGATCCCTAATTTAAAGAATGCAATTAACATACATTAAAATCAACATAATTGAAAAGTATGTTATTTTTATATAAGAGCAGAAAAGCATTACAAAGTAAAACAAAAAAGCCTAAGTCTAGAAAGAAAAATTTTCTCTAAAGTCCTGTGACTACTCAATTTCTTCTTCATAATATGAACAAATAATTCACAGGCAATGCCAAGGGATAACCAATAGCAAAAACAGGTTGCTCTGCTTTCTACTTATTATCCAACAATACAACAGCATCTAGATTTTAATTTTGTTGGTCAGGCTAGTAAGCCCCCAAATGGCCGCCTAAGGTTTGATTCTTAAGTACTTTTCTTCATTGAAACCCATGTTACATGCTATGTCAATTTTGAACATGATATGTCCTGATTTGAACAAAAATCTAGCTCTTCCCTAAGGTCATTATTGTCTTTAAAATGTTTCACAGACATAAGGTTTGGGCAAAAGGCATGGTCTTATTCAATCACATTATTAGATGCAAATTTTATTAAAGGTTGTCATAAGACAAAATGTACCAAGCCCTCAAATAAATCCTCACATACATCGTTGCCAGAAAAATGGAAAGTATCTATTTTTTAAACTAAGAATGCAAAATAAATTTAAAGAGAATTCAAAGTTTAACCCAGAAAAGGACAGTTAATAATTTTATAATTCCTACTGCCTTTTGTGATATTTTAAGCATGTTAAGTTAATGAACCTGCTCCAGGCAGACCACTACTCTGCACCATTAAGAAGCTCTTCGAGTTGATGACAAGAGGAAGTGATGTGCAATGGCACTCCACTGATAAGAATGGGTAAAATCCCCTGTGGTGACTACACAGACAACTACAGACAATGAGCAACCAGTGAAGTAGCAGGAGTATGCTGGAAAAAAGTTGTCAATAATAAAAGATGCTTCCTTTCTTGTGCCTAAAATTGCCAAATACAGCTGCAGCTCTCCTGTGACAAATTCTAGCATCAGGACTATTCTGTATTGAGGGTGCATCTTCCCAGAAAAGAATGTATGTGCTCAGTTAAAATCCAGTTAAACATAAAGTAAAATAAAACTGAATTAAATTCAACAAATAATTATTGCTTGTTATGTGCCACTTACTGTGAACAGCGATAATAGTGCTTTAAAAACAAAAAGCCATAGCAAATAGATCTCATCTTCAGAGCCAACTGATTCATTCATTCAGCATATACTTACTGAGAGCCTACTATGTGCCAAGCACTGTTCCTGGCACTAATCAATTAGTAGTAGCTATCTAGACTGCTTTGTTGCTATGTTAGAACCATGGGGAGAAGGGTGCAGAGAAGTGAGAATATACTCTTTACATATGAATAAATATGCCCAATCCTACATAGGATAATTTTTGCCAGGTAAGTAAAACTGGCTACATTAAACTGCAGCTCTATAACAAAGAATGAAAACACATTTTTCAGTAATAGGTCTCGGACTATAAAGTGTTATGTACTAAACAAACTTTAAGAAGGGCTGATCTCAGTTGTAGCTACATCAAGGACATAGGATATAAGTCATCTGAATCAGAAAGTAAAGGCATGGCTGGGTTGTGTAAGCTGAGCAGGGAAATTTCAAAGACAAAAGGATATAAACAAAAAAAGTTATGAGAAGACATGAATAGAGCATTTCCTACGACAGAAAGGAGAGAGGCCTGGCTGAGTGAGATCTTATTCAGCAATATTGGAATATAACGGAGGCTAGACAGGATAATGCATGTGTGTGTGAGAGAGTATATATGTGCAATGGAGAGATACAATGAAGGGGGAGGCAAAAGGAGTGGAGTTTAAAGACCAGATACTAGATTAGTAGTTAACCACTACAAAGTGCTTAATAAATGTTAACTACTAATCTAGTCTTATCACCATTATCATCATCATTATTATTTTTAAATACTAACCATATTATGTACTAAAGAAAAAACAAAGGAAGTTAAAGTTACCTCTGGGGAGAGGCAATAGAGAGGAATCCTGTGTGATTTATTCTATCTACTTCTGTATTGTTCTAACCTTTTAACGAAAGGAATCTATTAATACATCACTTGCATAATGCTAAAATAAAAAGAGTACTTAATCTACAAAAAATTATGATGAACAGAATGGGGTTAAGAGTGCTGGTACAAAACAGGAGAAACTAATGCATGCTAGTAAAAGTCACGATGGTGATTACCCTTTGAAGGAAAGGGTGAGGGTATTAACTAGAAGGGAACCTAAGGGTTTCTGCCGTCCTGGTAAAGTTCTGCTTCTCATTTTAGGTGATTAAATGGGAGAGTTCAGCTTGTGAAAATTCAGCTCGCTGGAGAGATAAGATGTGTACACTTTTCTGTATGATTTAAAACTATTTTCTCCCCATCATCAGTTCCCTTTCTCACAAGCAATCCCTTTCATTTGCATGTTTTATGTCCTTTCAAAAATATTTTGCATAAATACAAGCAAATACAAATATATACAAAAATCTTTTTTTACACAGTGCTATACTAAAAAGAAAAAAAGGCAGTTACAGAAAAATGTACAGTGTATCTTCAAGACCTTTCCATATCAATATAGAAAGAGCTTCCACATTATTCACAGAATTCCAGTGTGAAAATAATCTTAAAAGTACATCAACCATGTCATTCCCCTGCTCAAAAATTATCCAGTGGCTTCCCATTACACTCAATATCCAAATTCCCTAACATCACTTTATAGCATCTACATGATCTGGCCTTTGACTTCTCCAAACTCATTTCTTACCATCCTCCTACCTAACTTTGCACTCAACTATGCTTGACTTCTTTCCATTTCTCAAGTGTTCCAGGGTCATTCCTATCTGAAGGCCTTTGCACTTGATGTTCCCTGCCCTGGCATTTTCTTTTCCCAGATCTTAACATGACTTACTCTCTCAATTAATTCAACTGCTCAGATGTCACCTCCTGAAAAACGACTTCCTTGAACATTTTATTTAAAATAGCTTACATCCCACCCCCACATCATTCGCTATCATTTGACCCTCCTCGATTTTCTATCATGGAACTTAACCTAACCAGGCATTACATTATCAATTTTACCAATTTATTATATGTCTTCCCCCCTGAAATGTTATTAGGCAGGTAGCCTCATCTTCCTTATCCACCATCATATTCCCTACACCTAGAACAGTGCCTATTTATTAAATAAATGAGTTTTTTTTAATTTTGTGAACTATGCATGCCTTTATAAGAGCATCTGTATAAATTTTTTTTTTAATGTTGTTTATGGATAAACATAGATACAGTAATGGAATACAAGTATGCATGGAGCCTGGCTGGGCGTGGCTCAGCAGTTGAGCCTTGACCTAGGATCCAGGAGACGGCAGTTCGATTCCTGGTCAGGGCACATGCCTGGGTTGCAGGCTCAATCCCCAGTTGGGGGTATGCAGGAGGCAGCCGATCAGTGACTCTGTCACCATTGATGTTTCTCTCTCTCTCTCTCTCTCTCTCTCTCTCCCCCCCTTCCTCTCTCTTGAATCAATAAAGATATATTTTTTTAAAAAGTATGGATGGAAATGATACATACCAACCTCAGGGTACTGAATACTGACTTACAAAAGAAGGAAAGAAGGATGAAGAAGGGATGGGAAAGATTTAGCTGTGTTTCTTATAAAACTCGATTTGAAGAAAATCTGGCAAATCATAAGATGTTATTTTCTCTGCTTTTCTGTGTTTAAATGTTTCATAACTCAAAAAATTCACTATTTTTAATTTTTAAAAAGTAATCTAATGAAAACAGAAGGTCAGATTCTGTCCTTTACTAGGTATATGACCATGACCAGGTATCACTCTTTCTAAGCCTATAAACTTTTCTGGACAGTAGGTATAATGGTTCCTAAGACAATGAAATGATGAAGTAATAAAGTAGTGTGTGTGTATGTGTCTACATGAGGAAGATTACACACATGTAATAGATACTTTATAAACCGAAAAGTGCTATTCAAATTTGAATTATGATCATCAGTGTTCAAAGGAAGAAGAGTCAAGACTTCAAAGACTGGTTAGATTTAGTCTCAATCCAACGTACCCACCACTGTACCACTGTACCCAGTTTCTGATTCAATCCAAATCCCTGCACCTCTGCCCATCTGTGTCTTCCGAGAGAAATCTCACCATCCTTAATGATAAACTCAAATCTACCCCCTTTGGTGAAGAATTCTTCACCCTAAAGAGGCTATGGCCATTTATTATACTTATTATAATTAATGAATAATATCTTAAATGGTAAAAATATATCTTAATTTCCCAAATGGAATACAAAATCCTCCCAGGAAGACATCTTCAGCACCTGGCATTATGCCATGTCCCATGCCACATACTAAGGGAATATATAATGAATGGTCATTGATTTTTCTATCAACTGTACCTTGCAATTAAAAAGATAACTTCAAATTTTAAATCCAGGTGACTAAGATAATGACAATTCCATTAATAGAATTAAGGATACTAAGAAAGTGGCTTAGTCAGCAGAACAGATGGTTAACTCTACTGGAAAAGGGGCATGAATGGAGACGTAGGTTTAGCAAAGAAAACATGAGAAACAGATTTAAGATTTTGCACAAAGTGCTGAAACAGTAAGAAAATGTAGATTTTCAACAGAATGAAAGAGCAGCAAGTAAATACCTGAATATTAGGGAACGTTCACTGGTAGGAAAGAGTTACTGATAAAGTATCCCTAAAAGGAAGATCTTAGAGCTAGATACAATAGTACTGTAGGAGATTAAGCAAATGGGAGAGTTTAAAAAATGTGAACAAAGAAAAGGCCAATGACTTTGTGAGTATTGTATGGCGATGTCATTAGTTAGCCTTCAAGAGATTGGCTTCAGAAAGAATAAGGAGTGTCAGGTTTTAAAACCTAAGACTCAATATTACTGTTTTCTTAAACTAGCACTAGGGTCCTGGGTGGTGTGGCTCAGCTGGTTGGATCATAGTCTCATGCACCAAAATGTCTCTGGTTTGATTCCCGGTCAGGGCACATATCTAGGTAGTGGGTTCAATCCCCAGTTGGGGCGAGTGCAAGAGGCAACAGATATACGTTTCTCTCTCTCTCTCTCCCCCCCTTCCTCTGTCTCTAAAATCAATTAAAAACAAAACAAACAACAACCAAAAACTAGCACTAGGAAAAGGGTAGGGACAAACCTTACACTCAATTCTTTAAATACAGAATGATTAAAAATTTTAAACACATTTAAAAGAATTCTTTCTAAAAATGTGTTATAATTTTTCAAACTACATAAGTGGTATGTGCAAAGTAATCCAAGTACTCATTAGCCTCAACTTACAAAGTTAAAAAAGGAAACAAAATTCATCACAAAAATTCACTAGTGACTAAGCAAAGGACCTGATCGGGTACATCAGATGGTAAAATGGGCTCAACATCATTAGTCATCAGAGAAATTTTTAAAAGGAAAACAGTAAAATATCACTCCACGTCTACCAGAATAGCTAGATTTTAAAAAAATAAAAAAGTGTTTATGACGATACAGATTTGGAACTCTTAATTTAGAAAGAATATAAATTACCCCAACTACTTTGGAAAATTCTTTGACAATATTTACTAATACTAAACATAGATTCCTATAACCAAGCAATTCCATTCCTAAAGACATGATGAATCTCATAGATATAATACTGAAGAAGTCAGATACAAAAGATTAAACATATCATTCCATCTATATGACATTCAAAAAGAGGAAAACCTATGTCATTAGAGGTAGTAACGTTACTAAGATGGGACAAGAGAAACTCTTCTGGGGAGCTAAAAATTTTCTATATCTTGACTTGGGTGACAACATAAATGTATGTGTATGTAAAAGTTCATTAAGTTATACACATAAGATTTATATACTTTATTATAAGATATACTTCAATATAAAAAAATCTTTTAGCAATTTACTAGTGAATTAGCGACCTATAAAATTAGTTCCCATTCACTAGCATCCCTCATCATAAACCATGAGTGAAACTGCAAATTTGCAAAAACTAACATTTCACAAAGTTTATTAAAATGATGGCAAACAATGTAGGGCCTGAGATTTAATTTTACCCTACTGCTCTACAAGCAAATAAGTTAGTTACTGTTTCACAGATACTGACAAAAGACATGAGACTCCAGGGTCAGAGACAAACGACTTTATTACTCATGGCACAGCATTAGCATCAGATTTGCGGTTCTCTTTGCCTCCAACACCCATGGAAGTGATGTAGTATGGTCCAGATGGATGGTACTCCTATAGTGGGTTTGCAATTACTTTTGTAGTAATCAGTAAGCAAGCCTGTTGTTTGTAGAGAAAGAATAACTTGACTTATCAACGGATTAACAAAAGTTCTTGGCAAAAGCAATATATATTTATTACGGATATTTTTGCAAAAGAAAAAAAAAAAATCCTCTTAATGTTAGTACCACAAATGTCAAACATGAAGGATGCTATATCATGCTACTAACTTATTTTTGTGAGAAAAATTAAGCCTATCCATTCACACTTGATTCAGTCTTTGTTCATTATAAGAATGCATATTTACAATTATAACCTAATGTTTTTCCAAAATTTTAATTTTTCAAGATAAAGTCCCAATCAGATCTTTTAGTCACAATTTAGTATGAAACACTACTCTGCATGTTAAGTGGTTTCATTTTAAATGGGCTTTTTCTTAAACCAGTTATCATTAGTTCACAAGACCTAAATGTAACATGAGCTTTTCTTGATGACTTAGTTATCATTATGAACCTGTTACTGTGCTGTGTTAGAAACACACTATAAAAAGCATGCAGAATAAGATGCACTGTTACTGACTGAATAAACAAAAGTGCATGAATAATTTTGTAAAGTTACTTAGATAGGCAGACTTTTGGACACGACTTTCTTAAAAGAATATAGCTATTTCAATAATTTCAAGTTTCCTTTCTACAAAATCAATTGCTAAAGAAACAATAATTCCTTTGAGGAGGGGGGGGGGAGGAGAGGGGGAGGGGGAGGAGGGAAGGAAGATGAGGATACCACTAATATTAATTGAATACTCACTATTCCAAGCACTGTTAAGGACCTTATTATAGTCCAAAAATCATTAAAATCTCAAAACAGCCATGAGGTAAATTCCATTATTTTCATTTTACAGATGAGAAAACAGGCAAAAGGAAATTAAATAATTTGCTTATTTACATAAATAGGGAGAAATAAAGCCAGGAATTGAAACCCTGGCAGCCCAGCTCCAGAATCTACACTCCGAACCACTATACACACTGCCACCTAAAAAGAGATCCTCCTGCCAAGGAATTTTCTTCCCTTAAAGAGCTTCTCTATTGTTCTTCATATCTCTGAATTCTCCAAAACATTCAAATAATTATATATTATTATAAAATAAGATTATATGGTTTCAGAGACCAAGAATAATCCAGTTCAATGTGCTCATTTTCAAGTTGATTTTTTTCATACCACTTAACATATTCTCATCAACTTTATCTACTTTAGCCCACTTTTCTTTCAGTTTAGCTAAGTCAGTCAGTAGGTACGAAAAGACTATCTGGCCCTTGCCAGATATCTCACATTGATGTCTCTCTTTTTCTCTCTCTTTCTCTCTCTCACATCTCACATCTCTCTCTCTCTCTCTCTCTCCCCCCCTCCCTCCCACTCTCTCTAGAAGTCATGGAGAAATGTCCTGGGGTGACGACTAAAAAAAAAGATTATCTAATGTTTAACTATTATTGTATAAAAATTTACATTTATTATGGTAGCCTTTTCTTTTGGAGTTTCAAAGCTCCAGTTATCATTAGGACATTTTTGTCACACTTATCACTAGAACATAATTATCTCAGAAATGATGAGACAATGCACTACTTTATTTTAAATGTTTTTTTCTCAGTATAAAATTTCTAATTATAAAATATGCTTAATCAGTTCATTAACATTTGGTATACTTACTTCCTTATATTTTTTCTCTGCATATATATATATATTCCATATATACATATATATATGTATAGGATATATATATATTCTTCTTCTCCTCTGGCCATGATTGAGGGTATGCTATATATTACTTGGTATTCCGCATTTCCCATTT
This sequence comes from Miniopterus natalensis, assembly GCF_054644295.1. Taxonomy (NCBI): domain Eukaryota; kingdom Metazoa; phylum Chordata; class Mammalia; order Chiroptera; family Miniopteridae; genus Miniopterus; species Miniopterus natalensis. The sequence goes on from NC_142084.1 coordinate 19,777,824, forward strand.
AATACAACAAGAAACTGCCATATATATGCTTTTAATGCCCCAACCATATTTCACTCATCTACTTTCTTAATATTTTAACATTTAGGTTTCAAAATGAAATTGTTATATTGGGATTAAAACCATTGTATAGTATCCATATGATAGGTCAATTTTCTCCTGTAATCTTTTCTGTAGAATATGTCATGTTCAAAATAAAACCTTGGTACACAAGTTGAAATAAAAGTACTTAGGATACAGTAATAGATTTCACTATCCTCACAAAAGTCCTTGGTTATGAAAGAATTTCTGATTATGTATACAAAAAAATAGGGTAAGATACTATGCTTTTTCTTATTTGCATATATTAGCATATGCAATAGGATCCCCAAGTAAACTTGCAACACCTTTGACAATAAAAGTAATATTAGGTTTTCTAGTAACCAAAGGGTTTAATTTTGAATCTCTTATTGAAAAGTTGGTTCAAATTTTCATGCCCCTTTTGCCTTTCTTCCACTAAATAAAATTAATTTAGGAACACTGAGAACACCCATACTCAATTTAATCAGTCGATTGTGTACATACTACTTTTCTACTATCTCTCAACTTATCCTAGAAATAGAGAAAATCCTCAAAAGGCTATACTCTGTAACTTCAGTCTTTAGAGGTTACAGAATGTTGGGCAATTAAATGTGGTCCTCTATACTCCCTTTCTACAATGCTTTCAGGGTCGACTGAGGCAGTTTTATTAACAAATATACCATCAACATGTATATTTGTACAAATATACGTATATATAACCAGTACCAAACTTAATCTCGGACTAATAGTCTTATTTATACAAAACATATTTACTGAGTGTACCTAAAAATGGCAAACCATGCCCTGGCTGATGTGGTTCAGCTGGTTGGGGGTTATCCATGTACCAAAAGGTTGCTGGTGTGATTCCCAGTTAGGGAACATGACTGGGTTTTGGGATCAATCCCCGGTGGGGGGCATGCAGGAGGTAGCAGATTGATGTTTCACTCAGATCTACATTTCTCCCTCTCTCTCTCTCTCTCTCTCTAAAAAAAACAAACAAAATCAATTAAAAAAATCTTTTTAAAAAAATGTCAAACCACTAAGATAGAGGCTATAAGGATTAAAAGATAATTCAGGTCCAGATCTTAACTTTAAAGAATTACAAATTAATAAACAACTAAGGTGTGCCCATACCTATCTACAATACAGGGTGCTAAAAGAAATTCAGGGGATGGCCCTTTGAGGAAGGCAGTAAAGGGAGATAAGCGACATGAGGTAGTTATAGCTTAGACATAAAAGCTATTGCGAGTAAAAACAGAAAAACAGAGTTTTTATCTACCAGGATGGGGAAATACTACAATTTAGTTTGCTGGAGCATAGGTGGTAGAACAAGAGAACTGGCTGGAAATACACGATAAGGCTAATCTATAACAGGGACATTAACATGTGTATTGCAACATATAAACACCAGATTTGCATTCTAATAAACTTGGGTTCAAATTCCGGATCTAACACACCTAAATTTCAATTTTTTCCAATTTTACATAGTGAATATCAGTTCTGAGAACTGAATAAGATAAAAACACTCAACTCAGAGATGTTATGATCTGAAAAAAATTGCAGCTTTTATTTTCTCCTCTCCCGAAGTCCTTGCTGATGATCTCGTCACCTCCTGCCAGTATCTGTGGCTCTCCCCTACTCTTTTGTTCCCATTCCTTTGACTCTCCTCATTTCTTGCCTCCTCTTTCTCCATTCCTCATAGCTTCTTCCACATTCCTCAGTGCTGGTTTTGGAGAAGTCTGGGTACTACCTAATGATGTATAAACTAACTAATGAAAATGCACTTTCCTTCTATCTCCAAAAGGACCCAATCAGCACACGGTGCGCAATTTATACTTGAGTAGGACCTCCTGGCCAACTCCCATAAGCACACACAAACCACCCTCAACACTCTCCCACAGACAGACAGACACAGAGACACATACTGCTCATGCCCAAACTTCAAAGGTAAATTCATAGCAACAGCTACTTAACTTTTTGCTCCAACATCTCTCTAATTGTTTCAATACAAAATAAAAGGCAAACAAACCAATCCAAAAACCTCGTCTAACACTTTTAGCCAAAACAAAATCTCCTGAGCACATCAACTCATGAAAATAAATGCCCATATGGGTCACAACCCACCATCATCTCAGCCAAACCTGTACAAAAGAATTACCGAATGAGGTTTAAAAAAACAAATTCTTCATTACAACAAAATTCAGATTCATTAGGTTTGAAAGTGGGTCCTATATCCATTTTAACAAGAGTCCCAGGTTATGCAGCAGGTTTGAGAACCAAGGTCTTTAGTATCACCTGCAATAGAAGAAAGTCACTTGCCTATATACTAAATCCAATGGTAATTTTTGTGATTGATGGTGGTAAAACTTTAAAAATATCTTACCCTTGTTGTTCTAATATCAATAGTAGTCACCAAGTATCAGCAAAGGAAGACACCCCCTGCCCACCCCCCCCCCCCACAGTTAAACCAATCCTACACCCAGGTCTACAATTATGACAACATATGTAAGCCACAATCATGCTGCAGGCAGGGAAGATAAGGACACCAAGAGCAAATTTACCCACAAGCTCTCCTAGATTCAGAAATCTTATTCTTTATGAGAACATTTATAAAGAAGAGGGGATATAATCACATGAACATCAAAAACATTTTCGTAGAGAAACACTTAAATCACCACTTTTCCCAGTAGTGACTCCCAATTTCCAAAGACATCGAAAGTTTTCATAGTGGGTGAGAACCAATCAAAGCCATTCAGGAACAGAACTCATGGTCAGACAATTTTCACAGCATAATCTTCTTGCCTAGCCTCTCTTTGTGCCCACACAAGTCTATACTTTTTTATCTCCCACATCCAGACTTTTGTTTCCCAGTTTTTAATCACTCTCTAAACTTCACCTGCTCCTCTAAGTCCTCTAATTAAGCAGAGCCTGATCTAGATGTATCACTCACCCCCACAGAGCCTGCAAGATTCCCTACATTACAACCAGATGTATTTGAATATACTTGTATAGGCCTGCAGGCACAGGAACAGACATAGAGCTGGTCAATTTTTATAGTGCTTTCCTTTAAATTATAAAATCTTCAAGGGCAGATACCAAATCACTACATTACATGTCTCTGGAGTACAAAATGCTAACTTGTGTACACAAGATATATTCCAGTGTTTTATGAAGATGTTCCCCAGATACTTCATGTGCACCCCAGATTTCAAGTTACCTGCTTAAAAGAAAAGGCAGCAAATCTGGCTCTGGGTACCTTTTCAACTCTAGGCAGCATTCATCTAATTTACACTTTCAACTCCAAAGAGTGGGACTGGCCAGTGAATTAAGCAGGCACTCACTTAAGTGAGCAGAAGGATGTGAATAAGGGGAAAGAAAATGAAAGGCTAGCTTTGAAATATTTCTGCAGTGCCCCCATTTCCTGAGAACACACAAACCAGAATAACTAGATCTCAGGTTATACAACCTACCAGATAGATGCTAGGCAGATCCTAACACATCATGAAAACAAAATTGAACAAAACAAAACTTGCCTTGAAAGCACCAGCCATATTCTGAGGTCATAGTTAAATCTGAAAAGTGTGAGACTTCCCAGGACTTCAGTTGCTATGCTCAGAGAAAGGTGGGAAGGTGGCACCAGTTTTTTTCTCATTATTATTTCCAGTAATAACAAAATAACTATATGGAAATCAAAAGAAAAAATTGAATTAAAATCTAACAACACATCAACCCATTTCCAAATTTCTATAGAATATACCAGTCTGTAAATTATATATACATTATAGGCAGAGACTGGTGTACCAAAGAATTCAAGAAAAAACTTGTTTTTCAAAACGTACTTTAACAACTAGCTTCCAAAAGTGAATTACAATTATAGCAGTACACACACAGAACTGTCTAATAAAAAAATTCTTTAAGATCACAGCAGAAATAAACAAAATAGTCTTAAAAAATAAACAAACAAAAAAACAAAGATCAATGAAACCAAGAGCTGGTTCTTTGAAAAGATACATAAGAGTGACAAACATTTAAACCAGACTCATCAAGAAAAAAAGAGAGGACCCAAATAAGTAAAATAAAAAATTAAAGAGAAGTAACAACTGACACCAAAGAAATACAAATGATTGTAAGAAAATATGAACTATAAGCCCACAAATTCGACAATCTGGAAGAAATGGATAAATTCCTAGAAACATACAATCTTCCAAAACTGAATCAGGAAGAATCAGAAAATCTGAACAAACCGGTTACAAGTAATGAAATTGAAGTAGTAATAAAAAACAAACAAACTCCCAAAAACAAAAGTCCTAGAACAGAGCTTCACAGGTGAATTTTACCAAACATTCAAAGAACTAGCACCTATCCTTCTCAAACTAGTCCAAAAAATTCAAGAGGAGGAAAGATTCCCAAGCTCATTTTACGAGGCCAGCATTATCCTAATTTCAAAACCAGATAAAGACACTACAAAGAGAGAAAATTATAGGCCAATATCCCTGACACATAGATGCTAAAATCCTTAACAAAATATTAACAAACCAGATCCAGTGATATATTAAAAAGATCATGCCACATGATAAAGAGAAATTTATTCCTGGGATGCAAAGTTGGTACAATATCTGCAAATCAATTGAATGTGATACATCACATACAGAAAATGAAGGACAAAAATCACACGATCATATCAATAGATGCACAAAAAGCATTTGATAAAATCCAGCACCATTTATGATAAAAACTCTCAGCAAAGTGGGAATAGAGGGATCATACCTCAATGTAATAAAGGTAAACCCACAGCCAACATCATATTCAACGGGCAAGAAGGCAGGGATGTCTGCTTCCACCACTCTTATTCAACCTAGTACAGGAAGCCCTAGCCACAGCCATCAGACAAGGAAAAGAAATACAAGGCATCCAAATTGGAAAGGAAGAAAAATTGTCATTATTTGCAGATGACATGATATTGTATATAGAGATCTTTAGATTCCAGCAAAAAACTGCTAGATGTGATAAATGAATTCAGTAAAGCAATAGGATACACAATAAATACCCAGAAATTAGTTGCATTTCTACATATCAATAATGAACTATCAAAAAGGGAAACTAAGAAAATAATCCCATTTATAATTGTATAAAAAAAAAAAAAAAAAAAAGACAAAACAAAACAAAACAAAAAATAGGAATACATTTAAACCAGAATGTAAAAGACCTGTACTCGGAAAACTGTAAGATACTGATGGGAGAAACTGAAGAAGATAAAAACAAGTGGAAGCATATACCATGTTCATGGACAGGAAGGATTGATAAAATGTCCATGCTACACAAATTGACAACATATCCATGCTACCCAAAGCAATCTATAGATTCAACGCAATTCCTATCAAGACATCAATGGCAAATTTCACAGAACAAGAACAAAGATTTCAAAAATTGCAATGGAACCCCCCAAAAAAACCCCAATAGCAAAAAAGACCCTGGATTAGGCAAAAAAGAACCAAAAAATCCCCCCCCCCGAAAAACCTCATTGATAACTGTATGGAGATTACTGGAGGGAAGGAGGGTGGGGGGAGGTAGGAGAGAGTAAAGAGGGGATAAATGGTGATGGAAGGAGGCTAGACTTGGGGTGGTAAAACACACAATACAATACACAGATGATATATTATAAACTGTACACCTGAAACCTATATAATTTTATTAACCAGTTACCCCAATAAATTCAATAAAAAATAAATTCTTTCTGAAACCACCTCCCTACCAGAATAGGGCCAAAAATCTTCCCACCTAGCTGACGAAGGCAAAAATATATCAAAACTAAAGAGCCCAGAACTAGCTGATTATTTACCAAAAAAACCCGTAATAATTCTGAAACTACCCCATTTTTTCAAAGTTGTAAAATGATAAAAGCTGTGAGAATATGAAGGTGGCCTGTGAGACTGGGAATTAAGTTGGTCCTAACAAAGTTTTTAGCAGTTCTTCAAAAATTTTCTATCTTAATCCTCCAACTAGTAAACATACCTCTCAGACTCAGAGTTTTAGAAAATGGCAATGAACTGGATAATCTAGCACTAAAATTTTCAACAACTACTATCCTATTAACTTTGAAAGTGGAAAGACATGAATAGGCTCCCTGGGGTCATGCATCATCTTCCTTGGTGGGAAAGTACCCCATTTCTGTGCAGCCCTCTTGAATCCTAACCTCCAAGATACTCTTTTCTCCATAATACTCAGGCTGGTGAAGATAAGAATCATTGCTCAGGCTGCTGCTGTCCTTTATAAAAAGAAATCTCCCATATCTCTGACCTTATGAGTAGACTAGCAAACCCATAGGATGTAAGATGCCTGTAACATTTGAAGAAATAAACTATTTGACTGCTTCTTTGTGCTTGGGGGGGACGACTCTAGAAGTAAAGAGAATAAGGAAGACTGATAAACTAGGGGAATAAAGGCAGCTATATCCTATAGTGTACTCAAGTCAGCTCTGAAATTCACCCAAATGTGTGGCTCACTGCCTAAACCAACATATACATCTGGTAATAATAAACACTGATAAGTCATAAACAAAAACGGCTTTCTCAATTCAAAGACTCTACAACCATTGGTAACATTAAAATTTACATAAAACACAATCAAGCAATTTGTGTGAAATAGATTTTTTTAAAAATAGTATTTCAATTTAAGTTACTACACAATGAAAAACTGGTATTTTACTGCCTGGTCTTCAAAAGACTAAGAAGCCACTATCTTTGATTTTACCAAGTTACAAATCTGTTTTCAGTAGAGAGAGAAAACATATTGCCTCTGTTAACCCAAAGGACAAAAAAGATCATCACTGCAAATCATAATGTTTGGGTTCATGATGAAAACAGGAAACAGACAGGCTGCCCAGGTATAATTATGGTTATAGTCTAATGTGCCTTCAGGTTCAGCCAAGAATTAAAACCCAGTGAAGAGGGTAAGGAGAATTTACTTGCCTCTACCTTGCAACAGAAGGCAACTTTTAATAATACTCCCAGCAACATGTTACATAACCAACAGTAAACAACAATCTGATTCAAACCTCATTAGTAACAACATTCTGCCACTGTCTCCCACTGAAATTAATAGCTGACTTTGCCAGAGGGAAAAGAAATGCCGCACGTATCAATCTACCCATTTCTGTGGCGCCTACCACAGTGAACCAGACAAGTAGATAATACCACCAAAACTACACAGATTCTACAAAAATTATTTTATTATTTTCTTTTCCAGCTCTCGGCTCTCTTCCTCCTTTTAACCATATCACAGCATATGGATGCATTTAAAATCTAAGAGGAAAGTCAGTTAAGAAGGTTCATCTAACTTTTACAGCCTATTTCCACTATGATCTGAAAGAAACAGAAACATAAATAACGAATGGATTTTTGTATCAAAGATAAACCAGTCTAGTTTACGCCAATAACAGCAGCTGTGTAAAAAGGAAAAGCACATTGAGGGAGCAGCAATGAAGAGGGGGAAGGAAAGGAGGATGCTATAGACAATCATGTGAACAATCATAAACAAAAATTAAATTAAAAACAAACAAAATATGTACTACTTCTTTCAAGGTTACATGTTAACTTGTCTCTTATGAGTTGTTTTGTATTCCTGTAAATCTCTGGGTTCACCTTAGAAGAAAAAGAGTTAGCAAAGGAGTAAAAAAAATAAAATATAATAATTTGTTCAAATCTAAAAATAATTCCTTACTTAATTTGGAACCCACTAATTTCATAACACTATGTGGGCCAATAAATGTGAAACTATTGCATTGTGTATAGCTACTGTTTTCTGGTATCAAGCAGAAATTTTAAGCTACTTGGATGTTACTATACCTACTAGGACTAAGGTTTTCAACTTTTCGGCTTTCAAATTAACATTAAGAACTAATTAACTCTGGGCAGTTTGGGTACTCTAAAGAAACTCAAGTACTGTACTCTAGTTTAAAAAACATTTAAAAAAAAAAGAATTTTAAAAAACAGCAACTCAAGTACCCTTTCCTCTCAACTTGTATGAGGCCAAGCCACAACCTCCACCTATCCAGCCTTTGTTGCTAGATAAGAACACTTTTGGTAGTGCTAGGCAACAGGCATGATGTGACAAACTCAACCAGACAAAACTTTTTCCATAGAAAGATAAGGTAAACAAGATATACTTAGCACCACACCCATTTCAAGGCACAAGCGACCAGGAAAGCTTTTTTTTCCCTCTCTCTAGACCTCCAGCTGGTTAGGAAACAATGTCTCTACAATCAAGATAGAGATCTGGCCCAGGGTGTTCAGGCATTCCTCACCTCCAGGCTGGCCTACAGCTCCACTCTCCAATGCCATCAAAACCAGAATTGGAACATTTTGTTAGGAAGCGGGCAAAGGTCCAAATACTCGACTATCCTCGTCCCAGTTCTTTTTGCAACCAAAATGTTTTGGTTACTGAGCATGCTCCAACTTAAGACGGGCGCCACATGGGAGTTTTCAAAGCTTAGTATCCAAACTCCACGTAATAACAGCAGCTGAAAAGGGAAGAGAGGAAAAGGGGAGGGGAAGGAGGAGAAACCGGAATATGAATCTTGAGGACTGATATCGAGGTGAAGGGCCCGGGCACAGTGCTTGGCACTCTCCGCGTAGCTATGAACAAGTTTCACATGAAGTAGAAGAAACCTTTGCAGCGGTGAAAACTGGCATGGCAAGTGGCAGAAATCAGGTCTAACACCCAGCTGAGTGCAGTAGCAGGTCACAACCGCCCAGAGTGTAATTCCCACCGATAAGCGTGGATCCTTATCTTTGAAACACAAAGCGACGGCGGCACGGATTCATCAAGCCATTGGACAGCCTGCAGTGGAGCTGACCAGGCTGCTCCGCCGAGCACGGCGATCGTACCAGGGTGGTGCTCAGATGAGGAAGAACAAACCGATCCTCGGGACAGAAGCGGGGCCCGGGACCCCTCCGGGGCGTCCCGAACGCCTCCCTCCACAGTCCCGGCGCCAGCCGCGGCGCAGGACTAGGACCCGCCTCCGCTCCGCCTCAAGACGCCCCCGGCCGCAGGCGAGGCCTCCGCGGGCAGACGGGCCGCCCCATCCCCGCCCGCCCGGACCCCAGCAGGCGCGGGCTCGGCCTACCTCCCGCCCCGCAGGCCCGGGTGGTTTCCGCTCCGTCCGCGGCCGAACGCCCCCGCCTCGGCCCGAGTCCGGCCTCTAGGGCTGGAGAGCGAGCCGCGTCCCGGCACAGCCCGCAGCCCGCTCCCGCTCGCGCCCCGCGGCCCCACACTCACTCTGCGGCGGTCCGGGCGCGCTCTCCCGGCGCCGTCGCTGCGCTTCCCCTCAGTGCAACTTTATTAGCAGCTCGGCCGCGGGACACGCGCACGGCGCCCGCTCGCCCAGGACCCGGATGAGGGAGGGAAGGAGCCGAGGGCACCCCCTTCTTCCCCCCTCCCCCCTGCGCTGAGGTCAGCGCATGCGCGCAAGCGGCCGAGTGACCGCTGCGGGAGCGTGGGCAGGGCCGCCCGCCCGGGCGGCTGAAGGAAGCGGCGCGCTTGGCCGAGCGCCGGCGCTGCCTGCTCCCCAGTCAGCGCGGCTCCGCGCCGCAGCGGCCAGGCCCCGGACGAGAGTCGCCCCCGCCCGCGCGGCCCAGTTCGTCGGCGCGTCGGCCCCGTGCGCCCGACGGGCTGCGGCTGGATTCCCAGGCGGGGCACGTGCCTCGGTGTCGGTTCGATCCCCGGCGGGGCGCTTCGGGGAGCCCACCCTACGACGTCTTCTCTAGGAAGCCGACGTTTCTCTCCCTTCCCCCGCCCTTCTCTAATCAGTAAACATACAAACGTGTCCTCTGGTGAGGATTAGAAAAAGAAGTGCGAGCCGGCTAGCTCCCACCCCCACCATGGCCACTGTCCGTCTCCACTGACCAAATTAACCCACTTTATAATAAAATAAAGTAATTGTCCTCGACATGGACAATTGGAGATTTCCCCAGTGAAATATAAAGTGCAAATAAAGACATCATCGGATGCAACTCTGCTACTTTTATTAACTCGTATGAATCTCAGGGATGAGCAGCCTCTGCGGAGAGCGGCGCTTCAGAAGGAGCTCCGAGCTTCTTGCGGCTTCTCACGGGCGCCGCCGAGCGCCCTGCTGTCCGGGTCCCGGAGCCGCGCCCACGCCCCCCTTGCGGGCACCTGGCAGCGCACGAGCGCCCGCCTTCGAGCTCCCCCAAGTATCCATCGGGAGCTCAGCCCAGCAGCTCAAGACACAACCCCCCACCTCCTGGGGCGGCGGGAGGTCCTGCGGGGACCCGCCCCTGGCGGGGGGCCACGGCCGCGGCCACCGCGGCTGGCATCGCGTCTCACCTCCTGCGGCCAGTCTAACAGCGCCTGGGACCCTTCTCAACACTTTTCCCCTCCAATTCCCCAACACTGTCAGCACGTCCCAGAATATGAGAGTCTACCACCTATGGGGACCCCATTTGGAGATTACTAATGAAGAAAAACTTTTAAATAATTGTTTTTACTTTTAAAGTTCAATACCAATTTTCCAAAATTCCACTATAGGCTTCTTTTAAAAATAATCTAAGTTTTAAAAAAATTGGAGTCATTTTTAACCCTCTCGTATCTTAATCCAATCCATCACAAAACCCTACTAACTCTGCCTTCCAAATATATCCCCAGTCTGACCTTTCGTCACCATGCTTACTGCCACCTCCGCCGCCTGAGCCAGGGTCATCTCACCTGACACGCAAGGTGGGCAGCGCTGGGCCCCGCTGGGGAGCCCGAGGGCGCCTGCTCTGATCCAAAGGGGCAGCTGCGGTTCACGCCAGTCAACTGTCACCACGGGGAGTTGCAGGAATCAGGACCCAGTGTTGGCAGATGTTCTTTTTCAAAAACAGCTGGAAATCTGGATTTTAATGTTTTTTATGTTTAACAACTCCTTTCATTCTTTCTCTCTTTTTCACTCTCTTTCCTAGACACTCAGGAGGCCAACCCTGTACATGCCAAGCAAAACAAATCCATGGTCCCGATTTAGCCTGCTGGCCATCAGTTTGCAATCTCAGGTCTGCATCTTAAACCTCTTTACTGCATCATAAACTTTGTGAAAGTAAAGTCTGTGTACTTTAACTCTTTGTCACACTCGCTGATTATTTGTTGTTAATTCAGAATTTTCCAGCCCTTGGAAGGCACATATTTCTGGAGCCTGCATGGGTTTACAACTCCCAGAAGTGCCTATAACCCTGCCTTGAAGGATGCCTTTTTTTTTTCTTTCCAGGACTGATGTTTGCAGAGTGCTTTGTTGAGTATTATAAGACATAACAATTTTGTTTAAATGTTTTGTACACTAGAGTCACTTCTTACTTCAAACAGATAGTAAAATCCTTTCCAAAACAAACTGTTTACTGTCTCGCAGTCACTGCACATATGTAAGGAAGAATTTGTGATTACAGGATTCCTTTTAACAATCACATTTATAATCTCAAAGCCAACAGTTCTGCTTCCTGAACTGTGTCCACATACTGACCAAACCACCCAGAGACTCCAACCTCTCCAAGTTGCTATGTGGGCTCGGCTTAGATCTTAAATTGCAAAAGATGATAACCTACAAGAGAGGAATGGAAACTTTAGCAGCTCAACAGCTGCCCCCCAAAGGACTGAGAAATTATCCAGACCTCACGGGGTATAAAACATCAGACAGATCACTAAATATCTATATAGCCAAAAAGATATCAAGCAGCAAATGAACAGGCCTGTCAGAACCAGAGGAATGGAATAAGGAAGTCCCTGTTTGGGGCAATCAAATGGGATCTAAAACAAATGTAGAATGGGATGAAGTGAACAGACAGGTAATCAGTAAGGCATCAAAATAAACAAACTGTTTTTCAGTTTAGCATTCATCTGATCAAGAAGATCAGATAACAGATAAATACTCAATTTTACTTTACCTCTAAGAAACCTATTTCTGGATAATTTAGGCCTGTGCTTTTCAACCACGGGTGCCTGTGCACATGTTTGATAATGTTTGAAGACCGTCGTTACACCTAGGAGGGTGGTGCTAGTGGCATCTACTGATGCCAAGGATGCTGCTAACATACTATAATACACAGGACAGCCTCCTTCTACCAAGAATTATCCAGCACCAAATGTCAATAATGCTGAGGTTGAGAAACCCTGATTTAAGCCCAAAATAGTTTTTTTTAAAAAATTGGGTTGATGTTTGGGGGGGGGGGGGTGTAGGAATGGGCCTTTTCTTTTAATTTTTCCAGTAATTGCTTTAATTATTCATTTGGTAGACAGAATGAGCCTAAATGTTGACTTAGGAGGAAAAAATTTTTTTATTGATTTTAAGAGAGAGAAGAAGGGAGAGACAGAGGGGAAAAAAACATCAACTTGCTCTTCTGTTTATTTATGCATTTATTGGTTAATTCTTATATTTACCCTGACCGAGATTGAACCCACAACCTTGGTATATAGGGACAACTCTCTAACCAGCTAAGTTACCCAATCAGAGCCAGAATGAGCCTAAATGCTTAGTCCTTGACCTACTTCAGCCTTGAATTTTCCAGACCCAAAATGGGGGTAATTTTCAGAAAATATGAGACATGAAGAACTGGAATAATTAACTCAGTCTTTCAATATTTAAAATTTTTAAATATAGGGTAATTAAGACAAATTGGTTTTGGTTTCAATATCCTTAAATATCTCAGTTCCACCCTTCGCTGAAGCTCAGAAGATTCTCCCTAAATGACTAGAACACACCCAGTAGAATTGGAAGAATGTGATCATGATTGGACAAGTTACCACCCAACGAAGAAGGATCAGTGAATGAGTGACATCAAGGATAGTCATACAGGGTCTGGTAGCCACCTCAAAGGCTTCTCACTTCCTCACACAGTCATGGCAAGTGGACATCAGAGCAAGAAATATCTGTTTGTGTACTGGAAATGATAAAGCTGCCTTTTCAAGTTCTGAAAATTCTATATGTTCTTCAACTGACAAACTACCCCACCCTCAATCCTTAATATCGGAAACAGTGCAGGAGCCAGAGCTGAACTGGGAAATGTTGTGAGAAGAGTGAGCTCCCCAAGAAATGATGCGCAAAGACATAACTCACCCTCCCATCCGAGGGAGAGAAAAAAATTATGTTACAATTTTCAAAAGAGCCGCATGTTAGTTTTTAACAGAAGGAGCCAAGGTCCCGGGCCAGCCAGAGAATACACTAAAGGGATTTCATCCAATATTTGAAAGGATTTTTCCAGTAAAATTTGAGTGTTCTGATGTGAAATGTTTCCTTAATAATCCACAGACCCTTATTTTCACAATTCAGAAGCTAAGAATCTTATTAGATTGAAAAAAGGAAAAGGAACATAAAAGAACGACATCTGCCTCCACCGGAAGCACAGCAATCTCTCGGCCACAGGCCCTTGAAGCTTCAGGGATGGATACCGGAGACTCCACGAGCCCCTGGAATGAATATGCACATTTTTGAGTATATACCTATGTACAAATTCTCTGCAAAAAAAAGTCCACAGCTTTCATCAGGCTCTCAAACGGTTTCCTGACCTCCAAATGTTTGCAGATGCTTAAAGCAGTGGTTACTTTACGTGTGGTATAAATTTAATGTGTTCATTTCAAGTTATCTTTCCTTTTTCAGAGCAACATAATTGGGGGAGTCCTCTCTAGGGAAGGCTGCTTGATGGAGAGGGTAGGAACCCGGCTTGCCTGTCTCCAACCATCTGCTACATTAAAGAGGGCCTCCTATGGCTGGTATCCAAAACACAAAATTAAAAGGGTTGCTTGCACCCAGAGTCGTAAAACAAAGAGGCTTTCTAAAGCAGGGCTTGGAGTGAACACCCATTTCTTCCTGACTTAACCAGCATCTGTTCTTCCTGATGGCGACACTCTCCAAGTTAACTCAACTGACCTCCACGGTTCTACATTCTCAGTTTTCATCCTCAGAGACGTAGTCTCCGAAGAGCCAAACCACATGTGCACACCGCCACAAGTCCAGAGCAGCAGGTGAAAATCGGGCAGTGCTATGGGATTGGGGAGAGGGGAAGGAGACAGAAACTTCATATTCCTTAGAGTGCCTTTTAACTGCGTAAATCTTAGTCATGAGAACTGTGAAGCCAGACTTCCTGGTTGAACATGGGCTGTCTCACAACCTGCGTCAACTTGCACAGGTTTCTAACCGGTCTGTGCCTCAGTCTCCGCATCTGTGAAATAGGGATAACAATAGTATCAACTGAATAGAATCATTATGAGGATTAAATAAATACAGACTCTGTTAGGTGCTTAGAGCAGTGCCTGGCACATAGTAAGTGCCATACTAATGTTTCTTTTATTTATTTATTTATTAACTTATTTATTTTTTTAAATATATCTTTATTGATTTCAGAGAGAGGAAGGAAGAGGGAGAGAGAGAGAGAAACATCAATGACGAAAGAGTCATTGATCGGCTGCCTCCTGCACGCCCCCGACTGGGGATTGAGCCCGCAACCTGGGCATGTGCCTGACTGGGAATCGAACCCCAATTGCCTGGATCCTAGGTCGATGCTCAACCGCTGAGTCAAGCCCAGCTGGGCCCTAATCAAATCTTAATATGTAATAGGGTGCCACTCTCTCTACCCCCCATGCAGAAACTCAGCTCTTAGATTTAACATTTATTCATTCACTTACCCATTCAACTTAAATATTTCTGTAGTAGCTACTGTGTGCCTGGCACTGTGCCAAGTACTGGTAATACAAAGGTGAGTGGTATTTGCTCTGCCCTGGGGAAGCTCACAATCTACTGGGGGTTTTGCTTATCTTCTGTCTTCAAGATCTTTGACCACTTAAACATGGAAGAGTCAGAGATTAGAGTATCAAAAATCTGTCACTTCAAAGCTATGAGCCCAGGTGTTTAAAGTGGAGGAGGATCTTGGTACTTTTGGGGAGCCCCTTGTTTTGTAAAAAGCTCCCACATATAATAGATCATTTAGTTGTGAAAATGTAAAACAAAGACCCTTTTCTGAAATGGAGTTTTTCGTTCTAAAGGGTTAAACTATTCAGTATGATTATTTGAAAGGTTATGCAGGCAGGGCTGCATCCTTTTGGACTGTATTTCCTGAAATGTGTCATTGCTAAGTATAGATTTTAAAAGCTAGCTTCATAGTCCTTACAAAAATATTGCATGTTTATTGGAAAATTCAGATTATAAAGCAAAGGCAAAAAAAAAGAGTAAAAATTACTTAAGCTGACACAGACAGAAATAACCAGTAAGTTGATGTAACATCTTGCCAGATATCTATGCATATAATAGCTAATATTGATCAATCAGGTCCTTTATGCTAAGTACAAAGCACTGTGCTTTCTATATTTTATTAAACACCACAGTAAACTCACAATGTAGTTGTTATTGCAAACATCATCATCTCCTTTTTCTAAATGGAAAAACTAAGGCACAAGCCATTAAGAAACTAGCTGTTGTGAATGTGCATATTTCTACAATCTACTTGGGCTTACAACTCCCAGAAATGTTTCTAACTTGGCCTTGGAGCGTGTGCTTTTTTAAGAATCGGTGTTTTCAAAATGCTTTGCTGATCATTGAAAGATGTAATGGAATTTGGTTGAAATATTTTGTACACTAGGCCACATTCCACATCCGTGCATTCTGGAAGATCTTACATTCTGTGCTTCCCACAAGCCAGTCCCTTCCTACCTCTCCCATCTCCCTATCCCACCCTCCTTTCTCCCGTCATTAACCTGGTCTCTTTGCTGTCACTACTACTCCCAACTTGCCATCACATTTCCATCAACACACCTTTGCTTTCACAGTAACCTCTAAAGGAAATGTTCCCTCCTGTAGCCTGTCCTGTCTCTCCTTCCCAGGCCAACTTAAATTCCTCCTTCACAAGGCCTGCCTGGTTCTCCAGGAGCTTTTCTTGATTCTTGGAATTATGGAAGCTGCATAAGAAGGAAAAAATATGCAATGCAGAGATGCTGAGATATGAGGGATTTCACAGCCATTTTACAGGTAAGGAGGTGAAGACTCAGAGAAGCAAAGTCAATTCCTGAGTTTATGCAGATCATCAGTAATGGAACTAGAATTCAAATCCAGATGAGTCTGACATCCAGACTTGGGCCTGCTCTCCTGTCTCACTCTCACTGAGACATTCTAGTCTTCTGTGCCCCAACCAAATGGTTCTGTGAATTTTATAGTGATAGGGAACCACAATACTCTGTGAACTGAACTGGGAAAAAAAACAATAGGTTACTTAGTAGGAGGATGAATGAATGCATGGATAAATGAATGTGTCAATGGACACAATTGCAATTTTTAAACTGAATATGTGGTGTTTGGTGATGGTGAAGTCACACAGAGCAAGTAGGTCATAAAACTTTGTATTTACTCTAACAGTCAGGTAAGGGCCTTGAGCAAGCTCAAAAGGCCCTGAGTGAATGGAGTTACTGTTCCAACATGTTTATCTTGAAGTGTAGTGAAACCTATTAATTCTATTTGTATAATGACTAATGCCTCCGCGGATGTATCATTTACAATATGGTGGCATTACTAATGTGCCACATTAAAGGTGATTTGAACCGATGAATCAAATCAGTTAAGCTCCTCTAAGTCAACTCTGGCTGCCCAAGTCGTGCAGTGTACTGTTTCCTCTGCAGAGAGGAGCCTCGCTAAGCGGCGCAGGGCTGTTGATCTCATCTGTGCTGTTTCCGCAGACCTGTTTTTGTAAGAGCACTATCGCACTTGAACCAGAGTTCAAATGTTTTTAAAACAAGGTAAGAAATCAACAGGGTCTCCTGCCCTGAATGTGCCACAGATGGAGTAGTTGGAGCCCTCTGCCAGGTCATTCTGTCAAAAGATGTCTGAGCTCTAGTGTGGTCCTGGCTATAATATCTGTGGGCTCTGTGCAAAAACCATCTGGGGACAGCCAGCTGGTGTGGCTCAGTGGTTGAGCGTCAATCCATGAACTTGGAGGTCACCGTTCCATTCCAGGTCAGGGCACATGCCCGATCACCAGTGCAGCTGATTGATGATTCTGTCTCATCATCGATGTTTCTATCTCTCCCTCTTCCTTCCTCTCCCTGAAATCAATAAAAACATATTTTTTAAAAAATCTTTAAAAAACAAAACAAAACCATCTGGGGATTCCTTCTGGTTTTCAGGACCACAGGAAAGAAATCTATTTCTCATGTAGGTTAAATATTTTACTTATTTATGATTTCTGGATGTTTTATTATATGCACTATAATGGTAAGAAAATTGCTCCATACATTCCTCTATTGATTCATGAAAAATAAGGATATTCAGAGATAAAACTTTCAGTGGAAAAGAACACCCACTTCTCTCCTTGAACCTCCCTCCCTATCTCTTCCTTCAGTCAGTTCCTTGTTTCTATCCCTGGCTTCATGATTTGAAACCTCCTTTCTGATTCATTTATTCACTCAGAAAGCATTTGTGGAGTGCTTGCTATGTGCCAGGCCTTGGGCTAGACACTGGGAATGCTTAAAATGAAAAAACAGGCAGGGCCCCTGCTCACATGGAATGCAATCAAGTCAGGAAGACAGCCATAAATGGCTCCATCTCTAGTCTGCCTAAATAAGATGATCCCCAAACACCCCCTTGGTTGTTTCAACCAGCATTGGCTGAGCTAAGCTTTTTAAACTGCACATTTTTCCCCCTCCCTCTACTCATCTCATCATCACATGCCTGGAGTTCATTTTTGAGGTCTATAACCAGACTTGGGGAAATAGATATACTCGTGCCCTGCTTGATTTTGTTGTTTTTGCAGCACTGACAGAGCCACAAACAAACTGGAGTAACTAGAAGCATCCAGACATCCAAGCACCCCCACTGCTTGACTCCTGAAGGATTTGGCGCCTGGGGTGCTGGTGATTAGCACCGATGCACAAACAGGCCAGGTCTTCACATAGCTGTGATATTTCACTTTAAGGACCCCCAAGGTTCTGGAACTACTAGGATCCCAGGAACAATTTCATCAGCAGCTAATGCCCCACGGCTACATGAGCAGATCAGGAAAACAGGCACTAGACACAGGTTTGTTTTACTGAGTGGTTTCTAGATGCCACATTTAGAGACTGTTAGCAGCCTTAAGGAGAAACCAAGGAGGTCCTTTTTTTTTTTTTTTTTTCCTACACAGAACACGATAAGGACAAATGCAGACAAAAACTCATTCTCTTCCTCACACTCGGATTGTTTTTATTCCTTAAAATTGAAAGGAAGGGATGAACACACATGACCAGTGGTCAGGAGGCATTTCACAAGGCTATCTGGCAGCGCAGGGTGGCAAGGACTGTGGTTTCCTCGGCCATGAAGTCACTCTGGTCCCAGAGCTACTAGAATAATAGCAGAGGGCATGGTTGGGGAGTCAGCCATCCTTAAAGTGCTCTTCCTTCTCTTTTCACATTTTTTTCCAGAATTCCTGGTAGGTAGACTTCTCGAGAGAAACTCCCAAACTTGCCACCACCCAAAATGAATTACATTGGGTAATTCATGCCAAGCCTCCTCAAAAAGTATTGGCCTCTCTCACGCCTGGCTCATTTGCAAGTTGGCAGGGATACCACTCCTCATCTAGGCAACTGTGGACAGAGCTGTAGGGCTGCTTCCACTCAGATCACAGGGCACAGGGCAAAACCACATTGCCAGGAATGAAGTGGCTCAGGTGGCTTTCCTGACAAGGTTGCGGTGAGTATGGCAGACACCTGAGCTTCCTGGATTCCGTTTGTGCCAGCCCAGCACACAAAGTGAGGGCCAGGGAATCTGCTTGGTATGGACAGCTTCCCCTATACAAAACATTCATTGATTCATTTATTCATGCAACTACTCATCATATTTTTACTGATAGCCTACTACGTGACAGGCTCTGTAACAGTTGCCAGACACAATGGTGAACAAAAACAGACCCAGGTCCTGCCCACACAGATTGTATAACCTAGTAGGAGAGACAGGTATTAATCAAATAACCACACGGTATAAACAGGAACATGAGCCGTGAGCACATAGGACCAGGGGGCAGGGAGGACTGCCCTGACAAAGAGGCGCTTGAGCTGAGATCTGAAGGATGAACAGGAGTTAATTGAGGGTGAAGTTTGGGTGGGGATGAGGGTGGGGAAAGCCTTCTAGGCAGAGGAGGGAACAGTGTGTGTGAAGGCTCCAGGTACAGTAGAGTGGTGGTGGCAATGAGGAACTGCGGGAAGACTGATGTTGGACAGAGAACACAAGTGGGCATGAGCCTGCAGAGGTGGGCAGGACAACCCAGGGCTTTGTAGGCCAGGGCTGGTGTTTTGGACTTACCCTAACTGTGCATCACAGGTCAGAGCTGGGCCTCAGGCAGCTGCCTTCCTAGTAAGGAGCAAGGCTGGTGGCACCAGAGAAGATGTACAGGTCAGAGGGGGAGGAGACAGGAAGATGGGCAAGCTCTCCACCAGCATCTCAGGAGCACCATCGCTGTCTCACCTGTGACTTCTAGCCAAGGCCAGTCCAGGATCACTCAGCCACCTCAGACCTACCCCATCGGGTACTCCCAAGGCCTCGTATTGCTCTCCTGTTTTGCTGTGACCCTGTAACTGTATGGACCAGGGTCCCACCCATATGCATAGCAACTGATGGGAAGGGCAGGGGTGAGATGGAATGACGGAGGAGCTGGGAAGGTAGGTCTGGGGCAAACAGGCCCAAGGGAGGACTGGGAAATGCTACTTTTACCCTTACAGGTGTTAAATGTCACTTCCTTCTGGGGTGGGGAGCAGGGGGGACTCTTGCACGACTCTTGGGTGGGCAGATACCCTGGAGCACCTGTGGAAAGGGCTATTGCACCTGAACTTACATCCATGATATAAAGAAGGGGTAGGGATATGTCTGTCTAATTCTTTGCTGTGGTGCTTGGCACATAGTGGTACATGGTAGATCCACAGTAAATGTTTATTAATTAAATTATAATGCAACACATACAAAAGGCTATGTTATTTTTCTCTTATCATCTTGAGGGAAAATAGAAGCAACACCCCAAATTTTTGTCCTCTGAGTTGGGGTAGAAATTATGTTATAAATGGGCAGTGAAGCCCCCACTGGTTGCTCAATTGGTTAGAGTGTGGTCTCGTGCACCAAAAAGGTTTCAGGTTCAATTCCCAGTCAGGGCACATACCTAGGTTGCAGGTTCAATCCCCAGTTGGGGAAGCAGCCGATCCATGTTTTCTCTCTCTCTCTCCACCCATTCCTTTCTCTCTAAATTCAATAAAAACATATCTTCTGGTGAGGAGGTAAACAAAACTGTGAAGGCTTGAACTAAACCGGGGCTCCTGCAGACTTTGCTCTCATTCTCTTAAAAGACATCAATTTGTTTGTTTGTTTGAATTGAGACTTCTTGTATTTTGCCCAGGTCAGTGCTCCAGCAATGGTTGGCACCCAGACAATTTTCACTGTAAAGATGGAGACGGGTCTCTAAGCCCTTTTTTTTTTTTTTTTTTTTTGGGGGGGGGCGGGGTGGTGTGTGTGTGTGTGTGTGTGTGTGTGTGTGTGTGTCCCCCTCTCACTCTTGCTGGCCGGTCAGGGGTAAGCAGATTGCTTCAAGACCACATGTCTGTAGACGTTTGCACTTCACTCACCTCCTAACCCAAAGGAAAATTCTTGCCTGGGAGCCCCAATTTAAATGACAGTAGAGAGGAAGACCCTGTATTTAATGGGGTTGCCCCCCCAAAAGGGAAAGAAAGTGCTCGTTCACTAGCTCATTCTCTGCAGCCAGGACCTGGGAATGGGACCCAGGATGAGGCCAGGTTTCCCTGCCCTCTCAGACATGGGGAAGAGGGACTGGGGTTCCCTGCCTGCCCACTAACTTCCAACTCCCCTGGAAGCCCTAGGTCTCTCCTGGCCCTTTGCAGGATGGAGCCCTGGTGCTGTAGGCAGAGCTTTGTGCACTTTTGCACATGGAAATTTTTCTGGTGAGAGCACCCTTCACCTGATCTAAGGGTTTGTGATCCCTAAGAAGCTAGAACCTCTTATCTTAATAAAGGGAATTCTTCACATTTTAGCTCATCTTCCAGGAACCCACATGACCATGGCCTCATTCCTGTCTGGTCACCTCAGGACCCCACAAGGAGAGCCAGCAGGCAGTGGGCCCCTGGATCCATGAATGAAGGGCCAGACCAGGAAGCTTTCTGTGGGGTTGGGAGGGGGCTCAGTGGGAGATACATGCTCTCTTTGAAGCAGAGCTCACAGTGTGGCACTCTCTACTGGGCCCGGCCTGTGCCTTGTGCCACTCCTCAGGCCAAGCAGCTCCAAGAGTCCAGTTCCAAGAGGGCATCTTGAGATGTGCACAGAACCCTTCCTTGTCCCAGGCAGCGCTTTGGGCCTTGGCTCTGATGGGAGCGTGACCCCTGAGGAAGATGAGCGAAGAATGGGAACAGGGGTGGCGGGTCTGTGGTGAGAGCCCAGGGGCCTTGAGAGGGCTCTCCCTTCTCTCCTCCCATTACTCACAGCTTCCAATCTTGGGGAGGCAGGCCGGAGGGTCCTTTGAGTTTGATCTGGGAAAAAGTAAATCAAATGGCGGGATGAAGCATGGGGTGAGAAGGAGAACCAAGGGATGGGACAGGAGGCTAGGGGTCCATGAAGTGAGTGTGAGGCCTCTATGTGGCCAAGAGGAGGCTGGGGGGTGGGGGGCATGGCCTCAGGCAGGGAGCATTCAGTGAACTAGAGGGAAAGGAGATGGGGCCTGTGAGGGTGAGAGAAAGGCGGGGTTGCCTGGCAGAGAGAGAGGGGCCTTGAGGCTTCGAGTTGGGAGCATCTGGGGTTCAAGAGGGAAAGGGCCTGAGAGTGTGAGCCTGTGGGTAACAGCCTGGGTTTCCTGAGGAAGGAAGAAGGCAAAGGAGTCGGGACAAGGAGTGCACAGGATTGAACCAGACACTCTGGCACTTTAGGCTCCTATCCAGCAAAAAGAACAAAGATTAAAACTAGACGGCAAGTGTACATTTGTATCATGTTAATTTCAGATCCTCTTCACTGTTTCTTAATGAGCAGGCACTTGAGTCAATTCAACTCCAAGTTTCTCGCTTGGTAAAGGATTGAATAGTTAGTAACGAGAGGGACCCAGTCCTGTGAGAAACCCTTTAGTCTGGCAAGTTCACCCCCCATCTGTTTCCAAGTGAGATATGCAGAGGCTGGGGGGGCAAAAGGGGGTAGTGGTGTCAGTAGTCATGGGTATCTCCAGGAAAGGAAAGCCTTCTCCCTTCCTCACTGGCCCTTCTCACTCCTACCCGCTTCTCTCCATCTTCCCTGCTGCTCACGGCACCATCCTCTTGTCTGGAGGGTCTACAAGAGTGTCCACTCCCACTCATCTTGCGGATTTCAGCATCGATTCCTTAAGAAAGCCCTTCCTGATGCCTGTCTAGAGTGGTTCTAGGTTCCTGTAGAGCACCTATGTCCCTTTGCTCTTCTATACCCAGAACTGTGATTATTTGATTAAAGGTGGTGTCGCTCATTAGACTATAAGCTCCACAAAGTTAGAAATGCCTGCTGATGTTCACCAGTGTGTCCCTGGAAGCTAGCACTGGGCTCGGTCCACAGAAGCTGTCCCACCTTTCGCGGTAGCTCACACTATTGATTGGGAAGGAAATGCTCTGGAAATCCACAGAATGGCTCTAATTTTTTTTTTTTTCTGTGAGGTGACTTTTTAAATATTCTAGGGTAGGTCACATGATTCCCTCCCCCAAATCTTCTCAATGTCAAAAGCCTCAGCTGAGAGTTCTGGCTTTTCCTCAGAAACAACATTAAAATGGTGGAAGCTCTCAGACGAGGCAGAATTAAGGGGACCAAAGACTTCCCATCCCACACCACCTTTTTGACAGGTCCAGCTGGCTTTATTGAATCAACAGAGGCGTGTACTTTCTTCCTGAAACCCAGGTAGCTGTGATTCTAGGCTGCTGCTGATGCCTTGATGGGGACGAGTGCCCCTCAGTGGTGAGAACCAGCAGATCCTGAGGAGCTACAGGCAGCACCTGCTCAACCATCTGGTTCTCCGAACTGAAGGTCCCCAGTGTCCAGTCACATTTCTTGTATTGCTCGCCTGGAACCCAAACTTTAAGAAATATAGGGTCATAAGGGGAAACAAAACTTTTTCTGGGGTCTCTGGGAGGAAGGGAAGAAGACACCTGCTGTGCAGAGCGCCCGGCCTGTGAGACGGATTGCGGCTGAAGGAAGCCCTTCTTTCCCAGCTGGCTCAGACCCGGACCTGCTCCTAAGGGGAAGCCAACTCCGGCCACAGTCTCTCTGGGGCCCCAGCTCCACGAGAGGAAAAAGAATGGGTTGTCCCTATATCCAGGCAGCTGGGCCAACTGCTTCCCAACTGCTCAGAGTTCCCCTACCAGGGAGCAACTCAGAACATGCCAATCAGTGGGTATCTGCTGCCCTCATGGAAACAGACCCTTGAGCTCCCCGTGCTCCAGGCCCTGGCGAAACTGACCGCTGCCTACCAAGGAATCTACAAAAGAGCCCAAATCAAACCACCTCCCTGGGTTCTCATAACTGCACCCCAGCCTGGCCCAGTGCCAAGCACGTGGCCCCAGCCCTTAGATTTATTTACCCTAAGGTTTGTTTATGTATGTTTCCCTAATTGGCTTTACTAGATTTTTTAAAATTCAAAATTAATATATCTTTATCATGAAGTCAAGCATTTTAGAAATAAACTCTGAAGAGAGTGCAAGTCTCCTGTGTTCTTTCCCTTTCCCCATCAAGGTAACAATTGTGACTAGTTCTGTGTCTGTTCACCCAGATCTTGTTTCTATGCATGCACTAATGAAAGACATTTCACTCCACTTAATATTTTGCAATCTACCTTTTCTACTTAATATATATTTGGAACCTTTCCATCACACTATACTCTACATATTAAACCACCTCTGTATTTTAAACAGCTCCTATAAATAAATTTTTCATTCTCTTTCTCGTCTGTCTTTTTTTCTTCTGCAATTTCGAACCTGGTGTAGTGAGCATCCTTGTATCACTGCATTTGGATGGGCCCTTGGGTTGTGTCTGAGTCTTTTCTATTACTGGCAAGTTGTGTGACACAGGCGGCACCTCTGTGTGTGCATGTGCATGCTTCTGGGGGACAGATTTCTCGAAGTAAAAGCTGGGTTAAAGGGTAGGAGACATACTGCCAAATTGAGCTCTGAAAAGGTTGTGCCAATTTTCACTCCTACTGGCTGTGTGTGAATCACTCAGTTGTGCTTAATGTTGTCCTTGGCTTTATTGAAGGACATGCTAAGACACAGCACGTGGACTCCGTTCCTGCACTTGCCGTGGGATTTAAGCTCAGCACAGTATGGGCGACATCACTCAGCACCTGCCGTAACATCCCACTTGAGGCTGCACATGAGCGATGATACGGTCCAAGGAAACTTCTGAGGTGGACTTATGAGAAGTCCTGAGAAACAGGGAGAGGTGGGCAATAGACAGCTGGAGAGGCCCTGTGTCTTCTCTCCTATCCGAGGAGCATAACATTTTCTCAGTAGCTGCTTGTATCCCCCCCTGTAACACACACACATAATCACATTTCCCAGTTTCCTGTGCCCTGAACTCCATCAGTTTCCATATAAACGGCCCCAGGCTCACTGAAGATGCCATCCCATCCCCACCTGCCCTGCCTGTGGGTAAGCATGCGGTGAGCTCACAGTGCAGTGTGACTGACAGGTTTTGGAAAGAAATGGCATCTCCATTGGCTACGTCTCAGCTTCATTGTGCATCCTTTTGTCTTTAGAATCCTCACTGCTCTGTCTCCTCAGCCACCCCTCTTTGTGTGACGCAGGGCTGCTGTGGGAAGACTGGGCATTTGGTCCACGTGACCAGAAATGAGTAGAAAAGGCAGCAAAGCACAAGCCCGCTCTGGGCCTCCGGCCATGAGCCCTGAATACACCTCATCACAGACAACAGGGAACACTTGTCCAGTGCTTACCATACACCAGCTGCCATTTCAAATACATTTTATATATATTTTGTTATATATATATGTATAATTTTACTTAATTCTAATCAATCTTATGAAGTATGAATTATTGTCTTAGTCTAACCTGTGTGAGCCAGGCAGCCTGACCCTAGCTCACTCCACAGAGCTCTCCCGTTCGCACGACATGTCTCTTACTTCATAGAGCATTCCAAATATGTCATCTCATTGGATGTTCAAACAAAACAATGCTGCGAGACTGGGAGGACAGGTACTAATGTACCCATTTGACAGACGAGGAAACTGAGGCCTGGAGATGTGCCTTGTCTCAAGCCCCACCCCCATGGGAATGGTGAGGCTGGAATGTGAAATAAGTCCCTTGACTTTTTCACGTGACACCTCAATGGAGTGCCTATCCTTAGGTCTCCGGTATTTCCTCAAAGCACAGGGCTTGAAGCACTGGGCACTGAGCCATCACAGGTGGCTCCCAGCCAGGTGACAGGATCTGTAGACAAGCTTGGTCCCTGCCTGCAGCCTGGTATTCCTCAGGCAATTATTTTGAGAAGCCATTGACATCTTGGTTGGCTAGAAAGCCTGGCTCTCACCCACTGCCCAGGAATTGAACTGCTCATTGGTGCATGGGTTTATGAGTGTCAGCTGCTTTTTCTCATTACCACTTTCAATTAACTCATTGTTCTGAGCCCCAGCTAACAGGCCCCCTTGGGAGCCATTTATATTAATGTGGGGGCCCTGGTTTCTTTCCCTTTTTTTTAGAAGAAAAATTCAGGTTTTGTGAAGTAAACAATTAGAAACATCAGTGATAGAGCCCCCGGCTGTGGGCTGAGGATAGAAAGGGCGCACATTTCCCACAATGACTCTGCCTGGTTGAGGTGCCCTGGCTACCCAAACTGAACACATCCTTCAAGGCCCAGATTGACCTTTCTTCTTGGAGGCAGCCAAGGCTGCAGAACAAAGATGCAGGTGGGAGAGGAAACAAAGTGTTACGGGACTTGCTGAAGAAGGCACCTCCTGCCCTGTTGGGACCCACTCCCTTAAGGAATGGGTGTATAGTCTCCCATCACAGAAGGAAGAAAACTGGAAGAAAACTGAAGCTTATTAAACAGTTACTACATGCTTAGTGTGATACCCTCAATTTACATAAGCCCCATGGCAACTATATCAAATAAGAACTATTATCCCCACTTTATAGGTAAGAAAACTGAGGCACAGAGAGGGGCTTGACTGAAGTCACACAACTAGTTATACCAGCAAACACAGATGTGTGTGGGGAAAGCAGGGGATGGGAAAGATGGAGGGACAGGATTTTGTGCAGTTGAGTGATACCCATTTTAAAGGTTTCCTGTGATGGCCCCACTTGCTTTTTCATGCATTTCTTTGGGTAACACTTGCTGCTTATGGCCTGTCCAAGACTGCTTACTTGAAACCAGTCTTTTCTGAGTATGTTTCCTCTTATGTTTTTTTAAAAGAAAAGTTCTGCTTCTCCTTCCCCTCAAGGTGTTTATTGGATGATTGGTGGACACAGGCGAGAAAAGCCCCACCCATCGCTCTGGCTGCTGCTTCATGGCTGGGGGTTGTGATCAGAGTGACCCTGAGAAAGAGACCCAGCCAACCGTTCCAAGAGCAGAAGGATGGGAAGCAGAGAGAAGGCAGGCCAAGTCCAGGCTTGTGACTGCCAAACTCCTTTCCAGAAACATCTCAGGGGAGGTATAAGTAGAGCCATGAGTGGGCCCTTCATCTGGGATACCCCACTCTACCATCAACCAAGGGACTTGGGGCACAAGTCCTCCCACCCACCCTGCCCCAGCAGAGCCTCAGTTTCTCTACCTGGAAAGGGAAGGAACTGGATGAGCTTCCCTCAGAGTTTTCTCCCAGTTCCAAAGTCTTCTGCTCTGTCTCAAAGACGATCTGTGTCTCTTGTTACTCTAGAAGCTGCAAAAATGGCCTTATCTATTATTTTTCCACACCCAAATACTTTAATGGTAACAGAATTTATGTTCACTTTTCTTTACATGTTATTTTAAGCTGTGAATTTAATTATCTCTGTATTTGATCAAGGCCACCTCTTCTCCATTGGATCAGAATTTGGTGATACACCAAGTGAATCCAAGAGCTGAGCCACTATCCGGTCCCCCCACACCCTCTCCAACAGCCACCAGCGCTGGGCTTACGGAACCGGGTTTATAAATACTCCGCACGTTTGCAGCAGTGTGCAGGCCACCTTTTGTTTCTCCTCTGGAGGGTGTTCATGTGCATGAGCTAAAGGAGATGGAGCGTGAAGAAGCTGAGAGATCTAAGGGAGAGGAAAGGCCGGAAGTTTACAGGGAAGATGGCTAATCCTTGCCAATGGGGTGAAAAAGTCAGACATCTGGTTGCTGGTTGTGCTTCCTGCTGAAATTCAGGGCAAAAGGTCTCCTACAAGTTTGAGTCTGGGCGGGAGGAGAAGAAAGGGAGTCAGAGGATAAATGTGAGACAGAAATTCTGCAGTCGGGGGCGGGAGAAGGGGCAGGCGAAAACAACCGGCCCTATATTCTTTCTGCTCAAATCTTCTTCCAAGAGTGGGAAGGAGATTTGGCACAATATTCAAAGCAATCCAGCTTCCGGGGAGTGAGCAGGATCTAGGAGGCCCTTACAGGCTCGCCCTTGGCCCAGCTCCGAGTTTTCAGGAGGAGCCCCAGGGCTGTGATCCAAAGTCCTGCCAGATAACAGAAGCTGGGGGTGAACCTGGAATTCTTCATTAACAGTGCAAATTAGCGAGAAGAAACATAAACAGATACCCGGATGCTTTGCATGTGCCCCTGTCTGGAATAAGCCCTTGGCGTTTTCACAGCACATTATACTTTTACAAAGGACAGTGTCCTACATCGGACTCCATCATCCCATCTTGGTGAGGGATGAGTGAGTCAGGACTGGAATTTTAATTCCCATTTCACAGAAGGAGACATAGGCTCAGAGAAGAGAGGTACATTTGACCCTTGAACGGCGCGGGTTTGAACTGCCCGGGTCCTCCTCTTTATCCCCAGGCTTTGCGTCAGCGGCTTCAACCAAGGGGGTTCAATTACAGGGACGACTGTAATTCGACCTACATCACACAGACTCATGAGTGACGAGGCCTCCAGGCCCAGACTTTTCCCTCCAACACCTATGTCACCAGGAGCTGTGTAGAAACCAGAGCCCTGTGTGCGGGCACCTGTAGCTTTCTGACAAAGGTGCTACTTCTGGGCCACATAGTGTAGAACCAGCTCTTTGTAACTGAGAACTCCCAAAGCATCTGGTAGGGCCTATTTGTATCACAACCAATCCAACTTTATTTATTTATTTTCTTATTATTTTTAAATATATCCTTTTTGATTTCAGAGAGAGGAAGGGAGAGGGAAAGAGAGAATTGATGAGAGAGTCGTCATTGATCGGCTGCCTCCTGCACGCCCCTGACTGGGGATCTAGCCCGCAACCCGGGCATGTGCCCTAACAGGGAATCGAACCGCGATCTACTGGATCCTAGGTCAATGCTCAAGTGCTGAGCAATGCCCGGCCGGACAACCAACCCAACTTGAAATTCAGTTTTTCTTGAAATAGACTTCGATCACTAGCTCTTAATTTATATTAACAATTGTGGAATCAATATGACACAATTATTTCAACTTTTTGTATGTTAGAAAAATATCAGGAGAAGAACAATATCAAAATACCGTATCAGGGGAAATAGCTTTTATTTGTTTGAACTTTCAAATAAAATGATGAACTGGCCTTCCTTCCATTCATCATTCAACAAATATTTATTGAGCACCGTGCCCGGTACTGGGAATACAGTAGTGAACCAAATAGGCATGAACTTTGACTTCATGATAATACACAAATTAGCACATTTGAAAAATAAAATGTTTCTTCATAAATGCCTGGAAGAAAAAGAAAGTTCTATGGCGCAGAAAAATTAATAGGAGGACCTGTATTCAAGATGGGGAAGGAGGCCAGGAGGGAGAGCACAATGAGCAACGGGGGAGAAACAGCAAATGCCCTCAGGCTGGCAAGAGCGAGATGGGGCCTAGGAACCAAGAAGAAAACCAGTGTGGGCTGAGCTCCTGAGGGACTCTGAAGGTGGCCGCTCAGCCAAGAAGTGTACTCAGTGCTCGCTTCAGCAGCACATATACTAAAATTGGAACAATACAGAGAGAATTAGCATGGCCCCTGCACAAAGATGACACGCAAATTCGTGAAGCGTTCCATGTATTTAAAAAAAAAAGAAGTGTACTCAGCAACACGTTTGGGAGGCTGCTTTTGCTGAGAACTGCAGTTTTCTCATCTGTAAAGTATGGGGAGTGATGCCAACCACCGAGACAGTGATGGGATTCCAGGGCAGTAAAATGCAAATCCTAACCTGCGATGTGCAATGTACCTGTATCATATATAATATCAGCTTTGCTTCACCATAATGTCTCACCGACCTTCCTCGCTGGTCGACCTTCCTAAGGCACTTTGCTTTAGGTCACTCCTACAATGAAAGTATTCTATAATCTATAAACAAACATCTGAGAAATTGTCTGCAAAAGGAAACTGCAGAGCATAGGTCCCCACACCCGCTTCACCCTCCAATTCATTGTCCCCCAGCATTGCAGTGCCAACGGTAGGGGTCCAGCTAAGTAATATACAAGGCTGGCCTTTGCAGGTAGAGAAAAAAAATGTTCTTTCTTTTCTCATATCACTCCCTGCCACCATATTTGGGAGGCATTTTGAAAACTTAGAGGACAGATTGAGATAAGTACGGAACAAGTGTTTTCACAACTATAAAGCAGTATTTCTCAACTGTATGTGTCCAGATACCCCTCTCTTCTTCGAGGCCCCACTCCTTTGAGAACAGCAGGATCTTGGGCGGTTGGTATTACAAATCTATAGGCGTTTTCTAAGAATTATATTTTATATCATGTTTTATAGTTTACCAATCCCTTTGATGAAACTTACTTGAAGGCCTGACAACTCTGGGAAATGAGGTGGTAAGCTAGAACATGACAGATTGCCTACCTGAGTGTGCTGTTGGATACTAACCAGTGAATATATTTTATCACTTCTCCCACTTCTAGAATGTTAACCCAAGGACACCTGTCGTCTTGTTCACTGCTATGTGCACAGCACCTAGAAATATGCCTGGCCAGCCCTGGCTGGTATGGCTCAGCGGTTAGAGTGTCACCCTGCAGACGGAAGGGTCCTGGGTTTGATTCCAGCCAAGGGCATGTACCTCGGTTGCAGGTTTGATCCCCGACCCCGGTCAGGGCACATACAGGAAGCAACCAATCGATGTGTCTCTCTCACATTGATGTTTCTCTCTCTCTCCTTTCCACTTTGAAAAGCAATGAAAAAAATATCCTCTGGTGAGGATTAAAAAAACACGAAATATGCCTGTCCCACAGGAAGCAATCACTATGAGTTTAGTGTATTAACTAATGATCTCATTTAAAAGATGGGGCAACTGAGGTTTAGCAAGGGGTAGTGAATTTTCCAGGTTCAGGCAGGTATTAAATAGTAGGGGCAGGACTAGAAACCAGATCTCTGGATTTCTCATCTAGGACTCTTCCTGAAATATTGCTCCTCTTTCTATGGCATAATCATAAGCTCAGAAATATATGAAATGTGTATCTGAAATATCTGAATGACTATCCTAATAGCCTACCCTTAGAATCAACTTGATTTTCTGTTTTCTGAACAAAGGGGATTGGAAACTCCAATGTGGGAAGGAGCAGGAGGGGAAAGCCACAGGCTAACATCAAGGGGGAGGCAGAAAGACTATGAATCAGGCACGTAGCTCCAAGGGGTTGGCTGGCTGCGGACTTTGACTGTCAGGGCAAAGTCCATCACACACTGTCATAGCTCTAGACAAGAACATCCCTGCATTGCAGCATTCAATGGAACTTTCCCGAAAATTCCAAGTCAGAAAGGACATGCCACAAACTGTAATAGGGGTTACCTGGAGAATAGGGCAGACTGGGCAGATGTCCAGTTTCAACTTTATAGGCTCCTGCATTTCTCTTTGTACAGTGAGGTATATTAAGCATAACAAAGGCCAAAGTATTCACTATATTTAATATGTTCTACTTAATAAGCCTGGAAAATATGCACTTCAGTTGAGAATGTTTTCATAAAAATAATTAAGGTTTAAAGAAAAATAATTAAGATACAAAGGAAAGGGTCATTTTCACTGGCAGTTCAAGTTGCTGCTATGAAATAATAATGCTTACCATCTACTGAGAACCAACGACACACCAGGCTCTATGCCAAGCACTTTGCTTACTTATCTCATGTATGTCTCACTGCAACCCTATGAAGCAGTCCCTTTTATTATCATGATTTTACTTATGGGAGAGCTAGGCTCATAGGGTTAATACACTCACCCGTGGGCACACAGGAAAGCTGCAGAGCTGGGCCTCAAACTCAGCCTCTCTAGTCAAAGCTCAAGTTCTTCAACAAGTGCCCTGAACTGCTTTGTTTTTTGTGTGAAGGGGGTTGGGGCAGATTAAAAGTTCAGGGAAGTGTCTCCATTCTACAAAACAGCATGCCTTCAACAATTCTTTCCCTGCTCCCTGCTGGTTACAAATGTTAATGAGAAAACCCTCCCTTTTTTCCAGCTGCCTGATCCCTCTCCCCCAAATGTGAAGCTCCTATTCAATGCTACCTCCTTGTGAACAAAAGGGTGCTAACTCCATTTTCACTTGACTTAATACTAACGTATCCTCACAAATGTTGCCTATCTCCATATATATTTCCATTTACAAAGCAGCACATGAAAGTGGGAAGATATTTCCCTCTGGATCCAAGAAAGAATTTGAACCCTTGAGTCATGAATTCCTCAGTGACTCCAGCTTTGCTTTGTATCTTTGTGGTGGAATATGACATCTTGAAGTATGAAGATGACTATCATGGGGAAAAGTGTTGCTTACTGAGACAAAAATAAATAAAGGCAAATTCTGAGTATTTTCTAATTAAGCCACCTGTTTTATATCTTTGAGAAGTAACCTTGATCTGTCAGTGTAGCCTCAGAAGGTGTTATAGTGCTGCCTGAGGCTCAGAAAACAAAAGATCCAGTTCCTTTCTGGAGAAAGGGAGCTTTGCTTCTGTTTGATCAGTCTGGACAGGGAAGGTTTTAGAAAAGATGCCTGGAGCTCTCACACCATGAGCAGGAACTTCCAACCAGTGGAGGCAGGAACCATCTCCATCACCTACCAGGTGGTGAAATCGGCCCATGCAGGAGGCAACCAATTGATGTGTCTCTCTCACGTGGATATTTCCCTCTCTCTCCCCCTTTCACTGTCTCTAAAAAGCAATGGAAAAAATATCCTTGGGTAAGGATTAACACACACACACAAACATTGCATTAGTGTTAAAAGTTAAATAAGAAAATTATAATAGAACATAACCTAGCCTGGGTGGTCAGAGGGAACTCCTTGGAAGAAATGAAGGTAAAACTAAGACCCAAAAGATAAGATGAACCCTCAAATGGAAGACCAGTGCCATTGAAATTGTGCTTTGCAAGAACCAACTACATCAGAATCCCCTTTAAAAAATCTGCAAATGTGAAAAGCAAATATTTATATGTCAAAACTGTTTTATATTTGTATATCTTTGATTATTAATGAGGTTAAATTATGTTTTCAAATATTTATTGGTCATTTGAGTCCTTAATTATTTTTATCTATGATCTTTACCCAAGTTTCCTTTTGAAAGCGATCTGTATTTTTATTATTTATTTTAAAAGTTCTTTATATATTAATCCTTTGTCATATTTATCAGGCATTTTTCCAAATTAGTAATTTATCTCAATTTTGTAATGCTCTTAAAATTTAGAAAATGTAGCCCTGGCTGGTGTGGCTCAGTTGGTTGAGCATATTCCCATGTTTGATTCCTGGTGAGGGCACATGCCCAGGCTTCAGATGCGTCCCCAGTGTGGGTGCACACAGGAGACAGCCCATCACTGTTTCTCTCCGCCCCCCCCTTCCTCTCTGTCTAAAAATCAATAAAAACATATATATATATATATATATATATATATATATATATATATATTTAAAATATATCTTTATTGATTGCAGAGAGAGGAAAGGAGAGGGAGAGAGAGAGAGACAGAAACATCAATGATGAGAGAGTCATTGATTGAGCCCGCAGCCCAGGCATGTGCCCTGACCGGGAATCAAACCCCGATCGCCTGGATCCCAGGTCAACGCTCAACAGCCGAGCCACGCCCGGCCGGGCAATAAAAACATATTTTTAAAAATATTTAGAAGAAGTATATATTCAGGTCTATTCATTTTTATTTATTTTTTGTTAATCCTCAGCTGACGATATTTTTTCCATTGCTTTTCAGAGAGAGTAGAAGAGAGCGGGGGGAAGAGAAAAAGAGAGAGAAAGAAAGAGACAGAGACATCAATGCGACTGGTTGCCTCCTGCACATGCCCGGACATGCCTGACCAGGGGCATGGAGCAAATTTGCAACCGAGGTGCATGACCTTGACTGGGAATTGAACCATGACCCTTGGGTGGGCAGGCTGAGGCTCTAACCATTAAGCCACACTGGCCAGGGTAAGTCTATTCATATTTTGATAAATATACTTATATTGTTGATGTTGTTTGTCTGTTTAGAGATTTCTTAACATCAGATAAATACTAGCCTATATTTTCTCTTTTATGGTTTTTTTTTAATTTACATACTCAAAAAATTTTTAAATCTCTGCAATGTTTCAATTATGTTTTATTGGTTCTACACGCACTTATTTTGATTCTATTTAGGATAGCCTACACTTCTTGGAATCAGTCTCTATTATTTACCCTTCAAGTAGATAATTTCCTTTCTCATAATCTTTATTGCTTTTCCCATTTCCTTTGAATTTTCTAAAGACTGCTAAGGTTTATCTTCCATGTGAATGATTTCATTTTCTGGGCATTTAGTTTTTTATTGCCTCCACTTCAGATGATTTTAATCTGACCATTAATATATGAGTTCCCTCCCCCCCTTATACCCTTTTTCATCTCATCTTGTTTTTTTCTCATGATTTCCTACTTCTATTTTATAGAAGCTATGCTCAGTAAAGGTTCTAGTTTTCTAAAATTTTCTTCTGTGTGTTGCCATAAATCATTTGTATTGTTACATACTTCCTCTGAATCTTTAAGATGTTATTTGCCTCTATAGTCTTCACGAGGGTTTTGGTTCTCGCTTGTCAGGTTCCCGCTTCTCCACTTGGTTCTGCACAAAGAGAGAACTAACTATGGAGGCAGACGAGTGGGTCAATTGCTCTGCCCCACTTGTCATGAATTCACCAGTACAGAAGGTGGTCGTGACAGCTCATGACCCAATTCCCAATGTTCAGTAGGTAGGAACGACTGTCATGGTTTTCGGCAAAACTTTTATCAGAAAAAAATTTTACTATAAACTCCAACATAAACGTCTATAAAATCATAAAAGCTTGATTGAAGTGAGGAACAGAGGCCCAGAATATCACTCCTATCATGTGCCTCTCCTGTCCTAAGGTGAATTTCCTCCAACTTCCCAGCTCTTGGCCCCTGGGTGGGTTGAATTGATGGGATAAATGAGAAATGCAAACCCTCATCAGGTGCTGTTATGAAGATTCCTTCTCTCTTCCTTATTGTCAAAGCACTGACCTTGGGACCTCAGCCCCTTAAAATTCCCCATACTTCCCTTCCTCTTCCTCTCTTGCCAACCCCAAACTCCCTGCCCTCCCTCTTTCTGTGATCTGCAGTCTTTGGATGGATGGAGAGCATGTGGGTTTGGAGGGAGCAGGAAATGATTGTCCTCAGAGCTCCTCAAAGGCAGCCTCCTGGTTTTCTGAAAGGTCTACCTGATTTTATGGCTGTTGTAGAACCCCGGGCAAGTAAAATGTGGAGGCTGCTGAAGATTCTTTCTAGGAAGCAGGGATGCTTTGTTTCATGGGTGAAGCAGGATTGCCATTTCCCCCTTCTGTTCCACTTCATTAGCCCTGTATTTGGTGGAAATTCTTCCCAAATTCAGTTTCCAGGTTGTCCTTCAGGCAATGTGAACCTTGGGCCTTTTCTGTACCTTCACAAATATTTTGATGGGAAATTGGAAATAGAGGTCTTGCTTGTATTTAAAGCTACAATTTCCAAGGGTCATGTCATGACTCCTCTAGGAAGCATGGGGACCATAGAGTTGCCCCTGCCTCATCTATAGAAGTGGTCTTGATACCGTTTTAACTAACCTAGTTATGAATAACTGGAAAGGAGCAAAGGGCATGCCGTTTGTGCAGCTTTGCCAGGAAGCTGCAGTGTAGACACATACCCAGTAAAGTCTGGGTGAAACAGGGAAGGTACAGTCGGTCACACCTGGGAACAGGTCATTGGCCAGGGTAGGCATGGCCACTGCAAGCACAGGAAGGTGAGATATATAATCTCCTAAACAAAGGAGTCAGCTCTCTTGACTTGAGCTCTTGTGCTCTTGGCTCCTGGCTCCTGGATTGTGAGGCTCTCATGCTTCTGCATTGGCCCACATGTCTCACAGCCATGCGAACCCCACACACAGTGGATTAATGGACTGCAACTAGCCTAATGCTGGACTGGATCCAGCTCCACCACAGAAGGGAAACTTTCGACACTGGCTTTGTTTCTAGCTCTGCTGACTCCCCAGCTGCACATCTTCCAGGACTGGGTGAAGGGAAATGGGACTTTACAAACTGAGGGATGCAATTCCATGAACATAAAGCTTACTACCACATCTCATCCCCCTGTCGGGACCTCTGGAAATGCTTATGCCAATGGTACCCCAAGAAACCCACTCCTACTAGCAAAGGAGAAAGGCCATCCATGCATTTCTCCAATAAGTCTTATGTTTACATTAGATTTCTCTCTTAATATTTAGTTTTAAATTTCATCCTTTAAAATGTTGACTTTTTAGGACACAAAACAAGTCTCTACAAGTTCAAGAAGATTGAAATCATTATCAAGTATCTCAGATCACAATGGCATGAAATTAGAAATCAACTACAGTAAAAACATTCAAACACATGGAGGCTAAATAGCATGTTATTAAACAATGAATGGGTTACCAATAAGATCAAGAAAGAAATCAAAAACTTCCTAGAAAGAAATGAACACACAACAACCCAAAATCTATGGGACATAGCAAAAGCAGTCTAAGAGAGAAGTTCATAGCACTGCAGGCTTACCTCAAAAAGCAAGAAAAATTTTTAGTAAACTATCTAACCCTACAACTCAAAGAATTAGAAAGCTCCCCTGTGAAGCTGTCCGGACCACGGCTTTTGTTTGCTGGGAGTTTTTTTTATTGCTGCTCTGATTTCATCAGTTGTTATTAGCCTATTCAGGTTTTCTGATTCTTCCTGATTCACTTTTACATGATCTCACTCATGTGCGGAATCTAATAAACAAAATAGACTGAGGAACAAAATAGATCCAGAGACAAAGAAGCATGGAATAGACTGATGAATCTCAGTGGGAAGGCGGGAGTGGGAGAGTGGGTGGGGGGAGATTAATGAGAGAACTTATATGCACATATGCATAACCCATGGACACAGACAATAGTGTGGTGAAGGCCTTGGGGTGGGGGGGACAGATGCGGGGTGGAGGGGATCAGTGGGGAAAAAGGGGGGGATATCTATAACATTTTCAACAATAAAGATAATTTTTTTAAAACGTTGACTTTTTTAGTTGATGAGATATTTAATATATCATAATTTATATGGAGAGGATATGCCCAAACAGTTTTACCAGTAGAGGTATTGTGATCAAAACAGCATGGGGGAAAATAGTGTGGAGACCGCTGGTCTGTAAGATGCTCTGGCACGTCTGGCCCAGAAGGGTTAAGTGCTGCCCTCCCCCTCCTTTGTCACTGCCTTGGGCCCAGGGCCCGGCCCCCGGAGAGGGAGGAGGCCACCTGGGCAGCATCCCTCCTGCCCTACACGCCCCAGCCTGGCTCCTTCCCCACCCAGGGCTCAGACGCAGGTGTGAGGGCCCCTTTCTTTCCAGTTTGCTACAGCCATGACCTTGCTGTAGGATATTATGTTCTGTTCCCGAGCCCAACAGAGTCAGCATTTAGCTAATGAGCACCACACTACTGAGATGTAAAGGACCCCATTGTTTCCCACCCGGCCCCCCCTTTATGGAGGAACGTGGCTTCCTGAGGTAAATTAGTTTGAGGAAGGAGCCAGAATAGCCAGTTGCATTACAATGAGCAACTCTTCATGCCAGTCACGCAGAGTGGGGCTCAGGGAAAATATGACAAGGTATATTTTTCAACTTAAACCTCTTATGAAAAACATTTTTGAAAGCTTTTATTGAGGTATTCGAGCTGTGAACCCTGAATGGTTCTAAAACTCTCCCCTGCATTCTTCCTCACGCTCTGGTAGTATCTTTGGAAGAGATGCAAGTGTCAGGACATTAGGAAAAAGCAAACAGCACGTCAGGCTGGTTGCATGTGGCTGTCCGCCCAGTGGGGCAGACAGTTCAGAGGAGAGCACGGAAGCACCTGGCAGGGAACAAAGGGCAAGGCTTCCAAAGAGCAGGAGGGTCGCTACGAGGGACACTTGTCAGAGAGAAAAACCATGTGTGTGTGTGCATGTGTGAAATTTTTTATGAACTTGTACTTTTTTATATTATAAA
This sequence comes from Miniopterus natalensis, assembly GCF_054644295.1. Lineage (NCBI taxonomy): Eukaryota > Metazoa > Chordata > Mammalia > Chiroptera > Miniopteridae > Miniopterus > Miniopterus natalensis. The sequence goes on from NC_142084.1 coordinate 19,815,452, forward strand.
AATAGTTCATCTTTGGGGTAAAAATTCAAATACTACAGAGGGAATAGGTATTTTGGGTTCCACAAACTCTCAGGAAACCAGATATATGTACAAATATTTATATATAATGTTTATCTTCAAAAGGTCTCTTATTTTACTCTCTCATCATTGATGTTTCTCTCTCTCTCTCTCTCCATTCCTCTCTCTGAAATCAATAAAAAAATTTTTTTTAAAGGTCTCTTATTTTAAAATGGGGAGAAATGCTTTTTATAATGTATTCAAACAACTAGTAAATCTAAACAGTTTTCAAAAGCTACCCTGAATACTCCTTTTCTCATCTTCTTTGAATATTTTTGGAAGAGAAGCCATTTTTCAAATAAAATGCGATTAAGGCAGCAGAGCACATGAAAATTTAAAAATCGGGACAATGAAAGCCTGGCACGTAGTAGACACTCATTAAATATTTATTGGCGTATCTGTTTGTGAACTAAAACTATAATACTTTTCAAGCCTGCTTCTTGATGTGTCCATCAATTCTTGGAGCTCCCCAATAGCTTTCAAATAAAACAACAGAGAGAAAGTTTATGTCTGCAATAAAGAAGCTTAATTACTATCCGGAATCATTTCTCCCCCTTCCCATACACACACTATCTTCTCACAGAAATATCCATGCAAACATATGAGAACTACATGAATATTTCATTAGAATATTGGACACCAGACTATTGGGCGATGGGCCTAGACATCAGGAGGATGCTCGGTCAATGACAGCCTAGAAAAAGCCCAAAGGTGGGTTACTGAAGCCGTAGGTAGAAAAAATGGATAATAGGGTATTTCCACCTAGGACAGGTCCTCAGTGTGGTCCACCACTTGTTAGATGTCACCTTCTTTCGTTATAAAGAAAGGAGCCACGCATCACCAATGCCAGCATAAGCACGGCCTTCTAGCGCTCAAGTGAAAGAAAATGGTGACCTACAAAAGAATGGCAATCAGGCCGTCTCACACTTTTCCTCAACAGCACCACACAGCACGAGGTAACGGAGCAAAACCATCAATGCGAGGAAAGAAAGTTCCCATTTTAGGGAGGGAAGCTGAGTCCCCAATGGGTACTGTGCACCTTTTGGAGGCAGTTCTAACCTAATGAAAAAGGGCAATAAATCTCTAAAACTGAAAACTTTAAAATATGACTTGAAACTTTGGTTAAAAAACTAACCAAGGAACAATATTCTGGAAAACCAAATGAGAAAAGCATCACAAACACTTGGAGATAAAAACCAAAGTAATGCAAAGCATACATACAAGGTAACCTTTATAGAGGATAGCTCTGGGAGACTTGGTAAGCAATTAACAGGAGAGCCTGAAGGCAAAGGCACAGGAGAAAAATAACAATTAAAGACATAATGAAAGAAAGCTCTCAGCTCTAGAAAAACTTGTAGTTTAGGACGAAAGGGCTTATCAACTTCCAAGTTGCATTAAAAAGCCCAAAACTAATCATATCCTGGTGAAGCTTCTCAAATTCTAAATTAAAGAGAAAAGTTAACATGTTTCCTGGCACAGAGAAAGCTTACTCACAAAGAAAAATAAATCAGATTGGTATGAAATTCTCATCTGTAACAGTGGAACAGTCACCTAGATTTTGAAAGAAAAGAACTGCATCCCAAGAATCTTATACCCAGCCACGTCACGATTCATGTGTAAAGACTACTTTTCTGGATATGCAAGGACTCAGAAAGTACACTAGTGTTTCCTGGGGGAAAATACTCTAGGTTCGGTTTAAATCAGAAAATAAAGATTGCAAGCTAAGGTAAGCTAAAGGATCCAAAAACATTTGGGAACATGAGCATAGTAACATTTATAGCTGAATCTAAAACCAAGGATGAGAAAGTGACGGAGGATATTGATATCAGTGTTAAATGTTAGGAAAGATGGGAATGACTGAAAGCTTTTGAATGAGGTGTTTACAGAGAGGTGCCAACCAAAGTTTCTCGTGGCACATCACCAATTAGAGGAATACAGGTTTATGTTTCTTTGGAAAAATTACAAGTTAATACTATCAGAGTTAAATTTTCCAAACAAATGACTACCAAGGAAAACAAAGCCAATTAAATATGTGCGCGTGTGTTTGTGTGTGTGTGTGAGAGAGAGATTAATAGGGCATACAGTAAAATATTAACAATAGGTGGTAGGTTTATGGGTACCTTATTTCTTCTTTAATTGAGAAACACTAATGGAACAATAACATTCTACATGTGGAGGCAGGACAAGTTTTGCGTCTCTTAGGTCCTAGGGGTCCGTTTTGCTCTGCCAGCACCCTCTAGGGAGTGAACCCTCCGGCCTTCCATGCTCCTATTTTCTGACCCGCATGGTTGGGTGAGATTGATCTGGGCCGAGTGGTCTATTCTCCTGGCAATCCGCTCAGGGATGGGCACACAATCCAAGATGAGACTCAGAATTCACATAACGATCTAGCTCTTTTACCTGAAGTAGCATAAGGCCATCTTTACGTGCCCTGGAATGAAGCCACGTCAGAGCAAATCACTAAGGAAAGAGGAACAGAGAGAGCCTGAAAGAGGGGGACACAGACAACTGATGGCGAGTTTGAACCCCTCCACCCAGCTCCTTTACTCCTTAGGCTCTCCAGTTGTTTGAGTCAATATATTTCTCTTTTTTGTTGTTGTTGTTAATCCTCACTTGAGGATATTTTTTTCCATTGCTTTTTTAGAGAGTGGAAGGGCGGGAGGGAGGCAGAAGCAGAGAGAAACATTGCTGTGAGACACACCGATTGGTTGCCTCCTGCACCTGCCCCAACTGAGCCACACCGGCTAGGGCCCAATATTTCTCTTTTTAACTTGAGCTAATTAGAGTCAGTTTCTGTTAACTAAAAGAATTGTGACTAAGGCACTGTCTCAGGCCCTATAAGTTCAGGACACATTTACTAAGCCTGTCCAGCTTTACTTTAATTAAGAAAGCTTTCCCTTGCCAGTATGATATGAGTTCAGCCCAAGATAAATTTTTGCTATGAAAGCAACTGCTCTTCTCACTCTCCTTATGAATAACAGAGCTTTGGGGGCTCCTCCTCGTACCATTATCATGTGGTTTGTATGTTCTACCAAAGGGTATTCTTTTGGGATAGTTTCACTGTCCTCTTCAGGCTCCAAACCCTCATCTGTAATTTTTTTCTTAGGTGTAGGTAGGCTTGATTTTTTTTTTCATTTGCACTTCTCAAATAGAGATGCTTGTTCATAGAAAATCTGCCTCTGCTCTCACTGTCCAGTCTCATCTACTCTCACTTTCCAGCTCCTTTCTGAACTCCAGACACCATGTTTTATCTTTCACGACTTCAAAAATGCCAAACTTTAACTTTACCTCAAGGCCTACACCCATGCTGTTCCCCTGCTTGGAACTTTCTTTCTTCTGAGACCCCCCTCCTTTCCTCTCTTGGCTGTCTCTTCATGTATCTGCTTAAATGTTACTTGTAATATTTCTTCTTCCTTCTTCCTTGACAATCCAATCCAAGATCTTATATCAACTTTCATTTTGGTCTTCACTCTTCTCTCATAACATTTATCACAAAACATAATTGTGCTGTTAGCTGTATTTCCCTAATAATGTGTCTGATATCTTTTTCTTTGCCCAGACTACATGCTCCATGAGGGCAGGGGCAGGGGCTGTTCTAGCCATAGCTCTGCCCCCAATATCTAGAACAGTGCCTGGCCCATGGTCGGCCCTCCCTAGATGGTTGTTGAGTGGATGAGTGCAGGTTCATGACCGGCCATTAAAACATTGGACAGTTCCTGGAACATAGTCAGAAGGAGGCCTGCTTTCAGGAATAGGGCATCTCTCAGAAGCTTGCCAATGAGACACTGCATCAATTAATGGCCATTATGTTGACTTAAACACAATAATAAAAAAAGAGCCAGGAAAGAATTTTGAGGAAAGCTCTGGAAAGCAAATGGGTGGCATGGAGCCAAGGAAGGCTCCATATTCCCATTAGCCTCTTGCAGACATCAGCCAGGACTCGCCTGTATCTTCTATACAAAGTGTTTCCCAGTCACTGTTTAGCCAGATGAGCTGAACAACTCATGGCACGATCTAATTTACTTTCACAGTGTGAGAATGATACCTGTCAAATTCAGAGGATGTACTAGAAACACTTAAGCAGCAAAGTTTTAGGGACTGCCTGATGAAGATGTTGGACTACTGTCAGATAGGAAGGGAAGAGAGTGCTTTTAATATTAGAACCACAGTGTTTAATTTTATGAGCATTTTTGTATTATTTTGTATTATTACTCACAGTACAGAGTAATGCCAGGGCAAGGGCTTTGGAGTCAGTGAGACCTGGGCTTGAGTCAGGCCCTGCTACTTACTGTGTGACCCAAAGCAAGTTGCTTAACCTCTTTGGAACTGGAGTTTTTTTCCTCTCTGAAAATGGAGGATAATATCAGAACCTACCACATAGGGTTATAGTGAATAGGTGGGCATTAAAATGTCATAATCAATGCAAAGCACTATGTACAGTGCCTGGCACCTAATGAGCACCCAATACTTGTTAGCTCATTGCCATCTTATTGTTATTGCTATTGTAGATGTAGATAAAGTATCTAGAATGGTGGGTGCCTGGCACATAGCAAATATCAATTGCCTACTGCTACTCTTTTGGGTCCAGCCAAGGTGATATTCAAATATTTAACAACCCTGGCATGAGCCAATCAGAGGGAGGCTAAGCATTAAACTTTTGGTGGCTAAATTTGTGGGACTCGAGAAGTAAAGTAGCAGGGGACAGAGGTGTGGGGGCAGGCAGGGATGGCTGTATGGTGGGGGTGATTTTGTGGGATCTGGGCAGTGCTAGTTACCAACCAGTTCAGAAGTATTTCTACATTTAACACCCAGGGCAGCCACATGACTGTAAACCAGCTCACTGTGAGCCCTGGAGCTGGTACTGAGCTAGATCCTGTGGGATCTAAACTCGAGGGCACTGCTGGTTCACACTCAGTTAGAAAATCCCCTGTGAATGCTCACTCACACTGCTAAGGTCATTGTCAGGCCTCTGCCTCCTCTTCTGGACCTTCTTTGGTTACTTTCGCACAGGAACCATCTCCTTCCATGCCCAGCAACTTGCAGCCTCAGCAACACCCCCACTATCATACTTTGCAGGGAGTGGCCTCTCCCTGGAAACTCTTGCCAGTCCTTAAGGTTCACTCATGCTCTCCTCTCTCCCAACCTTACCAGGCAGAAGTGGGAGCCACCTCTTTCCCATCCGCAATATAGCAGCCACCTCACTGCCCTTGTCTGTCATCCTCCATCCCCAGCCTGAATGTTTGCTCCATTTCCCACTCTCCACCAGGACTTCCAGGCCCTCCAATGGCCAGAGGCAGTAGGGCTGGGTCTGCCTTCCCACTCCCAGCGGACTCGCACTCAGGAAACCAGTCTCTATTTTGAGCAGAGGAACGTGTCACACCTCCCTGGGCCAGGACACCTCCTTCCTTGCCAAGAAACCACACTCCAACTGTGCTTAGCCAGTGACCTTGCAGGCCCCGTCTGCAGAAGCCTTCGGGACATTTCAAGTCACCTAAATCGTCAGAGCCTCCAAAAAGTAAATCTTGCTTTCTCTTTCCTCCCAGCAGTCAGCTATATATATACAGCTCCGTGCACAATAGCGAACCTTGGCGGGCGGAACCCTTGGATAGCCCGGCCTATTGTCCCCACAGCTGCCCGCGTGCGGCCGAGCCCGCAGCCCCAGCCGGGAGCTGCCTGCAGGGAGCGCTCCACAAAGGGAAACGGAACAAGTCCAGCCCCGCAGACCTGGCCCTGCCACTTCTTCGCTGTGCAGTTTTGGATGGCTGATTGGAGGCCTCTAGGCCTGTTTTCTAAACTGCCAAAGTCTTGTAAATGTGTTGGGATTGCCGTCTATATTTATCAAGAATCTGACTCAAGGCTGGGTCATGGTGGTTGCTAAGTAATTACTTGCTGTTTATTATATTATCCGGTGACTCTCTGAAACCTCTGGGTGTTGGAGCAGTTTAGAAAAATGTCCTTTTTCTTTTTCCCTCCCATACACAGCACGTTAACTCTTGTCCATTAATGTCCTATCATTAAGCTCGTTCCTAATGTTTGTGGGCAAAAGGCAGAGTAATAGGGAGGCCCATGTACTACGGGCTTAAGTACTAAACAGCTTTATTGAGGTAGGATTGACATATAATAAAGTCCACATGATCGGTTTTGACATATGTATACACCCATGAAACCACCACCACAATCAGAGAGTGAACACATCTAATGCTCCCAAAGATCCACCCTTTATAGTTCTACCCTCCAATACTTCCCGCCCACCCCCATCCCTAGGCAACCACTGTTTTGCTTTCTCTCAAAATTAGCTTACATTTTTTAGAGTTTCATATAAATGGAACCATATAGTATGTACTCCTTTAGTTTAGTTTCTCTATTTTCACATAATTAGTTCGAGATTCACCCATGTTGCTGCATGGATGCACTCATGAATATTTCATTCCCTTCTACTGCTGAGTAGTATTCCATTGTACAGATGTAACACAGATTTATTCATTGACCTATTTATGAATACATATTGAAGTTGTTTTCTGTTTGGGGCTATTGTAAATGAAGGTGTTAGGCATATTCATGTACAAGATTTTGTTTCTATGTATGCTTTCTTTTCTCTTGGGTAAATACCTTGTAGTGGAATGCTTGGATCATATGATATGTGTATGTTTAGCTTTATTATTTTTTAAATATATTTTTTATTGATTTTAGAGAGAGAGGGAAGGAGAGGGAGAGAGAGAGAAACATCCATGTGAGAGAAAAACATCGATCAGCTGCTTCCTGTACACACCCCGACCAGGGATGGAACCTGAAACCTGGGCATGTGCCCTGACCAGGGATCTAACCAGTGACCTTTCGGTGCATGGGACAACACTCTAACCACTGAGCCACAGCGGCCAGGGCTATATGTTTAGTTTTTTAAGGAACTGCCACTCTTTTCCTTCTACAATGGTTGGACCATTTTACATTCTCACGAGAGTTCCAGTTCTTTCACATTTTTGCCAACATTTGGACAGTTTAGCCTTTTTCATGCTAGCTACTGTAGTGTGTAATGGCTATCTTACTGTGGTTTTAATTTGCGTTTCCCTGAAGACTACTGATGCTGAGAATTTTATATCATGGGCTTATTTGTCCCCCACATATCCTCTGTGGTAAAATGTCTATTCAAAACTTTGGCCCATTTTTTTTAAAAAATGACCTATTTGTTTTCTTACTTTTGAGTTTTGAGGGTTCGTTTATATTTTGTATATAAGCCCTTTATCAGGTATATGATTACAAAGATTTTTCTTTCAGTCCACAGTTTATTTTATTCTCTTAACAGTGTCTTTCAAAAAGCAGAGTTTTAAATCTTGATGAAATTCAATTCATTGTTTTGTATCTTTTATGAATCATGAGTTTTGATCTCATGGTTAAGAAATCTTTACCTAATTCAAGGTCAAAGGTTTTCTAGAATTTTTGTGAATTTTAGGTTTTACATTTAGGTCTATGATCCATTATTAGTTTAGTTTAGTTTTGCTTTGAAATAATTCCATTTTGTATATGGTGGCAGGTATAGCTCAATCTTCTGTTTGCATGTGGATAACCAAGAGCTTTAGCCCCATTTGTTGAAAAGACTACGCCTTCTCCACTGAATTGCTTTTGCAACTTGGTCAGGAATCGGTCATCTATTTATGGGTCTACTTTTAAGAGTCTTCTTTTCCACTGACCTATTTGTCTTTTTTTTTTTTTTTTAAGTTGTTTTGGCTAATCTAGGTCCTTTAATTTTTTATGAATTTTAGAATCCGCTTGTCAACTTTTAACAAAAAAGATGGGATTTTGACTATGAGTGTGTTGAGTCAACAGAACAATTAGGAGACAACAATACTGAGTGTTTTGACCCACAAACAAGGTATGTTTCTACATTTATTATTTATTTAAAAAAAAAAAAATTGTCTCACCCATGCTTAGTAGTTTTCAGTCTACGGATCTTGCACATGTTTTGCCATGTTCATCCCTAAGTCTGTCATAACTTTCAGTGCTATTGTAAATGGTATTTTCTTAATTTTCAATTTTGGTTGTTTGCTGCTATAAATGGAAACACAATTAATTTTTGTATGCTGATTTGTATTCTGCCACTTGACTAACCTCACTAATTAGTTGTGGCGGCTTTTTGTAGACTCCATCAGATTTTCTCCATAGAGGATTGTGTCATTGGCCAATATGAAGTTTTACTTCTTCCTTTCCAGACTGGGTAACCTATTTCTATCTTTTTTTTTTTTTCTTGACTTATTGTATTGACTAGAACCTTCAGTATAAAAGTGAAAGGAGCTGACATCCCTGTTTGGTTCTTGATACTATGAGGGAAAGCCAGTTAGTCTTTCACACTTAAGTATGAAGGTAGATGTAGGCCTTTTGCAGGTGCACATTAGCTGGTTGAGGAAGTTTCCTATTGTTCCTAAGTTGCTGAGAGTTTTGTGTTTGTTTGTTTTTTAAGTGTGGGTAAAGTTAAACCACACTTTTAAAAAAGTGTTTTTATTGATTTGAGAGAGAGAGGAAGGGATAGCGAGAGAGCCATAGACACATCGATGAGAGAGAAGCATCCATCTGCTGCCTCCTGCACGCCCCCTGCTGGGCATGTGCCCTGACCAGAATCGAACCGGCAGCCTCCTTGCGCAGAGGCCAACACTCAACTACTGAGCCACACTGGCTGGGCTTGTGATTGTTTTTTTATATCGGGAATGGATATTAGATTTCTAAACATCTTTTCTGCATCTATTGCTATGATGCTATTTTTGCTTGTCGTGTGGGTTTTTGTTTTTGTTTAGTTTAATATAGTGATTAATTTTCAAACATTAAACCAAACTTCCTGGGATAAAACCCACTGGTCATGATAGATTATCTTTTTAATAGATTGTTGGATTCTATTTGTGAAAATTTTGTTTAGAATTTTTGTCTTTATGTTCATGAAGAATAATGGTCTGGTGTATTTTCTACTCAGTTTTTCAGGTTTAGCAACTCATAAGATGAGTTGGCTTCCCCCTGGGTGTGTGTGGTCTGTTCTTGGGAAGAATCCCTGATAAAAAGTTACCTATAGATCCTGGAAGACCCTCAGGGCTATTCTTTCCAGTGATTTAAGTGTTCCAGTTACCTGGAATACAATCTAAAAGAGTTCTGGGTGTTTTCCCTTGGTTATTCGACAGTTCCTTATTGCACTCTGGAGAGCATTGCAGGCAGGGGTCTTTAAAATACTAGGCATAGGGCAGGGGCTCCTTTTGACCAGGACTAAGGCACACCACCTCTACGAAGCCTTCTGGAATCCTGACTAGCTGTCATCTGGAACCTTTGCCCACTGTGAATCAAACCTCTCTCCCTCCTAGAAACTTTCCTGTGTGAATCATCCTGCTAAAAACACTCTGTAGTGAGTTTTCAACTTTTCTTTGCTTCTACCTCCTTTCCAACAGCATTTAGACATGCTCAAGGCTCTTATCTTAAAGACTAAAAAGAAAACAAATCTCTCCCTAGTCCTGAAGACCCTGACCACCATTGCCTTCTCTCTCCTTCCACAGCGCAATGTCCAGAAAGGGCTGAACACCCTCACTCTGTTTCCAAGTCTCATTTACCCCACAACAAGCAGGAATCTCTCATCCTCACCACTCCTGCCAAAGTCACCAACACACTCCTTGTTGCCGTCCCTTGGGAGCCCTTCTCTGCTTGATGAATCAAGCCTTTGGCACTGCTGGCTGCTTCTCCATCCAGATTCCTCTGTTGATTTCTCTAATACCCAGTCTTCTTCCTGCCTCTCTGGCTCTGCTTCTTCCACACACACCTACATACTGGTGCTCCCTTGAGACCTATTCTCTCTTCTCACTCCTCAGACCGATCACCTAATTCCAGGTGAGTTACCCCATCCCCACCAGCAGCCACATGTATTGCTCAGGTTGTGCGTGGCATGACTCCAGAGAGCACCATTCACATTGTGATCATTCTGACGGGCAATGCTCAGATTGGAGTTATACACTACCTGGCCATACATGGCTTCCCTGTTTGTACATACTCCAAACATACCACTTGACATCCTATAGAGCAATGGTCTATTACATCTCTTGGCTGTAAGGCTTTCAAAGGCCGAATTCAACCCTCAATCATCTTTGAAGGGTGTTGCACATGATAGATGATTTTTAAGGGTGGTTGAATGAATGGGCCCACCACCCAATGCCAGTAAGTGTAGATTTCTCCATTAAGAGGGGCCACCAAGCCATAAATGTGGGTTGTACCTCCTTTGGACTATGTGTCCTTTTGGACTAGAGGATGGGACTGTTTGCTAACCCTTCAATCACCAGACATTCCCATTCTTTGAGGCCGATGCTAGCTGTGCATCATAGAATCCTACTCTGCCTCTCTGAGCCTCAGTTTGCTCATCCAGCAAATAATAGGGTCTACCACACAGATTGTGGAAAAGATCACTGAAGCAAAGGTGTGAAAACCTCCTATGCCTTCTGTCTCCTTCCTTCCACCCCAAGGCACTCAGGATAATATACCTGGCTAAAGGTTACCCCAGGGAAAATTTTTCTTATTGACCATGGAGGGGAAAGGGAGCCCAAACCCTGGAAGGTATGTCCTTCCTTACCCCTGGCTAGCTTTCAACATCAATTCTACTTCTGCTTGTTAGGGTCATTTATTTATTCATTCATCCATTCATAAAACAAATGTTGAGTGCTTGCTACTGCCAGGTGCTGTGGCAGGCCCTGGGAGATAAGGGTCATGTGTAAGACAGATAGGGCCTCCCTGCCCCCATGACACTGTACTCTGCCACTCTTGGGAATGTCTGGGTTTACTTCAGTGTATACTTGCTAATGGGTGAAGAACACAGGCTGATGTGACAAAGAGTAAGGTAGGGAGTGTGGAGAGGAGAGAGGGGGCCAGTTAGGCAGGGAAAGGCCCTGTTCAAGGAAAGGCCCCCTAAGAAAGCAGGATACAAGCCCAGACAGGCCTGGTTCAGTGGTTGAGCATCAACCCAGCATTCAGATCATGGTTTGATTCTCGGTGAGGGGACATACCTGGGTTATGGGCTCAATCTCCTGTTGGGGGCGTGCACGAAGCAATCGATCAATGACTTTCTCATCATTGATGTTTCTCTCTCTGAAATATATATTTTTTAAAAATAAAAGCCTCGCCTGGCTGGGCGTGACTTAGCGATTGAGCGTCGACCTAGGATCCAGGCGATCAGTGTTCGATTCCCGGTCAGGGCACATGCCCGGGTTGCGGGCCTGATCCCCAGTTGGGGGCGTGCAGGAGGCAGCCGATCAATGATGCCTCTCTCATCATTGAGGTTTCTGTTTCTCTCCCTCTCTAAAACTACCTCATCACTGATGTTTCTTTCTCTCTCTCTCCCTCTCCTTTCCTCTCTCTGAAATCAGTAAAGATGTATTTTTTTTAAAAAGAAATCCCTCTTTAAATAAATAAATAAATGCCTTAAAAAAAGAAAAAAAAAAGAAAGAAGGATACGAGTTGAATGTTAAAGAATGACTGGAGGGTGGGAAGTTCTGAGAAACAGTGAAGGAGCTAGAAAGGGCATACTTGAAGCAGCAGCATGGGAGTGTGGTTGCAACAGAGCAAGGGAAGGAGAGAGAGGCACCAGGACATCAGAAAGGTAGGCAGGCACAAGGTTACCCAGAGATGGAGTCTGGGTTGGACTAAGAGGTCTCTCAGCGTTCTGAGCAGGAATGGGTGTGATCTGCTCTAGGGCCTGCCAAGATGGGGGGGTTTCCTTACTGTCCAGGGACATTCGCCCACCAGGGGGAGTGCCTGGGACGCACCCGCCTGTCCTTGCCTTCCTGCTGGCCAGTTCCCATTTCTAAATCCAGGCTCCAGGCTCCAAAGCCAGGGCTTGATCAGATCAAGGGCTGGGAATAGAGAGGAGGGGAAAATGATTACTTTGGTAATTGCTTCCTGAGCCTACTATGTGCCTGGCCCGAATGAGGTGCATTATTACAGCATAGTTTTCCAAGCTTTCATCATGCACATACTAGTAGTAGGTCCATTTTTAGATGGCTGCTTGGCAATTACAATTTTAAGTGTGTACGCTACTCAGCCCAGCTATTCCACTTCTGGGAATTTATCCTCAAGAAATACTTGTTCTACTTGCTCATTTTCATGAAGAGGTTTGTGCAAAGATGTTCATTGGAACACTATTTGTAAACGAGTGAAAAAAATAGTAACTTCAATGTCCAATCTTATCAGGGAAATGGCAAAATAAATCATGGTTCATGTACTCGTGGGAAGCTATTATAAATAATGAGAGATCCCAGACGTCGCTGTGGGAACATCTCCCAGACACACTACAGAATTTCTCACAAAGCTGGTGCAGCGTAGTCCCATGATATCAAACAAAACACAGCCATAAACAAAATAAAGCTATATAGTTTTATTTACCTTCATATGCAAATTGATAGAAAGAGGACTGGAAAGAGGCAAAGCAAACTTTTTAAAAATAGCTGTTACCTCTGGGGAGGGGTCCGGGTATGTAGCTGGCGTTAGAGTGGCTTTCATTACCTGTATGGGTTTTAATTTTTCATGTGGTTTTTGTTTCACAAAATGAATGTAAAAAACAATTTATAACAAGCTTGCGGTTGAAGTCACATAGCTAGGAAGTGGATGTGCTGGGCTTCAACCCAGGTTGGGGATTATAAAGCAGTTTCTAGTAAAATGCTATCCTCCTCTCCCCAGCGACTTGTTCACTTAAATGTTTATTAAATGCCTACTGTGGACTAGGCACTGTGCTAAGTACAAGAAACAGCAAAGAACAAAATGGAAGATATTTGTGTAGTGCAGTTTACCCGTTGTTTGACATATTTTAAAGCAAGATAGGCGGAAAGACAGACCCTATGGGTAACTCCTCCCCTTTCCTGATAGTAATTGTGTCACTTTTTACAATTCCTAACATTTCAATTGTTTAAGCTGAGTCTCAGTTTATTCATCTGTAAAATGGGGCAGCATTAGCAAACTCAGAGTCATTCTGGCCATTAAATGGGTTAATGCTTAATCCAGAGCTTGGTACTGTGGTATATGCTTAGGGAAGGGATCCTGGACATTATTATCCTTGAGGTGCCAGTCCCTTTGTTAACAATTGTACAGGTAAGGTCTCTATCCAGTTCCTGAATCCTCCCAAAGGAAGGAAGCATATACAAGGAGGCGGGGTGGGGGGAGGAGGAATGACTCTCCTACTTTATCCCTGACAGAGAGTTTCCCCTGAGCTGTGAGGCTTTAAAATCTTCAGCCTGTAGGCTCCACCCTGGGCCCCGGTGCCCTGATAATCATTCACTAATTCACTCACTTCCCCACCCCAAAATCATTTGATCATAAGCCAGTTGTCCTCAGGGCACAGCTCTGGGCCTGTCACAGCCCTGGCAAAGCGCTGGCCTCAGCCCTAGAAAAGCTCACTGGCTGCTCCTGGGCCATGTTATGGAGGGCCTTGGGCTACTCCCACCTGCTCAGGGACACCCTGAAAAGTTTCTAGGAGAGGCCTCCGCCACCTGGTTACCTGAGCAGGGCGGGTGGCCCGCGCTGTGCTCACTCGGCTCTCCCCGCGCGCCCGCCTTCTGGTCCCTTTCCGCGCGCGGGGCACCCAGAGGCCTTCCCCTACTTCTCGGACAAGCTCTCGGGACACTAGGCGGGGAGAGGGAGGGACCGGTGACGCAAAGAGCTCAGAGGCGTGGAGCAGATGCAGCCCAGCCCCCTCACGTCACTCCACTATAGTTTAGAGGCTAAGATTGCACCCAGCCTCCCGGGTCGGCTTTAGCTCAAGCGGTTACTTCGTCAATGCAGACAATGATCCCTACCCTGGGGTTCGAGACCCGCGGGTGCTTTCTGACCCTTTTGTTCCAAACTCTCTGCTCTGGATTCTATATAATTCCCTCTCTTTGAGGATCTTAAGTTCCCTTTTGCCGCTCTTTCTTTTGCCCAGTTACTTAATCTATTGAGTACTCTTGGGCCAAGGTCAAATATGAGACTGGGGGGTGGGGAAGGCAGAGAGCAGGAGACTCGCCGCCAAGGTCAGAGAACCAGCTCAGGCCGGGGTGTGGAATATGGATTTCATTACTAGTACATCGAAAGAGACTCCAGAACTCTATTAAAAATCACTGTTATTTACTATTTTATCTTTAGAGACTATTTTCTTTGCGTGCAGCGATGTCCACGGAACCTAGTCGATCAACCACAACTAGTAACACCTTCCCCTCCTTCCTCTCCAGCCACCCTGGATTTTCCTTTCAGGTCCTTGAACACCCTCTTGCCCCCCCTTGCTCATGGCCTGTGCCTCCCTCCCAATCAGAAGGAGATCTCCTCTCTCATCCTCTGGCCACCTCTTGTTTCCTTCGCAGCATTTGCACATTTCCAGACATTTTATGTGATTTTATTTACTGTGGGGTTCCTCGGTAGAATGGACACCGCGCGGGGGGCGGGGCGGGGTCGAGGGGACAGGGACCTCGCCCCTCCTGTGTCCACCGCATCTAGCACGTAGTAGGGCTTTTTTCACATTAAATTCCTGTGGATGGAGTTGCAGGGTCAGGACTTGCACTGTTCAAGTTCCTTCCAGAAAGGTCGGGCTGGTAAGGGGAGCGGCCTTGGCTCTCCGGCTGGGGAATCCTGCGGCCGTGGGGAGAGGGCCTGTCACTGGGCGCAGGGCGGTGATCCTGGGGACCGGGCTACACTTCTGACTACGCCTCTCCGCCCTCAGCCCTAGAGCCGGCTGGGGACCTCGGACCCGCTGTCCGGCGGGCGATCCACCCGCCCAGCTTCGGAGATGCCACGCGCGCCTTTGATCGCCGGGTTGCGTCACGCTTCTGAGTCTTTGCAACAGCGCTGCCGCAGCGCCTCGCTGCGCGCAGTGTACCCACCAGCTCGGGCGCCAGCCTGGGGGCTCCACGATCCCCAGCCCATGCCCCAGCCAGGGAGAGAGTCCCCTGGACCGCGCACCCCTCGGACGCTGGGGGGTCCAGGCCTCGGGTGGCAACCTGCTGCAACTCCAGCTGGCGGGTGCGGAGAGGGCCCTCGGAGCCTCCACACCCCCCCTGAGATGGGCCTGGGAGCAGCGAACCACCCGTGAACAAGCACCTCCATGGGGGGGTGGGGGGGGCAGTCCTGGCGCAGAAAGAAGAGCCCCCAAGTACCACCAGACCTTAGACCTTGCAAGGGAGAGAAACTGAATGAAACAAGAGAGAAACTTAAGCCAGACCTAGCTTTGAAGCCGAGAGAGTAGCACTGATGGGGGTGGGGGTTAAATTTGACATTTGGGTCAACTTAAATTTTCTAATTTTCCATAAAGAACACAGATTACTTACTGTAAAACAAAACGGGCAATAAACCCTTCTTGTGGTTGGGAGGAGGACCCGCTCCCCCCACAGGCATCACCCCAGGATCTTGTTAAAACTTCAGATTCCCAGGCTCTGCCTCAGACAGCTGAGTCAGGATCACTGGGTGGTGGCCCAAATCTGCATTTGGAAGGCCTTTAGGGCAACTATTTCATATCCCCTCTCCTCAAACTTCTTCCCCAGCTGATGGCCCTGGCTTGCATTTCATGAGTTCCCACCACCTCCCTCGCCTTCCCACCACCAAAGCCACGGCTTGGGCCCTGGGCTCTTCACCTGCCTCAACATTTCCAGTGGAGAAGGTGTTGGGGCATCCATCACAGGGGCCCCCTCCCCGGACTCCTGATCCCAGCCCCTAACTTCCTCCTGCAACACCAGCCTCTCTACTCAATTATTCCCATCAGCCTACAAACTTGCCTTAATGTGACCCATCTTGGGGGAATAAATATGGTCCGCTCCTCCAAAACCCGACAAACTAAACATCACAAGCAACCCCCCCCCAACACATCTCCCCTCCTGACAACATCCCATTTTTGTGCCCTTTCACCTCAAAGCATATCTCCATTACTTGGCTTTCCAGTCTCTTCTCAATCCACTCCAAGAAGGGTTTTCTCTCTATCAGCCACTAGCTTTTAGTGAAGTGACCTCAGGTCAAATCTAACAGTCCATTCCCTTTCCCTTTCCTTACTCCACCCCAGGGACTTTGGCCGCCCTTTCTCCCGTAAGTGGCGGGTTTTCCCTCCCTCCTTTGCCCACTCCTCCGCTCTCAGACCTCCAAGGGTTGGCATGACCTCCCTACCCCTGTTCTCTCCCCCCAGGCCTAATTCAACCCGAGGCATTGGGCTCTATGCTGATGATTTCCAACTGTGCATCTCAAGCCAGGTCTTTTCTGACCTTCCGTTTCTAATATCCAGTTGCCTACCTCAAATTTCTCAGAGGCATTTCAAACCGGATTCACTAGGGCCCTTGATCCCTCCCCACCCCTCATTCCCATTAGAAAACGGCAGCGCCACCCACTTGGTTGCTTAAATCAGAAATTTGGATTCTGTCGTTGAGTTTCCCCTTTTCCTCACTCCCCCCAATTCAATCCACTACCAAGTCCTTCTGGTTTTACTCCTAAAGTGTATCCTTAATTCAATCACTTGTGACCACTGTGCCTTTCAGCTGGACTCCTTGGCAGCGTCCAGCGGGGCTCCCCGCTTTCCTTTAGCACCCTCCAGTTCTTTCTTCGCACAACACAGTGATCTTCCTTTCCAATTTTCTATTATGGAAAAAACAAGGAAATGCTCGAAGCTCCTGGGGTCATATCAGGACACAGAAGCTAGCCAGTCCTGAGGAGCACAGGGAGATTACCTGAGTCCACTTGGATCCCTAAATCTGAATCTCGGGAGGATGGCTGGAGACACACCCCATCTTTAGGAAGAAAACTACTGCGCACTGGAAAAGGCATAAACTTGGCAGAGTATAAAGCGGATGCTTGCGCTCCTCTGCTCTGTCTTCCGTGGCTAGCAGTGTGCGTTTTTTGAGTCTGCCTTTGTTTCAGACCTGAAACAGTATCAGCGTCTCTTCTCTGTGAATAGCTCATCCCTTAGCTATTAAGAGACCTCTGGGTGGGGTGGGGCTGCATCTTGGACTCATCTTGCCGATGTCCTGGTTTTTCAAAGCTTCCATGTGGAGCGGGGCAGAACAGCTGGGCTTTGACTGTGAGCCTCATGTGAACCGCCCCCCCCCCCCCAGCCCTAGGGTGGGGAGCTGGGGGGCTGGGCCTGTTCTCCAGGAAAGGAGAAGGGGTCACTTCTGCCCCTTGTGGCCCAGGGCCCCTGTTCTCTCCTGCTCCTTCTGCCTTCAGCTGTAACTGAGCCCCCCTCTCTTCAGGGGCCCAGGGCCTCTAGTTCAAACAGGAACAGCTATTCTGGGCTCTGCATTTAGGAGGCCATTCAGAAGGCCCCAAAGACCCCTGCTGAGAAGGCAGTAGTTTCCGGGAAGCCTCATTGAGCCCCAGAAGCCTCCACTTCTTATTTGCACATGAACTTCCCGATCTGCTGCCCACAGCTTATCCACGGGGGCCCACCTCTTCCTGGCAGACTCTATGCGCCTGTCCCAGGACTAGCCCCACTTCACCTTCTCCAGTCCCTTCTGTCTGCAGCTAATGCATATCATTTCAGCACAGCTTGCATCTTTCTCTTCCCTGTTAAAAATGCCTGCAAAACCCCAGGACAATGGACATGTCTTACCCACTCAGTTATGCTGCTGGGGTTTAGACTCCATGTCCAAAGACTGGTCTTTTCTGCTAGCCATGACTTAATAAACCCTCTCTTTTAAAAAGACTTGCAGCCTTGGTAGTTAAAATTTTTTAACACATACATATGTTAGTTAACATACCATTAACTAACACAATGAATGGTGTTACCATTTCTCCCCCCAGTTCGTGGCCAAATGCTTGGCATACAACAGGCATTTAATACATATTTATTGAAAGAATGAATGTTTGAAATGATAATTATACCCCCTCCTTTCAGGGAGGTGCTAACTTTCCCTATTTCCCTGGGCCAGGGAAATCCCACTGCTTTCTAGAAATGGGTGTTTAGGCTCCAGAAACGGATGCATTAAACTGAGGGGGAAAAAACACACACCTAAAACCTAACCCAACAAACTCTGTATTGCATCTCCCTGGCAGCTGCTGGTGAACCAATAAATGGACATCTGGAGAGAAGGCTGAGCCAGATCTCATTAAATTCACAAAGTCAATGGCTTTCCTCCAAGAATGTTGCTTTTTGCATATCTTCATAATGATACCAACGTGGCTGCCCCTGACTTTGTCAGGAAACAGGAGAATTCATGCTGGGATCCAGATGTGGCTGGCAGGACCCTAGTCTGCTTCCTGCTTAACCCGACCTGGCCTCCTGGGTATGGAGCCCAGAGCAGAGACTGAGAGCCAGACACCCCTTCTCTGCTGGCTCTGGCCCAGCAGATGTGGCCCATTCCTCTAATAGCAGTTCTTAAACTGTCCCCTGCATAGAGTCACCTGGGAGGCTTATTAAAACTGCTGCCCCCCCCCCCCAAGGTTCTAATCCAGTAGATCTCAGGCAGAGGCCCCTCTATTTTTGTTTTTAACAAGTTCCCAGGTGATACTGCTGGACCCAGGACTACACTTTGGGAAACATTGGTCTAGGGCAGCTCGTCCAAATCTGCTGGGACACTTAGCGTTCAAAGTGTGGTCCCAAGATCAGTAGCATTAGTGTCGCCTGGAAACTTGTTTGAAATGCAGAATCTGAGGCTCCACCGCTGACCTATTGAATCAGAATCTTCATTTTAACAAGTTTGAAAAGCACAGAGAGCAGGGCAAATATGCAAATTCCTGGGCTCCCCCCCTCTTCCCCCAGGCCCAACTGAAACAGAATTTCACAGAATAGGGCCTAGAAATCTGCATATGTAACAAGGTTCCCCAGGGGGTTCTTTTGCCTGGCAGTGTTAGAGACCTTTGCTCTGCACATTAACTTCACCTGGGGAGGCTTTGAAACTACTGAGGTCTGATTCCCTTAAGACCAATTAAAATCAGAATCTCTGGCACTGAGGTCCAGGTTTCAGGAATTCAAAAAGCCCCACAGGATTCTCACCTGCAGGATTGAGAACCACTGACTGCTATGTGTGCAGTTGCTGAGTGCACGCCTTCCCTCTGGCTACCAAGGTAGCGGGTACAAGAGTCTAAAGTGAGAGTTGGGTCAGAATCCCAGCTCCATCACTTATTTAATGATCTCTCCTTGGGTAAATGACACAACCTCTCTGAGCCTCAGTTCCCTCCTCTGCAAACTAGAGCAATGATAAGATAACAAACGAGAATGTGAGTGTAAATTACCTAGCATGAGACCTGTAATAAAAAGGAACTTTGATTATTGTGCTTGGCACCAGAGAGTGGGATTGGAAGAACTGGGGGGCCCTTTGCAACCCAATCGCTCTCACCAGCCAGCCCTGTGGCCACCCTTGGCTATTATATGACAGAAATGCACAGACTTTTACATGTGTTAAAATGCAAAGGTACGCACTGTTCCCCAAAGGCCTGGTGAGCCTCACAGGCTCAGTTTATGGTCAGTCAAATGCAGTGCCCTGTGTGTTCAGATGCCCTCAGTCAACAGCTAGCCCACCAGGGAGAATGCCTATGGAGGAGGGATGCTGCCAATCTGTGGGAGTTCCCATCTCCAGCTCTCAGTAGGGCTCTCATGGGTCTGGGACAGTTTTGGGGGTGGGAATCACTCCACTTCCTAGATACACAGTGGGGCTGAGTCCTAGTCCCAGAGACCTCATCTTGGCTCAGGACTCAGGCTTTTTGTGGAGCCAGGGGAATTCAGAGGCCTCTGCAGAGGCTGAGTAAAGAAAATAAGCTAAATTCAGATTATTCCCAAATATGATTTTTCTAATGTTTAAAATACCATTAGAAAGATAGCTTTAAAAATTGTTCCCTGGACCAGGCCGGTGTGGTTCAGTTGGTTGGGGGTCAACCCGAGCACTGAAAGGTTGTCTGGTCAGGGCACATGCCCGGGCCGCAGGCTTGATCCCCAGTAGCGGGGAGCAGGAGGCAGCTGCCTGATGCTTCACTCTCTCTAACTGGTGTTTTTTTCTCTCTCTCCTTCTCCCTTCTCTCTAAAAAAAAATCAATTAAAAAATTGTGCCCTGGTTGAAATGCCTATATTAGTTTGCTCTTGCTGTGCAACAAGTTACCGCGAACTTAGTGACTTCAAACAATACCCATTAATCATTTTGCAGTTCTCTAAGTGAGAATTCTGGGCGGACTGCTCAGGGTCTCCCAGGCTAAAAATCACTGTGTTGGTGGGCTCCTACCTGGAGGCTCTGGAGAAGAAAGTATTTCCAAGCTCAAGTAGGTGGTAGCAGAATTCACTTCCCTGCAGGTGTGGCTCTGAGGTCCCCATTTCCTTGCTGGCTGTCAAGGGGCTGCTCTCTACTCCGAGAAGCCCCCTCCATTTTCAAACCAGCAACTCTTCTCAGTATTCAGATCTCTCTGACTTCCTCTCCTGCCACCAGCTGGGGAAAAATCTGCTTTCAAAGGCCTGTGTGATTAGATTGGACCCACCTGGATAATCTCCCTTTTGCCTTCAGGGGAATAAATGAGGGGACAAAGGTCAGGAAGGCCATGTTAAAATTCACCGACCACAACGCCTCCCTTGTTTATTTTGAAACTTGTTAATATTTTATTTTGGCACAATAAAAGAAGATTACAATATATTCTGTACACACATTTTCCTCAAAAACGTCTAGAAGGATCAGCCCCAATAATTTCACAGTGGTTGTCAATGGTTAGAATTATAGGGAATCTTAACTTTTTCTTTCCCTTTCTGTATATTCTCTAAAGCTTTTTTCATGGAGAAAGTGTTAATTTTGTAAAATGGGAAAAGTTGTCTTCAAAAGCAAAGGAATCTGACTTTACGCATTGTTAAAAGATGCTAAATTAACACCAATTTAAGTGGTGTGTTTCCGGTGCAAGCAGAGATATGTAGATCAAAGGAACAGACAATGTGGCCCCAAGACACAAGCTGAGGTGACTGAGGATGAAACACCCCTGGGGAGGCCTAGTGCTGTGCGGGGAAGGGAGCAATTGAACTCCTGGTGGCGGGAGAACACTTTCGAGGCAGTTATTCAGTAAGACCCGGGATTTCCATTTTAGAGTAAACCAAGTTCAAATTGAATTTGAAAGGTAACAAGAAAATGATAAACACATTAGGAGATAAAACTAAATTCACAAATATGATTTTTTTAAATCCTCACTCCAAGATATTTTTTCCATTCATTTTTACAGAGAGTGGAGGGGGGAAGGAGGGGGAAAAAGAGAGAAAGAAACATCCATGTGAGACTCACTGATTGGTTGCTTCCGGCCTGGGGGCCCCGGATTGAACCTGTAACCCACATATATGTCCTTGACAGGGAATCGAACCCAAGACCCTTCAGCATGTGGGCTGACACTAACCACTGAGCAACATTAGCCAGAGCACAAACATAATTTTTCTAAAGTTGAAAATATGATTAGAAAGGTGACAAAATGATTTTAAATTATTCACTGCTATAAAGTTTATGATTTCCAAAAAAGGTATAAGCTATTGATAAATACCTCTGAAAATTTACTTTGTTTATAGGGTATTTCTCCTGGTTGCATTATCTCAAGTATGTAAACTATAAACCACAAATAAAGGTGTTTCTGGATTGCCCAGGGGCCCAGGGGTGCCCACCAGCATGGATTCTGCCATGTTGAAAATGTTCTGTGTTCTGGGCAAAGGTTGGCCCATGCTTCTGACATCCACGGGGATTCTCAGCAGGCTGTGTTCACTGAGAGAGCTGCATGTGAGCTCTGTGTGAAGGCCTTTCCACATCGCACCTGGTTATTGTTAGGCCAACAGGAGAGAGGCCAACTCAGGTACAGAGGCTCACCAGGGCAGAAAGCCCCCGATGCCTAGCAAGGGGCGAAACTGGGAAAACAAGAACCTTGTCCCCAGAATAACCTGTCCTCCCCCAGCATATAGATGCCCATGTGGTTTAGACCCCCTGAGCCTTCCTCCCTAAAGATAACATCGAGGCCTCAGTTGTATTTCAGCTCCAGGCCCAGAAAAGCAGCAAAACCAGACAAGTGACAGCATGGCTGCCTCAGGACCGGCTGCCTTCACGAATGACGCCCTGGCACCCACCAATCAGAGGAGACCACGACCCTGACAGAGCACACCTGGAAAGCTGATGAACATTCCACTGAGACCCTCCCCTGAGACCTCCCCTAAGATTCCCGCCTGCAAGAAAGAGATAAATAACTCAGGACAAAGGACCCAGCACTCTCCCCCCCAGGGGAGCACGCCAGCGGCATCTTCTTCTTCCCTCTGAGGGGACCCCACGAGGCTTGCAACCAGGGGAGCAATGGGCAGCGGCAGCTGGTCCCGGGCTTACCCCCTGAACCTGTCTCCAAGGCCCCTTCTCTCTGACTTCCCAGGGAGCCAGAGCAGCCCAGCCTAGGCTCTCCTGTTTCCTCTTCTATGCTCCTCCTTGTTTCACTGTCCCAAGTATATTTTTGCTGCCATCATGGACCCAATATCCTTTGGTTCAGTGCTGCGTAGCCCTTCCCTTTGGATACCCCCATCCTCCATCCCCTTTCCTTAAATAAATTCAATTTTTCTTCACCCACCGTCTGAGATGGCTACTTAGCCTGCCCCACAGCACCGCCAACGTTAACCTTTCAGTTATGATCTTTCTCTCTCCTCTTTTGCTGTCAGGCTGCCTCTGTGCCATTGAGGAACGGCCTCTGTGCCCTGTCGCAGACTCAGAAACTGCGCTGCAGTTTGATGGCCTACTCAGTCTATATTTACTGATAACTACTCTGTGTCTAAGGTAGATGCTTTGGGAACAGAAGATTTGCTTGCTGTACTCAAGAAGCCGGCAGTTCTGCAGAGGTCAGGTCTGTGTGAAAAGTGTTTAGAGTAGGGCTCAAGGGGCAATGGTCAGCCATCAAACCCGTGCGTTGTAGATACCTGTGTGTTATCCTGAGGAGAGGTCCCCAGCTTGGCTCAGGAGTCCCTGGTTTTATTCGGAACCCCTGCTCTAGGCTGGAAGTCAATGGGATTTGAATGAAGGTGTCGTCTCTCAAAGGAGGGCTTGGGCTCTGAGGCTGTGACTGGGCAGTTCAGAGACTGCTCCTTCTCCATGTCAGGCATGTGCTGAGGACCTGCCCCTGCAGGACTGAAGAACTGAGGACCAGGGCGCTTGCCGCCCAGCCGGGTTTTCATGCCCTCCCTCCCCCGAAGTGTGGCTAAGCCTTCTCCTAGGCCAGGGCTGTTTCCCTGACCCTCTGCTCTGGGAGCCTGACTGAGAGCTGTCATCAGGGAAAGATCCCCGCATGCAGATGGCTTCCTCAAACAAATTATTTAAGAGCTGTTGCCAAGAAGCCATAGGGACTCTCTGGTCCCACTGACTGAGGAGAGAGTGGTTTTCCATCTGTTCACTCAAAAACTCATTTCCGCCCAAATGAGGTTATTTAATCAGACGGCTTTCCCCTCTGTCTCTGTTGCTCCCAAATCCCAGACCTCCTGCCTTGTAATAGAACTGGAGTAAGAGGATCCTGAAAATGGGGGGAACTCTTTGAGCGTGAAACTTTCTCTTCGAAGGGGCTAGAGGGTCAGGTTGGGTCACCTGCTCAAGACAAAGTGACCCATTCTGTGGTGTGATTAGCAGCCATTGGTCTGCTTTCTGGACCCATGTGTTCTCCTTGAACTGGGGCCCGCTGGCTCCTGGGTGCTCCCTCTCAGCTGGGGAGTCCTCTTAGTCTAAGTGGTCGGAAGCGGAGCTGGCAGCTGCTCTGGGGAGGTGATGCCCACAGGGCCACCCTCCGCTTTCCTGCGCACAACCTGAGGAGAGCGCTGGAGGCAGGCTTCCTCCAACCCACGTGCATGAGAGCCCCCCAGAAGGATCCCCAAAGTGTCTGGGAAGCCTCCTCTTCTCAGGGAGCTGCAGAGGCCTGAGCCCACCTTCTTGAATGAAGGAACCATTCATCTCTGGAAACCAGGCTCCAAGGTAACACTTTTTGAATACTGACTGTGGGCCAGGCCCTGTGCTAGGCACTGGCACACAGGAGAGGGACAGGATCCCTACATGAGAGCAGCTCACCCCCCAGCAAGGGAAGCACAAAAGGACGTGAAAAATCACTGCACATAAGTTATTAGGGCTGTGATGGTGAATGCACAGAGATGGAGGGAGGGGCTTCCATCCAGGCACAAAGGATAAGTCTGAAAAACTAGATTATTTCCAGTTCTTTGTTTACCTACAGGGTTCTCAGTCCCTGAAAATGGCATCCGTTAAGCACTCAAACCACAAAATCCATCCTCTTACCCCTCTCTCCCTCACTCTCCAGATACAGTTCCCTTGCCTCCCCTGAGAATGTCTTGCTAAGGTTACTGTAGACATTCATGTGCCAAATCCAATGGGCACACCAATAATTTAACACAGTTGACGCTCCCTCCTTCCTGAAACACTCTCCTGTCTTGGCTTCCAGGGGTCCACATGCAACTTCTCAGGCCCTTCTGCAGGTTTTTCTTCCTCTGCCAGGCCTCTACATGCTGGAGCAGCTCAGAGCTCTGTCCCAGGCACTCTTCTTCTCTACTCTCTCTAGGTGGTGTCACCTGGTCCCTGTTTTTGAATAATATCTACATTGGGTAACTCCCTAACACCATCTCAGGCCTGACTTCTTCCCTGAGCGATAGGCTTGGATATCTAACAGCCTTCTCGACATCCCGCTCAGATGTAGTATGGTCTTCCTCAGCTTCAAATATCCAAAGTAGAATCCTTAGTTTTCTTCTACAGGAAACTTGACCCATTCTTCTGCATTTCAGAGAAAAATGGTACCACCTTTTAGCCAGCTATTCAAGTTGAAAATCTTAGAGTCATCCTCGAACACTCCTCCTCTCTTACACCACTTCTCCATCCCATCTTCAAGGCCTGTCTGTTCTACCTCCAAATACACCTCAAATCCTCCATGTCCTTCCATCTTTAGTGCCACCACCCTGTTCTCCATCATCTCTTGCCTGGGTGACTATACCAGCCTCCTAACCGGTTTCCCAGCTCCCACTCCTCGTCTCCACAGCAACCTCTCCTCCACAGTGGAGCCAAAGCAACCCTTAAAAAACATAATGGGAACTTAAGAAAGCAATTCCATTTATGAGAGCATCAAAAAGAATGAAATAATTAGGAATTAACTTTACCAAGATTTTATGAAAGACTTGTACACCAAAAAGTACAAAACATGGTCGAAAGAAGTTAAAGAGAATAAATGGAAAAGCATCCTGTGTTCATGGACATCACATTGACATCACATTGAGATGTCAATACTACACAAAGTGAGATATAGTATCAATGTAACGCCTGTCAAAATCCCATGATGTTTATTTGTAGAAAGAGCAAAATCCATCATAAAACTCAAGGGAACCAGAATAGCAAAGACAGTCTTGAAATAGGAGAGCACAATCCGAAGATTCACACTTACTGATTACAAAGCTACAGCAATCCAAACGGTGTGGTGCTGAGAGGCGGAGAAACAAGACGGCGGCCTAGGGAACAGCTGCGCCCGCCGCCTCCCGCAACCACGTCAAAATTACAACGAAAATACAGAACCACCAGCACTCAGAGCCTCCTGAGATCTGGCTGCACAGAAGCCCCACAACCAGGGAGCTGAAGAAGCACCGAGAGCGGCCCCCCGCCCAGGGCTCCAGGCTGGGAAGAGACGTCCCCACAACTTAGGGCAGTGAAACCAGCCGGGACTGTCCCTGAGGGTCGCGGAGGCTGCGGGAGCCCCAACAGCTCCTCTAAAGGGCCCGGCACAGACTCACTCGGACGCTCCCTCTGAGCCCAGCGCCGGGCGGCAGCCGGAAAGGACCTGGGACACTCGGGGAGGAACTAACCTGCCTGAGATCCGGGCGAGAGGCGGAGGGGCGGCTTCCTCCCAGGCAGAAGGGCTGGCAGAGGCCATGGCTCCTGTGGCGAGTCCTCCCCGCACAGCCGGCAGGCAGGCGCCATATCTGAATCACCAGCACCTGACTCTCACCTTTGGCCCCGCCCATGATTCCCAGAGGCCCCGCCCCTCCCCACCTGCAGCTCATCCAGGCCATTCCCAGGGGCTTTTCTGTGCAAGTGGCCTCTCCAGCCTCATGCTCAGGACTTTCCTAAAATCTCTCAAACAAGCAGCAGCGGACCCCATACGGCTTGATAAGTGGCCCCAGGCCTGGCACTAGCCACAGCCAGCATGGCTCACAGCTTGGCCTCTCCTGGACAACGCCAAGCCCAGCACAAGCAGCAGCCAACTACGGTTTGCTGTGTAGCTCATGCTGGGGGGCCCTGGGCAAGGCACTGGTGGTGGCTGACTTTGTAACTCCCGGGAGCCCCAGAGACAGTGCACCTGGTGGTCAGACTTGACCACGCTGGATGACAACCCTACCACAGCCACGAGTGACACTCAAGGGGCACACTTGGTGAACACCAAAGCTCCACTGAAGTAAATCCTGATCCATAGGGGTGTCTCCAGCACAGCAGCCCTTTGGCTGTACTTGCAGCTGGTCCTCATAGCTGATTGGCCTGGGGGTTAATTCCTCCCAGTGATGCCAGCAGCAACCAAGGCTCAACTACAACCAAGGACAGTGCACACAGCCCACACAGGGCAGCACCTAGAAGGCCCAGCTCAGGTGTCTGGGAGGCTGAGCCACTGGACCCTACAGGACACTTACTATACAAAAACACTCTACAAATTCCAAGAGACATAGCAGCTCTACCTAATACATAGAAACAAACACCTGGAAGCAGCCAAAATGTGGAGCCAAAGAAACATGTCACAAAGGAAAGAACAGAAGGAATCTCTAAGAGGAACTAAATGAAATAGATCCAAGCAAGCTAACAGATACAGAGTTCAGGATTTTGTTTATAAGGATGTTTAAGCAGACTATTAGGGAAATAACTGAGAAAATAGATAACATAATAAAGTACCAATTTGAAATGAAGGCTACAGGAACTGAAAAGAAGAATAATTTACAGGGAATCAACAGTAGAGTGGAGGACCCTGAGAATCAAATCAGCAATTTGGAACATGAGGAAACAAAAAACACCCAATCAGAAGAGCAAAAAGAAAAAAGAATCCAGAAATATGAAAATAGTATAAGGAGCCTCTGGGACAACTTCAAGAGGCCCAACATTCGTATTATTGGGGTGCCAGAGACCAAGGAATTGAAAACCTATTTGAAAAAATAATTCCAGAAAACTTCCTCTACCTGGGGAAAGAAATAGACTTACAAGTCCAGGAAGCACAGAGGGTCCTAAACAAGAGGAACCCAAAGAGGCCCACAGCAAGACACATCATAATTAAAATGCTAAAGGTTAAAGACAAAGAGAGACTCTTAAAAGCAGCAAGAGGAAAGCAGTTAGTTACCTACAAGGGGGCACCCATAGGACTGTCAGCTGATTTCTCAACAGAAACTTTGCAGGCCAGAAGGGAGTGGCAAGAAATATTCAAAGTGATGAAAAACATGGAACTACAACCAAGATTGCCCTACCCAGCAAAGCTATCATTTAGAATTGAAGGCCAAATAAAGAACTTCACAGATAAGAAAAAGCTAAAGGAGTTCAGCACCACCAGACCAGCACTACAGGAAAAGCTGAAGGGTCTTCTTTAAGAAGCTAATGAACAATAGAATCTGATGAACTAAACAGATCCAGAGACATTGATGCATGCAACAGACAATCATATGTCAGAGGAAAGAAGGAAGGGGGGTGGAGGGTGGGAAGAGATTAACCGAAAAAGTTATATGCATAACCCGTGGACACAGTTAATAATGGGGTGAAGGCCTGGGAAGGGGGTGGGAGCGAAGTGGAGGGGATCAATTGGGGGGGAAAATGGGATACCTGTAATACTCTCAACAATAAAGATAAGTTTAAAAAGTAAAAAAAAAAAAAAAAAAAGAAACAGAAATGGTGTGGTGCTAATACAAAGACTGACGTAGAGGCCAATGGAATAGAGTCCCCAGAAGAAACCCTTGTGAATACGGCCATGGGATTTTCAGCAGAAGGGCCAAGATTGTTCAATGGGGAAAGGACAGTCTTTGCAACAAACAATGTTGGGAAAACTGGATATTCACATGCAAGTAAATGCAGTGCAATCCTTACCTTACACCAGGTGCAAAAATTAACTCAAAACGGATCAAAGACCTAAACACGAGAGCTAAAACTGTAAGATGATTAGAAGAAAACAAAGGGGAAAATCCTCATGACAAATCGGATTTGGCAATGACTTTTTACATGTGATACCAAAACACAGGGTACAATAGCAAAAATAGACAAATTGGACTTCATCGAAGTTAAAATTTTTTATTCATCCAAAGGACACTATCAATAGAGTAAAAAGGCAACCCAAAGGATGCAAGAAACTATTTGTAAATCATACATTTTACGAGGGATTAATATCCAGAATATATAAAGAACTCCTAAAATTCAACAAAAAAGCAAACAAGCCAATTCAAAAGTGGGCAAAGGACTTGAATATTTATTCAAAGAAGATATACAATTGGCTGATAAGTCATTAGGAAACAAAATGAAAGCAAAACCACAATGAGACATCACTTCAAATGAATGGCTGTTATAAAAAAAATAGCAACTGCTGATGAGGGTGTGGAGAAATTGGAACCCTGTACACTGCTGGTAGGAAGGTAAATGGTGCAGCCACTATGGAAAACAGTATGGCAGGTCCTCAAAAAATTAAAAATAGAATTATCATATGACCCAGCAATTGCTCTTCTGGGTTTATACCCAAAAGAATTGAAAGCAGGGACTTGAACAGATATTTGTAAATCCACGTTCACAGCAGCATGATTCTCAACAGCCTCAAGGTGGAAGCAATCCACAGTCCGCTGACGGATGAATGGGTGGATAAATGTGGTGTATGCACAGTGGATATTAGTCAGCCTTAAAAATGAAGAAAATTATGGCACATACTATAAGCATGGATGAACCCTGAAGGCATTCTAAGTAAAATAAGCCAGTCAGTCACAAAAGGACAAATACTGTATGATTTCATTTATATGAAGTACCTGGAAGAGCCAAATTCATAGCAACAGTGGTTACCAGGGGCTGGGGAGAGGGACAATGAAGAGCTGTTGTTTAATGGATACAGTTTCAGTGTCACAACATGAAAAGAACCCTAGAGATTTACTGCACAACACTGTGAATGTACTTAATGCCACTGAACTGTACACTTTAAAATGGTTAAAATGATCAATTTCATACTGTCTATATTTTACCACAATATAAAGAAATCTGATCCTGGCACACCCTTCCCCATCTCTCTCCCTCAGCTAAAGCCCTCCAGTGGCTTCTCATTGTCTTAAAGAATAATCTAAAATTCTTATCACAGCTACAAGGCCTGGCATTGTCTGGCTCCCAGATGGCTTACTAGAGGAATTTTCTCTACTCTCTCCACTCTGGCCACCCAATCTCTCTAACACTTGCCCCAAATTTTCTTCCCCAGCATCCTCTACGTTTCAGTGTGAACTCCATTGCCTCTCCCCTGATGGCCAGCTCAGGGACAATGCAGCCGGCTGGGGTGAAGATGACTCTGAGTTACCCGTGCCTGAGGCTGCCTTGGGCCTTAGGGGGTGGGGTGTGTGTGTGTGTGTGTGTGTGTGTGTGTAAGGGCTGGTCCCAAACTCCCACTGCCCTACCACTTATTCTCTGAACTGCTTGCATCAGGCTTTGGCCAAAGGACCCCAAGGGATGGATGTCTTTCTTTCTTGGTCAGGCAGGGATGGCCAGAGGTGGCCCCATTTGACTTCATTTGACTTTTCTGGATAAGGCACCGGGCCCATCCCTCATTCCATGGCCCTCTCTCCTGGCTTTGGAAAATTTCTGAGCACAATATTCCGGGCAGCGCCTCTCAGAGCGTGACATTGAATTATGGTTTCAGGCACAGAGGTATTTTCCTCTGTGTGAGAACCCCTTTCCCTTCCCTTCTTTCCTGACATCCATGTGGCTGGGGTGCCCATGGCTGTTGTGGGCCCCCTCCCAGCCCCAGCAGCCCAGTGCAGCGGCCTGTCTTCTGCTCCCATAGCTGAGCTGGCCTGCCAGGTGGCCAACAAGGCCGGGTCTAGACAGCCACTGCCTCGGTGTGGGGAAGGCCCACCCCAGCCTAGAAGGTCTGTGGACCCCAGTGCTGAGGGTCCCTGTAGTCCTCTACCCCAGAGGCTTGGTAGTCCCAGAGTGACAGCAGAGAGAGAAGGGACCAGAAAGAGCCCCTTTCCCTTCTCCCGCTTCGTCTTTCTCCTGGCTGAGGCTCAATGGGCAGGGCTCTGAGCGATGGGGGTGCAGGGCGGGAACACACCTCCCTCCAGCAAACAACCACCTGCAGAAACAGCCAGCAGCTAACCCCTTAACCCTGGGAGTCCATCTCCAGGTGGAAGCACCTAATATTGAATCTCCAGAAAAAACACAGGGTGGGGTGCTGTTTAGGACGCCAAAATGGGAACTTGCTCCTCTTGACTGGGAGGAGGCGGCAGGGCAATGGCAGTCACAAGGACTCTCCAGGGAGAGGTGAGAGAAGAGAGTGGAGCCCCCCTCGTTGGGAAGGTTGGGGGGGTCAGGGCAGAGGTCAAAGGGACAGATGGAGGGGGTTTGGCATTTTTAAGGAATCCTGTGGTGATTTTTATTTTAAATGTTATCACTCAGGTTCTGATGTTCTTATAAAGCCCAGGTGTGTGCATTCTGAGTGCTGAAAGTGAGACAGAGCTGAGCACACCCAGCCGGGCCAGGTGAGCAGGGCAGAGCTGTGGGAAAGTGAGAGACCAGGTGACAGACGACTACACCTCACCTCTCGGGACACCTTCTCCTGAGCCCTCCTCCCCCAAGCCTGACCACTTACCAGGTAAGCTCCTTCAACTCCTCTCATCTCCCCCCTCTGGGAGCTCCTGTATGCCCCACTCTCCACCCCCACGCCCTCAGATTTATTATCTGCACAGAACCAGAGGGCTGTCCTTCCGAGCCCACGTGGATATGCAGGCAGCAGTGCCATTAGCTGGTGAATGGTTGTCTCCTAGCTGTGGAATGACTTTATTGGATGCAGGCAATGTCTGCAAGGGAGGGCTGTCTGCTCGGCCGCTGCTCTTCTCCCAGCAGAGGGCAGACCAGCCGGGGCGCTGCCGACAGCACCATCTCTGGGTGGGTGGGTCCATTAAGTGAAACGAGCTCCGCCTGCTGGAGAAAGTAGGCCTTGGCCTACTGAAGTATGGGAGGGCAGGACTGTCTCATTCTTTCAAGAAAGTGTGCTGCCTCTGGAAAAAGACATAGAAAAGGCTCTCGGCTGCCCTGATTCTGAGTAGTCTTAGCATGATGAGAGTAAGACTAATGCTGTGCCTAATGCTGTGCCAAGCACATTATAAGTATCTTCTTGCTTCATCCTCACGATGGACCTATGAAGTAGATGTGCTAATCATTCCCTTATAGATGAGGAAACAGAGGCACTGGGAGGTGAAGTGATGGACCCAAGGCCACACAGTTAGGGAGCAAGGATGCCACGGCCACACTAGCCTCTTAGTGCCAGGGACATTTCATGAACAACATGCAAGGAGCAGGGGAAGGGATTAGAATGTTGTTGGCAGAGAGTATGACCTGGAAAACCTGACTTGCTCGCCTGTCAAATGGTGGCCTCGGGGAGTCAGGAGGCTTGGGTTCCAGTCCCAGCTTGGCCACTTTCCTCAGTCTTCTCATCTGTATAATGGGACCATGTCGGCAACCATTTCACAGGGTCACAATGCTGTAAGGAAACACGGACACTTCAGGCCAATAGAGAAGTGCTGGAAACAGAGGCACTGAGAGGTGAAGTGATGGACAAAGGACTCAAGGCCCTGGGGCTGGTAGAAACGGAAATGAACAAAGACTGAGGCTGAAACCCCGTGTGCTGTCTGAGTACCTGAGGACCAGACCACCCTCAGCTCAAGGCTCCCTGCTGAGATGTTCCCGGTGCGTTCATGGTGTGAAGGAGCATCACAGCCCCGACAAACAGAACCTTCCATGGTGCACACACAGTCCTCATCCACACAGGCATGTTTCTTTGGTTTTATTATTACAAACACACCATGGCTCTGCCAAACCTGGGAAATCCTGGGCTCTGCGTGCTCTCTGATCTACCTGGACAGGGCCACACAGAAGTGTCCAAGCCACATATAGACTCGAGACACGTTTGACAGAGCAGTTCAACTCATAGCTTATAATGACGCCATTTCTCCAGCTGTGAAAGAGCTTTACAAAAACTGTGCCAGGACATCCCCATGATACTGGGTTGCTTGATTCATGTTTTGGGAGCTCCATAAACTTCGGTTCCCTTTTCCGGAGCTGCTGGCATAGGCAGGAAAGTCCATGTGTGGGACAGGTCCTTTCTGGAAGTAAATGTAAGGCAGTGACGTCCAGGTCCCTCCATGAAGTGGGTTAACAGCCATGTTCAGAGAGAACAAAATAAAACTACATCTCTCTCCTTCCTCCCCCAACCCGCCCAAGGCTCATTATGGTGTGGCCCATGTACATTTAAATGTGATATTTGGTTTCAAAAACATTCAGTCTCTTTGGCAAACTGAGAGAAATCGGCAAGGAGCTGCAGAAGTGCATTCTTCCTGTGGTCCTCGCACTAGTGCTTCATTCTGTCTAATAGCCGCTGGTAGACAGGAGCTGAAAGAGAAGTTTGAAAGGTGAGAGGGATGCAGACTTCCCCAGGTCTGCCTAGGGCCTGTCAGCACGGCCTCCTCCTGCGTACTCCCCGGCACACAGCAGGTGCTCTGGGGTTTGTGAAACCTCCTGTCTTAATGCGGCTCTGAACCGGGCTTTTCTACACCTGCCGGCTTGGACCATGTCCTCACCGGTGGCTCCTGCCAAGCCCCTGTGCAATATTTCCAGGCTCCCAAAGCCAAGCATTTGCATCAACCCTAAAAGGTGGGTACTCTTATTATCTCCATCTTATAGAGAAAGAAATTGGGTGCTCTGCGTCTGACCTCGAAGGCCAGGCTTGCTTTATTGCACCGTGATGTATTTATCTATATAAAGCAGATGGTAGGTATGGCCTGCTTGGGGGTAAGGCCCAAACAAGTCAACGGGGACTTCAAACGCAGACCAGACTTACCTAGTTTCACAGAGCTCTGGGCAGCCTGAAAGAAAACACAAGGTGTCAGGTTTTCTAGAGAAAGGTATACCTGGCACCTGCTTATGGCAGTGGCTTCGCTCATTGCCACCCCTGCTCAGAACAATTGCTGGGGATGAGGAAGGGGGACATGGAACTGCTGGGCCCTGGGGAGCCTCTCAGTTGGCCTCAGCAGCCTAAGTGATACGCAAACTCCTACCAAGTGGAGACTGAGGTGAACATTCCTGGGAGACCTCAAAGCCAGGCTTCCACCAAGACCACAGCCTAAAGCTTGGGGAGCTGGGACTGCACAGGGGTGGCGCTCAGGGTAGGAGCTCAGGGCCAAGAACCCTTCCTGAAGGGCACCAAGGACACCCCTCTTCCAAAGGGAAAGTGACACATTCCAGCTGCAGGCCTCTGGGTTAAGGACTACCTCCTGCAGGCTCTTCTTTTGAAGTGCAAACCTTCTGTTAGGTGCCCACTGACCAGAAGTAGCAAAGCAACCTGAGCGGGGCTCCTGGGCCCTGGGCAAGGTTGGAAGCAGAGTGAGAAGCACAGAAGCGATCAGAGAGGTCCTGAGAGGGGGTGGGGCTAAGGCAAGGAAGGGAGGCTCCACACACACAGCTGGTCTTGTATCCAGAACCCACACCATGGTCCAGGAAGCCCCAGTATCACCCAAGGGGGGCCATGTCATGGAAAGCAGAAGGGGAACTTGAAGGCCCAGGCTCAGGGCAGGCCAAGCCGGGCCACGGAAGGTGAATTCCTTGGAGATGGATTCTGGAGCTGTATCTGTTGTCCCCAGCAGTGGCTTCCCTACGGACAGAGACTCAGAGGCCTCAGTGTGAAGGCCTGGGCCTTTGCCCACGAAGGAAGCAGGGGCTGCCTGGGTTCTTTTCCCTGAACTCCACACAGGATGGATGCCCCAATGGGAGAGGGAAGAAGATCCAAAGAGAGCCCTGGGACAGCAGCCAAGGAAGACAGGGGATCTGGAGAGCCCCTCCATGGGCCCAAGAAGAGGACCCAAGGCTGCTCAGACCAGGGCGAACCTAGCAGGCATCTTACCCTGGAAAATGCTGACGCCTGTCTGAAAATTTCAAGTGCAGAGTCTGCAAGTTCGTCCCCTCGTTCCTGAGGTCTGTTGGCTGGGGATGAAAGGAAAGGCAGCTTCGGTGAGAGAGAAACTATTAGCATGTCATTCCTAACAGCCATGACTGAGGGGCACTGTTGGGCTTTCTGGCTCACATTTTCCAATGAATTTTCCCCTTATAACTTTCATAACGCATGGCAGAATTTGGTCCGTGGGGAGCGAGCACAGAGAAAGGTGGGTATACAAGCGAGGACAGAGGCTGGACTCAAGTTCGGCTCTACCCCGTGGTCAGGAGAGCTGCCAGGGGGCGTGGCGCTGTAAGAACCACGTTCCCGGCGCCTGCCTGTGACAAACTGTCTGTGTGGGCTGAGGCGGCCAGGCAGTTCAGCAGAGAGGCTGTCCTCACGTCACTTGACATGGTGTCTTTGAAACAACAGCTCCAATTCGCTTTCAACCAGCCACAGAGATGCCGTCCATGCAGACTCAGTTTGCGTGGTGCGCCTTACTCCTAAATTTGCTTCGGGGAGTCTTTCTGTCCAACACCAGCAGCTAGAGAAGGGCCCAGCTGCTAACTGAGTGGGAGTGGGATGCCTCGGGGCCTCACCTGGCGGCTGCAGGACGCTGGAGATGGCATAGACCACGCCGTTGGTGGCCATGATGTCGGCTTCGGCAACAGGCTCCTTATTGACACTCACGACATTATTTTTCTGGGAGAGAAAGAGGCAACGGCTGTTGAACACAGAGCACGCTTGTCTCATTCATTCAGCAAATGTTTACTGAGCACTCCTAGATGTCAGATCCTGTGCTAAGGGCTGGGACACTGGTGGAAGGAACAGTCCCTGCCAGCTACAGACGACTGGTCTGGTGGATTCACTCTAGTCCCTTGTGTGGACTAGGCTCACTGTAATTTACAAATGCTCTATGTGTTCCTCACCCTCACAGCAGGGTATGGGGACGAGGCACACACTATTGCCTCACTTAACAGAAAAGGAAACTGAGATTCAAGAGAGGCCAAGAGCCTCCTTTAAGCTAAGTTGGTAGGATGGATGGGGACAGAAGCCAGGCCTCCAGGTCTGGGTAAAAGGCTCTTTCCACTTCTCCTCAATACCCTACTTAAGATTTTCTCACAGGAAGCACACCAGGGTAAATCTATCCCAGGATTTCCCGAACAGCCCGCATATCAGACCCAAGGGGTAAAAGGGGGAACTGAAGCCTGTGACAGACAAGACCTGACACCCAAATCTAAGAGCTGGAAGAGTCTCAGGTGACCTGCATAAGTCAAACAAGTCATCCCTGCCTCCCTACATGACTTCCCATGCTCTGGAAAGAAACCGATGAGCAAAGGGATGGCTCAAGGTCAGGAGAGAGCAGGGAGCAGAGGCTGACCCAGCTGCGTACTGGAAGAGTGGTCCCTCCACAGGGGGCGTCAGTGGCCTTGGCTGGTGCAGCTAGGGAGGCTCCAGGCAGCTCCAAAGTGGAATATTTATAAATGTGCAGAGCAAGGGAAGGCTCACAGATGGAGCATCAGAAGAAAAGCCTTTTGAGATGGTCTGGCTCATGGTACAATTCAGTGAGCCCTGGATTTGTGGGATGGAGTGGGAAGGGAGTTGGGGATAAATCTCTCAAGACATAAAAGTAATTGCCTATCATCTCCTTAAGGGAAGGAAGACCTAAGAGCCTCTCCCAGATGCCAATCAGATGCTTCATTCTCTTGCAAATCTGGAAGTTCTTATTCATGTCTAACCATAATCCCACTTGATTTCCCTGAAGACCCTTTTCTATTTTCTTTCTTTGTACAAAATGCACTCAGAGGTTCAAGGTGTATCTTAGAGACTTGTGTGTGTCTAATGCCATTCGAGGGTGAGGTGCGCCTGGAACCCTGGTGGAAGGGCACAGCCAGCCTTTCAGTTTTCAGACACACTCACTGAGCTAACTTCCAGCTTGTCGCCTTGGAGAGACTTCAGCCGCACCAGGGCCCCGATGCCTCCGCTAACCAGGATTTCATCACCAATGTGGTATTTCAGGATGTTGGCAAGCTCCTTGGCATTGCCTGCGGGTTTGTGGGAAAAAAAGCAGAGTTAATCCCAAGGTTGGTAATTGGTGTGGTCAAGGAGGGCCCAGAGGAGAAGATACAAGTGGTCACCCCTGAGATGGAGAACTCCCTGCCTGGCTAATAAATACTCACTGAGCACCTACTGTGTGCTCTGCTCTCTGTCCCACAATTATGATCAGGGAAACAAGACACATGTCTGTGGCCATGGATCTCCCCTACAGTCATGGGCTGCTGGGTTAAAGAACATGCTCTCTGTGGTGCTGAGGAGTTAATCCATACTCCTCTGTGAGCATGACTCATGTTTCCATGAGCTAAATATTTGCTTGGAAAGCCAGGGACCTTTCCAGAACAGGCATCTGGGACATTTCATCATCAGCGTGGCTCCCGATGGCTATAACACAGTAGTAAAATATTTACACATTCTGCTCTCAAAAGCATATTCTGAGACGG
This sequence comes from Miniopterus natalensis, assembly GCF_054644295.1. Lineage (NCBI taxonomy): Eukaryota > Metazoa > Chordata > Mammalia > Chiroptera > Miniopteridae > Miniopterus > Miniopterus natalensis. The sequence goes on from NC_142084.1 coordinate 19,852,093, forward strand.
CTATTTCCTGCAGGGAGAACTTAAAAGAGTCAACAGCTGCAATCTGGAGGAGCTATGGAGCCGATGAGGTCAGGGGCGAGGGGGGGATTCCCGCCACAGCATCTTTCCTCCTTACATCTCAGCATTCCTTCCAGCCCACATCAGCTTCTCCACCAACTGGGGAAGCATCCGATTGCTCATAAAGGTGCACAGGCATTTCCCAAATTAAGTGTGGGAGGCAATTCTTCAAGCTGCCAGCTGCTCTCTCATCTCTATCAAGGCTGCCACTACTGCTCACATTACCGGCCAAATGGCTGAATTTCCCCAGGGCTTATGGACGGCTATTTCGAGCATCTTGGAATTGAGAACAGAGGAAGTTTTAAAGCATTTTGGAGAGTTCGCTTGGTTATTGACACATCCACATTAATGCTGTGTGATGGAGCCAACAGGTACCAAGTGATTTCCAAATATACACAGCCCGCAGCTGGCTAGGCTTCCCCTCCGCAGAGACTCCGCCAGCCCCCGAGGTGCCAGGCCCTAACACCTGGACTGACCGCTGACACCTGGCTGGCGGCTGGCTCGCCACCCTCAGGAGTGCTGGGGTCTAATCCTGCCCCCGGCCGGAGGCACGGTGTCTTTGGGAAGCTTTGCCCTCACCCCTCTTCTCTCCCCACAGCTGAAAATGAAACAGAAGCCAGGAAGGCTCAGGCCACCTGGGGAATATTTCGTTCCTGCTGGACAGAGAGAAGGTGGAAAGTTTATGTTCAGAACGGACTTCCCTCTTCTCAGGAACATACGTCAGTATCAGAGACATAGACGTTCATTTAGCAATAAAGAAAATTAAACAGGACACAAATTCAGCTCATAGCTGCCTGAACTTTCTATTCCGTTCCAGTGCAGGATGGGAGGTGTGGACTATGTGGGCCCCAAGGTCTGGCCAATGTCCTTCCTCCTCAGGCCCACCTTTCTGTGATGGGTGGAAGTGTCTCTCACGGACATGCGTCAGAACTCAACACCGCAGCCCTGTCCCCCGTCTCCCTGTCCCCCTGTCCTGCTTCCCCACCATCACAGCCATTACCGGTGGAAGATGTATGCCCAGCACTGTGGGGAACACCTCATTTAATCCTCACAACGCACTGAGCAAGGTACTCTTACCACTCTCCTTTTTCTAACGGGAAAGCTGAGGCTCAGAGAGGTTGAACAACGTGCTAAAGGTCACAGCTGGTAAATGTCAGAGCCAGGATTTGAACCTGCTTTCGGGTAGTCCGGGAGCGCAAGCTCTTGACCCCTAGATTTCTTCTCAAACATCCTCAACTACATTTCTAGGGCTGTGACTGGCTTCTTCGTCAAGCTTCATCCCAAGGGACATTTAAAGCAGGTAAAAGGTTCATTATCACTGTTCTCACAGGTCCTGAGTGGAAGCCATGTCTTGGTGACTGGTTGCTATCCACCCCGAAGTCCTTTCTGCTCTTCTCTGCCTTGTTTGGTACCGGGAAGGTACTGCTGTGAAATGTGTCGTCCGGGCTCCCTCACTCACCCCCCTATAACCAGCTGACAGGAGGCCCGGCAGGCAGTGGGCGTGCGGGAGGAGACGGGCTGAGGCTGGTGGTGACCATGGTTCTGACAGCAGCTGTATGTGGCTCTGGCCACTGTCCTGTGCCCCTCATCCAGCTCTCCCTGGTCCTGCCCACCCCACCCTGTCCCCAGGCCTGGGGTGGTAAAGGCTTCCCATGGTTGTTAGTCCCTGGGAGCCATTACCCTTCGCTAGATCCTTAATCCAGCCCACAGATCTGCCAATAGCTTTCTCATTACGTTTCTTTCAGTCAAACCCTTTGTAATGTGCCAACTCTTTCCTGCTGGGACCCTGACTAATATAGTTACTTCAGAAAAGCTGAAAAAAATGTATGTAAAAAGCTGAAAAAAAAGTACCCAGGAGTTTGTTCAGCTCTCCCGGAGGCATGGCTTGGAAGGCTTCATCGGTGGGAGCAAAGACTGTGTAGACCCCTTCCCGGTTGAGCGTCTCTGTCAGCCCTGCAGACTGGATGGCGGCCACCAGCATGCTGTGGATACACAAACAGAAAATGTCACCTGCCTTGGGGGGCCGTCACTTTCCCACACATACCTCTCCACTGCAGGCAGGTGGAGCCCAGAGCACTGGGATTCACCCTGCCACCCTGTGCAAAGAAAAGGGGCGATCCCAGTCTGTCTCTTCTCTCCTGAATGCTTAGCTCAGCTAAACGGCCAGGAGTCAGAGGCCAGGGTGGGAAGAGGATGGGAGAGACCAGCAGCGTGGCTGCCCCGGAGACCGGCTGAGACACTGGGCCCCGGAGACGTGCTTCTGGGGAGGGTTTCCCAGGCTCTTGCGCAGGCGGCTGAACTCAGGGACAGAACACACTCAATGTCATGGCACCTAGTGGTGAATGAGGTAGTCAGAAACGGAGAAACGGGCCACAAAACGGCACAGGAAGCCTGAAGAGTAGCAAGAAACGTTCAAGTGCAGTTAGTAGATACTACAGAGTGAGAGAGTGAGACTCACATACATTCAAAACCAGGTGCTCAAAAAACCAAAAACAAACAAAAAAACCCGCCAAAAACCCATGTGCTCAGCTCACCTGGGACTTCAGATTGAGAATGGGATGCCTTCTTTGTACTTTAATAATAAAATGCCAGCCCTTCCTGTTCCCCATGGATGTGAGGCTTACACTCCCAGAAATAACCCTTTTTTTCAACTTAGGCTAAAGATCACCCTGATCTTTTCCACACCCAAAGCCTGGAAGGTCACACCAGCATGTAACTAGTGTTCACTGAGCCCTAGAGGGAGGGGGCAGCTTGACAAATAGCTGACACCCACATCCTCTCCAGCATGACCGCTTGGCAGAAGCCCCGCCCTGGGATGGGCTGGTTACCTGAAGCGATTGTCCCCCTTCAGGACGTCCATGACGGTCCCCACTGGGGGGGTCAGCATCCGGTCCATGGTGAACAGGGTCCCGTACCTTCCCCTCTTGTCGTGGGCGGCGATACAGCTGTTCTCGATGCACAGGCTCTGTGGAAGGGGCGCAGAGACAGGATGCGTTATCCCCCCAGGTGGAAGCCCCCTGACTTGTGCTGATGGCTTTATCTACAAACATCAATGAATATATATTGGGGTGGGTTTTCAAGAGTAGGATAAAATGATGTGTTTTCTCCAGGAAAGAAAAACATAAAAATGGTGTTCCTTAAGGAAAGAGGGCCGTAGAGGCCCCAATAAAGTCACAAAGAGGCCCCGAAATGAGAATCTCATGTTACATGAGGTCCATCAACCATGATCAAATAAGTAGGTTGGGTCTATTGATTGATTTATTTAACAGATGTCAACACTCTTTGTTCAAATGGTGCTGGCTGGTCTCCAGCAAGAGCTAGGCTGTGTTGGGCTTCCTGCTTGCTATTCCAGGGTAACTTTTGGGTCTGAAGAGAGAGACGAGATAGGAGAGAAGAGAACCTTTGGACCAAGGAGGGCTGTGCTTCAGTCAGGGGGCTTCTCTTCACATAAGCTAAGAAGGATTCAGACGTCCAACCCCCGCCCTTTGCCCATCCTCTGGGTGCAAGGTGGATGCTGCCCACCCAGCCAGCTCAGACAGGCGTGTGGCTTCTTCCCCAGGGCCTCCAGGAAAAGAGGGTCTAATCCTGCACAATCTCATCGATCCTTTGATATCAGATATACTTTGCAGAAATTCCTTCCTTCCTTATCAGAAACCAGTTCACGGGCAAGCTCCAGGTTATTGAGGACTTTAAAAAAAACAAAAACTAATACAGCTTCTATTTTTTAGACCTGAGACAAGGGAACATGACCCAGAACTTACGTTACGATAAACAAAAACTCTTAGTTTTTTGCCGCCCAGAGTGTCCAGGGTCTGTCCGTGATACAGATACTTGGAGGCCAGCTGGTCTTTAACCATGTGGTTCCGAAGCAAATTCTTCATACGGGCGTCAATGTGAGGGGCTCCATCTGCAAGAGGAGGTGTGGTCAGGTCCAGGGGCATGCCCCAGAAAGGAAGAGCAGAGAGAGACATGTGGCGAAGAGCTCGCTGTCCTTGACTTTGGAAATGGAGATTGAGAAATCAAGTGAGGCTGCAATATTCCTTAACATCTGGCACCTTCTGTGACTTACAAAAACACAAGAAGGTCCAGCTAATCAAGGGGGTTTGGAGTTTTGCCCTAAGAGGGAGGGGAATGCATGGACACAACTTGGCCCAGGTCTCGGCCTTCCCCGAGGCCAGGACTCAGCTGTACTCTGACGCTGACCACCTGACTAGCACAATGGCCATTGACCCTGCAAATAAAAAGGCAGGGGAGTGCTCTGCTCCCCCGACAGATGCAAGCCCTTGATTCTGAGGACCAGAGCCCCAAACGCATTCTCTGCTCTGCCAAAGAGAACAGCAGCAGCTCTGAAGTTCCCGGGGAAGTCACATCTGCTTTCAGTTGAGCTGGGGGGCAGTGCTAATGTCCCACAGGGTGATGTAAATCAGGGAGGTGACAGCGGGGGGGCAGCTGCCACCAGTGACACCCTCACAGGGATGCCTTCCTGACGGTACCTTTGAAGACAGAATTCAGGGGGGCCAGGAGAGTCAGCCGCTCATTTCCAGAGAGGTGAATGCTAAGGCCCGCTTGTTTGAAAAGGTCAATGGCGGTGGAAACATCGGACTCTGCTGCCAACTCAAACAGCGTCTTGGCTACGAGGAAGGAGAAAGTGGGTTCAAAAGTTAAAAGTGCTGTTTTCATTTATCATTCATTCACCCCAGAGCATGACATACATCAGCAGGAATGTCACTTCGTGAGTCAACAACGCCTCTAAACACTGCTGGGACGCTGCGGGTTCGTGTCATCAGGGGACTGTCACCCAGAAAACCTCGTTGGTCGGGGAAGTGAGGTGAGGTTTGGTGGGGCAGAGATCAGCCACTGCCCCAGCCCTCAGGCAGGGCACTAATGCCAGGGACAAAGACAGCCACCCCACGTCATGGCTTCTGAAGAGCAGATAATGCCAGTGACCACACCCATGGAAAAAGCGTTCCTCTGGTTTGGTTTTTCCTCTGAAAATTCTTCACTCATGGGCAGTGGACTTGCCTGGAATTCCAGAGTGGGGCTAGGATGCTGAATGAAACCCACGCCAAAGCCCATTCGGTCATTCCTCCCAGGGTCACCCTGGGGTGTTTAGACACTACTGAGAAAGCAACTGCCCTCTGTGCCAACCAGAACAGGCAGATCTTCAGAAAGGCTCCTATGATTGAGTCATTCCCTCCCCACTGCCTCCAAGACAACGTCTGGAATCCCAAGCCTGGATTCTCCATAATGTGGCCGCAACCTACCGGGTTCCCAGGCCTTCTCTCCCGAGAGACTGTGAGCTGGGCGCAGGCAGGGAATTGGCCCCAAAGATACCTGAATTCCCCCAGCCCTGCCACCATGGATGGCAGAGGGGACAGTGTGCCTGGTGGGTCCAAGGCCCACCGAGGCCTGGCTTACCTGAGTCTGGGATGAGCAGCTCGTCGATGAAGTGGATCACACCGTTGGTGGCCAAGATGTCTTTGTTGGAGATGATGGCCTTCCCGTTGATGGTGAGCATGTCCCCGCTGCAGCCCACATCCAGCGTCGTGCCCTGCAGGGTCTCCACGGACAGCCCCGCAACAATGGCTTCGGCACACATGGCTGACTTCAGGATGTGATTGTTCAGCAGGTCTGGGGGCCAAACAACACAGGTGGTCGGCGCCGCTGCAGGCTGCCCACAGCTGCGAGGATTCTGGTCTCGCCCACGCTGACCCGAGGCCGTGGCACCACCTGGCCCGGATCGCCCTCTCCTCCTGCCTGCTGTCCTTCTAAAACTATCCGGGGCTCTGTGGTCAGACTGCCTGAACCTGAATCCCAGCTCTGCCACTTACCAGCTGTGGGACCAGGACAAGCAATCTAGCCTTTTAGAGTCTGAACTTCCTCAGCAGCCAAATGGAGATGAGCATAGCATTCATCTCCCAGGGCTGAGGCAAGGATGACACTTGAACTTCAGGCTAAATTCTCTTATTAGTACCTAAACTTCAGGAACAGGGGAAATGCTCAGATGAGTTTACCCTGGGACTTTGTATCTACTGACCTTAATAAAAATGTAAAATGTGGTAGGAAGAGGTGGAAATAGTAGCAAATGAGGTTATGAATTATTTGTACATTTGATTTGCTTTTGTACATTTTACCCAAAGGTCTTCTAGTTGCCAGGCTGTCTTAGGGGTTGGGAATGGTAACCAGGAAGATACGGTCTTTGCCACCCCACCCATAAATCATAAATATAATCATTTATTTACTTGTCCAAATGCTGCCTTAGGGACCAGGCAGGGGCTGGGGGCCCTAAGGAAGCTACAAGGAGCAGACGAGGGGGCCGTGTCCCAGCCCCAGCCAGGCAGAGCAGGTTCTGGGACTGCCGCTCACCAAAGTCACCAAGGCCCTTTGTCTTATGTTCCCACCGCAGAGGCAAGTTTCAATTTGTCCTGAGTATGGGAGCCAAAACTGCGCTGTCATAGTCAGGAGGAAGCTCTGAGCAGCCTTGCAGGGCCATCGGTGCCTGCAGAAGTGTCGAGGGCCTTGGAAGCCAATGCTGACCCGATTCAGCAGGCGGGGAAGAGAAAGAATGGCAAGACTGCTATGGGAACGAGGCCTTGGGGATTTAGTTTCTCGGGTACGGAAACTGAAGGCAAGGGTGGGGTAGGGGTGATCTGCCAGGGCCACTCGCAGGGTGAGCAGGGCCAGGGCTGGAAGCCAGTCTTCAAACAGGGCACACCCGCCTGGGGCCGCTTCTCCCCTGTCTGCCAACCCACTGGTGACAACAGGACACTGTGGGATAAACTCGCGGCCTCTGCCTTCCAGCTGCCAGCCAACCCCCATAGAGGGCACTTGCTTTGAGCAAGCAGGTTATCGAGTAGTGAAAGGTAGGTGTGCATAAAGGGAACATGAGGGTGTTTTTTCTCCCTTTATAATAAGGAGTTCTGATACCTACAAGATAAAAATATGCTCTGTACAAAAATATGTTTTAGGAGCAGCATAGCTCTTAATGGAAAGTTAAATATGGTGCAATGCAACCACATCTTATCTCCTCCAGGAAGCTTCCAGGCCCCTCAGGCTGCATGTACCCCACCGTGTCCTGTCCTCATGGTGAGTATCCCTGTCACTCTGATCTTTTTTAAGCCTGTAGTCCCCACTAGGTTTAAACTTCCTTGAAGGCAAAGGCTGTATCAAGTTCACTTTTGTGGCCGTTACTGGCTCAGGCCAGACACACAGAGCAGCACAACATCTGGACACAGCAGGTCCCCACCTGTGCTTTCAGCAATGTGCCCTTTCCTGTCCCTGCCTGGCTGCAAGGAGAACCTCTTGCATTTATAGGTTGTTGGAAATGCATCAGGCATTGTATATAATAACTTTTCAAAGTCTGAATAGATTCAAAACAAATGAAGTCATCCCTGGATCATATCTGGAAGGAGTCAGTGTGGTTGGGGCACAGAGGGGACCGGAAGCCTGCTTTGCGGGGGGCTCAAGGATGACCAGGCAGCAGCTCACTGGCTTTGGAGCTGAAGGGGGCAGGGCAGGGGGTGCACAGAGCCTGGTCTCCCCTCCGAATCTCCTCACATGCTTGGTCCTTTCCCTCCTCCGGCAATAATCAACGCACGCCCTAACTTAGGCTCGCTGTGGAGGTGAGGAAGGACACGGCAATGAGGAGTCAAGAGCCAACTGCTGCCGTTTTTAAGTGTCATTCTTGATTACCCAGGACACCCCTGGCCAGATGCAGGATGGGTTCAAGGGTCAGCGCGATGATCCCATTTCAAGGATGCCAGGACCTGCTACCCTCTCCCGGTATCACCAAGCTGCTGCCCACCTGGCAGCCTCGTTCCGGCTCTGACCGTTTAGGCCTTTAACTCTCCCCGAGTCGGCCTGGACCTGCTCTGCACCTCCTGCTCTGCCTCGCTCCTCAGCCCGACTGTGTGCCCAGGCAGAGCTGCCAGACTCCGTATGCGCCCCTCTGACGGGGCTCTGCTCTGGCCTCCGCAGAGCAACGAGGCAGGGTGGCAGGCGCATGTCTGTCCTGGACGAGAGCAGGCCTTGGGCTCAGCGTGGCTGCTCTCGTGAGGTGGCAACATGAACGGAGGGGTGCTCACCTCTCAGGGCCTCTGGGTCCCCCAGGATCCGGTTCAAGGTCTCAGCGGGGATCTTCTCAAAGGCCTCATTGGTGGGGGCCAAGAGTGTGAACTGGCCATCACCTTCAAGCACGGTGTTGAGCCCCGAGGCAGCCACAGCAGCCTGTGGGGAAGGGGGGGGATGAAGCGCTCCCTGAAGGCTCTGGGAATTTCTGCAGACGAGAGACACACACACCCTCACCAGTCCTCCCTCAGAGGGCTCCAGGCTTTTGCAGAAGCCCAAGACGAAAAGAAAGGCTAACCAAAGCCCACCTCCTACCACGGCCTCAGGGGCCTTGCCCAGCCTGAGCCCCAGCGCCTCCAGCCACGCCTGTTACTTCCTGTGCCTTCTCCCTTCCCACCTCCAGCCTGGGCCCCTGTCCTCCCCCCTTCTTTGCTTTCTCTGACTCATTTCTCTAGGTAGTCAACTCGACATTGCCTTCCACCCCCCCACACCCTGCTACCGACCCCCCAATGAAAACAAGTCTGTTACCCTGACCTGCACAGATTGCTGTCCTGCTCACGGTGTAATTAAATAGTTATTGGTAATAATTATTGTATGAGCCCTGTGAGTGTAAGGATCGTATCACCCATTATCTACAGAGCAGCCAGAATGATCTAAAAGCATAAATGGCGCCTGGCTGGTGTGGCTCAGTTGGCTGAGCATCATCTGTTGCACCAAAAGATCGCTGGTTCGATTCCTGGTCCGGGCACATGCCCTGGTTGCAGGCTCAGTCCCCAGTGGGTGGCGTGCAGGAGGCTGCTGATCGACGTTTCTCTCTCATCAATGTTTCTATCTCTCCCTCTCCCTTCCTCTCTCTCAAATCAATAAAAACATATCTATATAAAAATAATAAAAATAAAAGCATAAATGGCTTCCTAATGCTCTCAGGATGAAGCTACACTCCTTTGCCAGGTCTGCAAGGCCCTGAAGGAGCTGGCCCTTGCCCGCCTGGCCATACGCCCCTCTCCTTGTGGTTACCTAGTTGTCTTCCCTCTGGCCCCACTGGCCTCCTGCTTACATCCGAGCCTTCACTCATTTCCTCCTGCCCTCCCCTCTGCCGGCTGAGCTTTTGAACCCGAGTTCTGTATAACTGGCTGTTCTCCTCCTTCAAGCCTCAGCTCAAGAGTCACCTTTCCCAGAGAGGCCTTTCCTGACCATCAGTACAAACTAGCCTCGTCTGCTCACCACTTACTGATCACACGCTTAGCACAATCTATGGGAACCTTGTTTGTTTCTTGTCTGTGTCCCCAGAAAGAATGTACATGCCACTGAGGACAGAAACGTGCACGTCTTGTTCACCTCTCTACCCTTGGCACACAGAACAATGCTCGGGAGGCAGCAGGTGCTTAACGGTGTGTTTGCAGAAGGAAAGATGGGCATTAGAGAGAAGCAGGGAAGGAATACGTGCCAAAACTAAACAGGGAGAGGCGGTCGCTCAGTGAGGATCAACTGATGTTAACCAAAAGGTGTGCCACCCACTCTGTGGGAACATCATTCCCACGCAGACTCCTGACCTATGAGTGACCCGGAAGGAAAGCAGGGAAGAGCTTAGAAGGCAGGGTCCCCAGGACCCTCCAGAGCCACTTCCTGAGGCCACCGCAGTGCGGCCAGCCCGGGGTGTTTGTCTCTGTGTTGGAAATCTCCAGGGGAGGAACCACCCCACTCCCACTCAGTATCCTTTGTGGTCAGGAAGTTCTCCTTGAATCAGGGCAAAACCCCTGACAGGGCAGCCTGTGTTCACTTCCTCTGAGCAGCTGTTGCCAAGAGGAACACCGGCTTGCCACTCCACTTGTAAGACAAATGTCTTCTGGACAGTGGGGAAGGGGCAGTATTCCATGGTGTCTGTCTGCTGGCCTGGGCTCCGAGGACACACGGGTGTGACTGAAGCAGGGCTCCCATGTGGGGACACGTGGTCAAGATCAGGCACCCTGACAGACCATTTATTCTAGTCCTGCCTGTGGGAACCACCACCTGGGAGGAAGTGCCCTCCCACTCTGGAACCCACAGTGCAAGACCCTGTCCTGCCGTGGCCACAAACCACTGAACTTCCTGGGGGAGTCAAGGAAACGAAAGCTTTACAAAGGAGAAGATAGGCTAAGGGAATTTACAGCAGATTATGATGTTTCCTTGTGGCCAGGCTGAGGGTCTGATTAGTGGATTCTCCAAGTTCATGGGCATTTAGAGGAACTTGCTCCATGTCCCCTAGATGCCCATGAACACGGAGAAATCCTCAGCTCCTCCAGCAGAAGAAGCCCCTCTCGGGAGGCAGTGTAGGCTGGGCCTCCTCCCAGGTCGGTCCCTCACCCGAAGGGTCTCGAAGGTGTCCTCGATCTCGATGATCTGCTGGATGTTGTTGGTGGTGGTGGAGATGACCTTATCAATGAGGTGCACCACACCGTTGGTTGCATGGTGGTCAGCCTTCAGCAGCCGGGCACAGTTGACAGTCACGATCTGCCCAGAGAAGGAGCGAGGATGAGCAGTTAATACGTCAAAGCACAATCTCGAAGCCCCAGGCAGGGAAGACACAGCACAGAGTGTGGGTTCCACAAGATGGGGGACAAGAGGCCCGAGGAAATGCAGGTACAGGAGGCAGAGGATTATCTGTAGCTGTCACCTGCGGGGCCAAACCTCAGAAACCAGCCCACACATGGATCAGGAGTAAGCTCAGTGTGGGCACAGGGCAATGCTGTGTAACAGGGGTGCCCTACCCCATTGGGATAGTGGTGGATGTGGATGTCCGAGTTCTGGTACATGGAGGTGAGGGCCATGCCATGCTTCAGCTCATCCGTCAGGACCCGTCTGTTCACCATGTGGTAGCGAAGGGCGTTGAGCAGCTCGATGTTGACATTGCTCACCAGGGAGTCCAGCACTTCCTAGAAGGTCAGTGTGACATTCAGGGGGCTGCAGACCCCATGCTCAAGAGATGGGTCATTGCTACCCTGGCAAAGATGTTCTGAAGCCCCAGTGACCCGGCCTTGATTCTGCCAAGGACCCCTCCTCAGAGAACACTGAGGGCTGTCTGAACAATTCGCAGCAACCTGGTGAGGTATATTTTAGCTCAAGTTCCCTGGCTTTGTCTGAGGGTTTCCTGAAAGTGGGAAATCACTAGAGTCTCGTCTTGCGTGCCCACCAGCCCGCCCATCTGGGGAGAGTTCCCAGTAAGAGTCCCCTGGACAGAAGGAGGTCATCTCACAGCTGACAAGGAAGCCCAGGCCTCGTTGCTGGGGGCAAAGATGGTGAAGCTGCCGGGACCTTCCATCTCTGGCCTCAGCTTCTCTGTGCGGTCCGTGTATAGCTGAGTGGTGGTCGATCCAACGACTCCCAGCGTCTCGTAAAGGTTTGAGAGTGGTAGGGCTGCAGGGGCAGAGGACAGAGGAGGGACCCGTCTGTGAGGCCACCCCCACCAGACCACACCCTCCCCTGTCCAGAGAGGACGGCACATCGCAGGAGCGTGTGGGCAGGCCCAGAGCCAGCCTACCACTGGGGGAGCCTAAAGCTTGTCCCATGCTTTTTAAAATAGTTCAGTCAAATGCCTCCCTACCTGAACTCAACCAATTGGTAATTTTTAATCATTTTAACCACAGCAGAGCAGCCTTAGTTCACAGAGATTTAGATAATACAGGCAGGAATGTACCACCAGAAATAGATATCCTAATTACAAATTAGTCTGACAGATTTATCTAGTTGTTAAAACTGGTTCCCAGGATGAAAGAACTTTGCAAGTCTTTGAGGTACTTATTGTATTTAAGTAGCTTAGGTGGGACTTCGCCTCACAGAGTGAACTTAATGTTCACTTTACAGGGCATGAAACAAATGCTCGGAGGTTGAGCTGGCCTTCTGAGGTCCTGCTCCTTTCCCAGTCTGTATTTCCCACCTGTCCTTCCACTTAGGTCAGGAACACCAGGGCCCAGCCCACGCCAGCCACACCTCCCTCGTGACCTTGGAACCAACCAAACTGCCCCCTTCCTTTTAAGTCTCAGTCTTACATTCTCAACTAATAAAATAGCAAATATTTCAAAGTTAAAAAAACACACTCCTCTGCACAGTCTCTGGTGGTGTATGGAAATAAAAGGAAGACTTGAAATTCACAGCTGCCACGTGGTCCTTGGCCTCGTGTGGCCATGTGTGGGACCCTCTGTTGCCTGGGGGTGAGCTTGCCTGGCTTGCCACTCTCCTCCCTCCAGAACTCCAATGGGCCAAGTGTCCACAGAGCGAGGCGGGGGTGGCTTGCCGTTCCCAGCTCAGCCAGAGACCATGCCTATCCCATCTGCTCTCTAGCAGGGCTGGTGAGAAACGCTGGCTGTGTTCAGAATCACTCCCAGCCAGAGGCATCAAGGCCAGGAGCCTGAGAAGAGCATGTACAGGTCAGAATTGGAGTGTGTTCCATCAGCTTGTCAAGGAGGTCGGCTCGAACAGGAAGGAGCGGGAGGAAACTCAGCTTTCAGCTGCCACCCTCTGGCCCTCACGCAGCCTAGAGGGGAGAAAGTCCACACAACCTCCTTTCCCGGACCCCCCCCTCAGACTCTGCTGCCTCCATCTGCACCCACAAGCAAGGCCGGGCTTGCTCACCTGCTGGACAGCCCTTCTCTCCCGGGACCTTTTCATATCCAGGACAGCACTCGTAGCTGATGACTCTGCAATGAGACACACAAATGCGGTATTAGCAGGGCTTCCCTCCTCCTCACACGCAACAGGAGGAATGCCCTCCACTGACGAAAAAGGGCAACAACGGGTAAGCCTCCTGCTCGGGAAGGACTCGCTCACCAAGTCCCGTCGGTGCCTTTCATGGGCAAGGAGCTCGTCCCTCCTCAGCTCTGCCCAAAGAAATCCACCCGGGGAATGGCCAGGGGGCTGTGGCAGTGTGTTCAACAGCAGGATTTGAAAAGCAAACCAAGAACTTATCTCCAGTGTAATTCCTGGGGACCCAACAGGTCCCAAGAGGCTGTGGGGAAGCGTAGAAAGAGCCCTGGACCTCCTGTCCCGGCACCAACTAACTGGGACCTCTCCAGGCAGTCCTGTCTTATCTCTGGGACTCAGTTTCCTCATTTGTGAAACATATGTGTGTATTGTGTGATGGCCGCTGGTTTAAGTCTCTCATGGCCTTCAACTCTCCACTGAATAACCAAGAAGGGTAGCATGTATATGATCAAGTTTTTCTCAGTCGTTACAATCAAACTTTAAAACTTTAAAAATTAAAAGAAAAACAAAGCTCTGGTTATCAAGATGCTTTTTTAAACAAAATTTAAATTAAAAACAAAATTTTAATCAATGAAAACATTTATGTGGTTTCAATTGAAAATATGCAAAGGATTATATAGCCAAGTGCTCCCCGCCCACCCTGAACTCCCAGCAATTCCATCAGCCTTCCTGGAGGCGAGCGATATTGCCAGCTGGCAAGATTCTTTGTATTTGGAGGAACGAGACTGGCGATAACACAGTTTTGGACTTTGAAATCATTTGGCAGAGAAACTTCAACCTTTTTCTTGTTCTAGCTCAGACCAGTCCATCATGGAACATTTCCCTCCTTCCTGAGGTCTGAAACCCAGCTTCAGCTAACCCAGAATTCTGGGGAAGCCCTAAGAATTTTAAATATCGTTGCAAGGAAGTTGCTGCTCTAAAAGCCTTGCCTGAGAAAGGCTCGTTTCGCACCCAGCCCCCGAGTTCTGCCTACGGCCACCCCTGCACTGGCGCTGTGGGCACAGTCTCTCCTTGGCAGCCCTGGACCAGATGCAAACAGCCATGTCCTGCCCCTTCCTTTGGGACAATAGGGGACTCAGACCGGGTTTTACCACAGAACAGCTCACCATGCTCTCAGGGGCTATGTTATGATGTCACAGAAGAGAGGCAGGCAGATCGGAAAGAAACGGCTTTGCAGTGGGGACAGGTGCTCTCGACGAGCCCGCACACTCCGCTCGCATTCACCGGAGTCATCTCAGGGAAGCCCTGGGGACTCATGAGAAGACGAAGCCTCGTCCATCGGTTATCCAAGGTGGCATCTCAGAGCTGGACTGGCTAGGGTTCTCAGGCTGCCTGGATCTATGTGTGTCATTGGCCCGAAATGCCCTCCCCCCAGGGTATGGCCGAGGGGTGACAAGCCATGCACATTTCTCTTGGTCCTGGTCTCTCCATCTTTCTGCCTTTCTCATCTCCCTTCTCTCCGGCCCTCCTCCCATCCTGTTCCTTTCTAGTCCTTCATCCCTATACTCGTAAGGCCTAAACAGGCTGCTAGTCTCAGGGCTCAACTCGACTGACCCACAATTTTATCTTTGAAAACTAAAGTAAAATTTGATTGATACTCAACCTTTCAAAGGCAGCATGGTGTAAAAGAGTAAGTACACGAGTCAGGAAACTTGGTGTGTGATCCATCAGTAACTAGCAAGGTGACCTTGAAAGTCCACCCTCTCTGAGTCTGTTCCCTGATCTATAAAATGGGATGAAATTAAAGTAGATGATCTCTAAGGTTCCTTCCAATCTCACACTCACAATTCTAGTCAATAGGATTATTTCTGGGGGAGGGGAGAGAGAAAGTCTATTTCAAAGAAGGACAGTGCCAGCTTCTCCCAGCTAAGCCTGGGGAGAACTCTAAGCCTTGAGCCCACAGGACCAGGGACACCCGTGCATGGGATCCCAGGCTTTTTGTGATAAGTACCCGAGTTCTGTGCTGGGGGAGGGGGTAGGATTAGGTGAAGTCTCCCAAAGCTTAGTTTCTTTCCAAAAGTGCCTGAATGACATTCCATGCAGTTGGAAATGCACAACTGGAGGATGGGTCTCCTCCTCAAAGCCTTCCCTATTTCTGGGGGCCCTTACATACATGGGTGCCGCGCACTCCATGCCTTGGAGCCCGAGTCTCGCTGGCCCTGGTGAGTCATGTCACTCACCAGAAGAAGACTCTTCTTCCAGGGTGTTGGTACCTGAATTCCATCCCCAAAAACCACAAGAGAGCTCAACAGCTCAGGTGACCTCATCAGGATTTCACTGAGGACAAAAGGAAACCAACTCCCCAAATGTAAACTGGGTCCTGGGTCAAGTGTGTGTGTGGCGGGGGGATGTGGTGAGAACGACAGGAGACGGCAGGAGAAACAGAGGGCTGGGGAGGAGGGCCAAATCTAAGCAGAAAAGTGTCGGCATGCAGAAGGGTGTATAGATGGAATCAGAAAGCTGCAAGGGCACTGAGGGACTAAGGGGTAAGATCACAGCTGGGGAGGGGCAGATCTAGGACTCCCCTCAAATTTCGTCTCGTCCAATCCTTTCCCATTGCTCTTGACAATGCACATATTTGGGAAACAGCAGACTGATTTGGAAAGTTTCACTCTGAGGGGACACAGGTGCTCTCTCCAAGTGATCAGAGCTAACCCGTTAGCATTCACTGTGCCTGTCCCGGTGGGCTTTCTGCACCCATGTTCCCCAGCAGCTGCACGTGGGTGGCACACTACCCCCAGCAGGAGCTGTGTTCCAGCTGAAGGCTTTTTCCTGGTTCTCTGTCAGGGAGTTTCTCCTAATCCTCTCGCCCTGCTGACCTCTCCCTCCACTGCCCTCCTGCTGCCCAGGCTGGCATCCTGGCACTCTCTAGGTGAGCAGGTGTCAGCGTGCCTCTCAGCCTGAGCCTAGCAGCCATATGTGCTGAGATCTGCCACAGCTGGCAGTGTCCCTGCTCTCAGTTGCCCCAGCAATACCAGCTCTCAGAACATGTCTACATGGCCTCAGAGACGCAGAGAGCAGCTGGAAACTGAAGACTGAGAAGACAGCCCATTGAGACAGTCTTGACCAAATCTTTCTGGACAAGCAGTCTCTGTTCTCAGTGTGTTGCTCCGGCCTGGAGAGAACACACATGCTGTAGGGAGATGGGGCTAGGGTCAACCACAGGGTCATGAGCTTGATGCCATCTCTCTAGGATGAAGGCAGCAAAGGACGGAGACCATGGGGAGTCCCTATCTGTGTCTCCCCAGTTCCTGGGCTTGCCTGTGCAGACAGGACCAATTTGTTGGTCTTTGAATTGAATTTCATCAGCAAAACTGCTCTAATTAAAGGCTCCTGGCTCTCTCTAGCCTGACACAGTCCAACAAGTAAAATCCTCAGGTCAGAAAAAGCATGAGACACTCATTTTTTTGTTCCAGCCTTCCTGGTCAGAAGAACAATTTGAGGAAAAACGTGAGGGACAGGGCCTGATGTAGAAGGCTGATTGGGGGACTATAAAAAGAGAGCGTCAATCCAGGGTCCATGAATAGAGATGCTCAGGAAGCTCTCCTCCAGCCCCCTCCAAAATGTTTACTCATGATTGGATTAAGAGAGAATTATTGGTGTTTCTCTCCCCAAATAATTTTCCAAGAAGTTAATTTAATAAGTTAAACCACTCTCTCCCAAGTATGTTTCATGCTTTTGGCTGGCTATTGTGGCTGTAAATACCCTAGAGATGAACTAGCCCCTGGACGTAGGTGGAGCAAGAAATAGAGCCTGAGAGCTGGTTTCCTGTGACAGAAGGTAAACCATTCAGTGTGTCATGATTTCCAAGAGGAATCGCAGAGCAAACACAGACCAACATTGTCTAGACACCCAACATGCCCGGCAGACTGGCTGCCTTGGAAACTCAGCTGAGCTTCCTTGAGCCTCCCAGAAGAAAATCAAAATGTTGAGCCTGCTGGTGAAAAGGGGCTTGTTTTAACCTACTGTCTCTCCCCGAAGATCCCACCACTACCCCATTCACCAGAGCACAGCCTGGTTAGTGATGATACTGCTTGCAGAAGATGTAGTTATGTTTAATTGTGGCAATCCGTCTGTAGTGTGTGAGGGCATTTTGGGGGCTCCTGGATGCGGACTATCTCCTCAGTTCCCCTGCCCTCCATCATCTCACTAGGGGTGTTGGGGAGGCCCGTTGTAGCAGGGGATTACAACGACACTAGACTGGGGATGAGCAACCAGGAGAAGGTTGGTGACTCTGGGCCAAATGGCCTCTGCTGACCCTGAGAAGGCCTCCCTGGGGTTCAAAGCCACAGGTTTTGGGGCTGTAGAGAGAAATCTGGGGCAGTTCACCCAGGCTCTATAGGGTTGCTCACTTGTGGATCACTGACATTAGCTGCTAGGCTTAATTCTCCCTGGGGGCTAGTAAGTCCCACTTAATAGCAGGTGACTTTGAGTAGGTTGCTTAGGCTTTCTGAGCCTCAGTCTCCCCCTCTATAAATGGGCTAATAACCATACTGATCTGAGAGGGTAATTGTGAGAACTGAATGAGCTTACATAGGAAAGTCACTTAAAGGAAGCTTGATATTTACTAAGAGCTCAGTTGTTGAACTTCTTCTTTAAAAACTCCAGGCATAAACATTAAAATTGAAGTTAGGTTAATAACTTCATTGCACGTAATGCCCTACACGAGACCACTGATCAAATCACCTTGTAATAAATCTCCCATAACACATCTATATAACTCAACAGATAGGGCCTGTATTAGTTTCTCATTGTTGCTATTATAAATTATCACAATTTTAGCAGCTTACAAAAACACAAATTTATTATCTTACAACTCTGGATGTTAAAGAGTCAGAAATTGGCCTTATGAGGCTAAAATCAAAGGCTGCATTCCTTCTAGAAGCTCTAGGGAAGAATCCATTCCTTATCTTTTCCAGCTTCTAGAAGATGCCTGCATTTTTTGGCTTGTGGCCACATCACTCCACCTTCAGTTCTCATTGTCACATGTCCTTCTCTGACTCTGATCCTCCTGCCTCCCTCTTGTAGGGACCCTTATGTTTACATTGGACTCACCCAATAATCTTAGATAATCTTCCCCTCTCAAGATCCTTAACTTAATCATAGCTGCAAAGTTTCTTTTTCCTTGTAAGGGAACATGTACACAGGTTCAGAGATTAGGATATGGACATCTTAAGGGGTCATTATTCTGCCTACCACAGAGCCTTACCCCAGATGGTACATACTCAACAGAATAAAATTCCATGTCAGCTAAGCTGCCTCCCAGGAGTTTACAGAATGGGATGGAACTTCAGGAAGCTGTGCCCAACAGAGGTGTTTGGTGAACCCCTGGTGTCCAGTGTGCATAAAATCTAAGCTATTTCAGAGACTTCCCATGGGTCCCAACTGGCTGGACAGGTATGAAACAGGGAAGGAGGTGCTGGTGTGGGTCTGGGGACAGCCCAGCTTCCCTAGATGGCTTCTCACCATCCTCTTTTCCTCTTGGGACCAAGGTTGTGGGATACAGGAAAGGGAGGACAAGGAGGGCTCTTCAGCTTCACTGCAATGTCCCTGGCTGCCCCGCCAGAATGAGAGCTGCTGGAAACAGCCCTGCCAGCTGATGAACAGCTCAACCATACTCCGGCTGGCTTTGTAAGAGGCAAGTTTCTAAGCTTTAATGCAGCGCTGAAGAAGTACTAATATTTCAGCCCCTGGGCAAAGCACCACTTGCTCCTAGAGAAAGGGGAGTGTCCTGCCAGATCATCTTGGCTCTGGAGAAGGGCTATTAAGCTTGTGAAATGCGTTGTTTATGAAACAACTTCAAGACTTTTGGAATGGACAGCTGCCACTCCAGCCTGCCAGCTCCCGCTGGCCTCCTGGTGCCACATTTATGATGTCTGAGCTCCTGCGACGACTATTACAGTTCATGATGTCAACTCCAACTTGGCTGTTAACTAGGCCTCCCTCTCACTGGGGTTTGCACAAAGGAGGCCTGTGGAGAGGCAGCGAGGCTTCCTGACCACAATTTCCTGCACCATCGCTCAAGCTGCTGCATATAAAAATTTTATGGTTGCTGATCAGACTGGGGCCTAAAATCAGGGTGGGATGCCGTCTCCCTTTGTCTGATTAGCTATTGTATTACGCTGGTACTCTTTAGTATCTGAAATAAAAGCTAACTTAAATTTCCAAGTAATAAAATTCACTCAAGTCACTTAAATAGAGGCCCACTGGTAACCGTTTCCTGTAATAAAATCCATATGCTGGCTTGACAAATAGTACCAAAGACTCCGGTTCTTCTCTTTCAGGAAATGAAGAAAAGTTATTGTCTGAGGACAATGTAGTGTCTCCTAAAATGACTGCTAAGTGTAGCTAGTCCCCTCCTTCCCTCCATGCAGGTGGCTCCAGGCTCCTGGGTCTCTGTGTAACCGGACACTACAAAGTCTTCACCCCCCACCTCAGCCCCTGTGCTTGGTGTCGCTGGTCTGCTTTGGAGTTCAAGTTTTCCTTGGTGACCTGTGCTGTCCCCTTCCCTGTGACACTTTGCACCCTTTCACCCCAATTACATTTCTGTTCCAGCTTCTTCCCTGGAGTCTTGCTGAGCAAGTCCCCACTGCCCAAGCTGGCCCCTGGCTGAGACAGTCCTCTGTTCCATCCACCCCCATGTTTCCCATTTCCCAGTCTGGTCCTCACCTAAATACATGTACTGAGGGGCTCATTTTCACCAGGATGACATCAACTCCAGCCAGCACAGCTCTCTCCGCTTCCCTTCCTGACCACCCATGGCACTTAATTCCTGGGGGTCAGCTGGCAGCTCTGACGTGAGTCTCCATCCTAGATACACCCCCAAATGGCAAGGCTGCCCTTTCTCAGCTCTCTGACGATGGAAATGAGTTCAACCGCTTCCCCTTTCCCTCCCTGGGTTCACCAGACCTCTGCCAGCTCAGCTCCACCTTCCTGACATGCACATAATGTTCCAGGAAGGGACCCTCTTGCCCCAGATCATGAAGTTTTATATCAACTCATGGCTTTCTATCGTCATTTCCTCTTTTGAAGCTGCCCAAAGCAATGGCCACACTGAAGAGTTGAATGTGCATATCGTCCCCTCTGGCTCTGTAAGGCCAGGTTGACGGCTGGGCCCTGGCACCGGGCTCCGCTTGACTCCACCATACACCTCGCTTTCCGCACCCACCCCACCCATCTATTCCCTTTCCCAGGGCCCAGGGCGCCCTCCACCCGCGGTGTAAGGGGGCTGAGCCAACACGTGGCCACGCGCTCAAAGCCTAACCGGTTGGAGGGGAAGGCTGGGGCACCAGGACATCGCCAGCACAAGGCTGTGCTGCCAGTGCCTTGTCCTGGCACACAGGTAGAGGACACAGGCACAAGAGCCAGTGAGCCAAGGCGACTCACAGCGGTATCAGCCTGGGAACCGCCGGGGAACGTTACCCGTCTACTGCTAACTACTTAGGCAAATGCCTCAGCACAGGGCCACCTGAAATACCGGGGCCAATGCCACCCCGCCGCCAGCTTGACATCACAGTGGGTCCCATTTTTAGGGAAACCGGTCCTAACACAAAGGTGGAGTTCTTTGACACCCAGGGCTCTGACATGTGGAAGATGCTTTGGTCACCTTTCAAGAAGCAATTATATGGGCCTGGCTCTGTGTTTGAGTAATAACTGTTTATTTAAGCAGAGAATGTATGCACATGGAAAAACCAGAGTACTAAAGGTGTTTTTTGTTTTGTTTTTTAAACTTGAGCACCAAGAAAGGATCTGTGGTCCAGAATTTGTATAATCTCTTCTTGTCCTTAGTAGCAAGAATTATCCCTGGGTGTTTATTCACTGAACCCGGGAGGTGTGTCCCCTTAGCTCACTCGGCCCTCAGCTTTGAAGGTGGGCTTGGTCAAGCGGGGAGCCAGCTGTCAGGACCTGCCCTACAGGCTCCAGGGAGCTGCTGGCTTCTCCCCAGCTCTGCCATGGTCCCTAATTTCCCTCGATTCATACGAGGATGGACAAGTGAATAACATAATAAGCACCATAGTTGGGGTATTTATTTCCATGCACAATTTAAAGAAAGAACATTTTCCTGTCCTTCAGTTGGTTATAAAACTGGAGGAAGTATCTGCTCAAAAGCAATGTCACAAGCAATATTTTTAAAATTCCCCAACATGGGAAGGTGTTCAAGATAGTAGCTTAGAGTCAGTCTCTTAATCTTCCTATTATGCAGACAAGAGGAGGGTCAGGCCCTCGCAAGTGGCTCGGGAGGTTTCACACAGCACATCTTCCTGTCTGTAGGAAAGAGCCAGCTTTGAGATCTGTTGACGGTTGGCGCCAAAACAGATTAGGTTTCCACGGAATTCTGTTAGAACATGCACGCCACCCTGTTTCCACCCGGCAGCAGGTGGCCGGGGTGAATGCCACCTCCCTGCACGCTGACAGAGGCACCAACAAGCCCCACTGTAACCACACTGTTCCACACCCCGCTGGCACTTGCACTTCTGTTTGCGTGGCCTAGATCTGCAAGTTCTAGGGGTAATAAGATTAGCAGGTAGCCTTTCACATGCATGATTTCATTCAATCCTCATTATAATCCCATGAGGTCATCCTATTGTTATTTCCATTCTACAGATGAGGTAACTGAGGGCTCCAAGGTGAAGCAACTTGCCCAGGGACATGCCAAAGGGTTTGAATTAGGGAGTCTGAGCCTATGTTCTTAACGTGCTATGCTGCCCTAGCCAGTTTAGCTCAGTTGTTAGAGCATCGGCCCAAGGACTGCAGGCCTTGGGTTCGATTCCAGTCAAGGCCACATCCCTCTGTTACAGGCTCGATCCCCAGCCCCAGCTGGGGCGTGGGTGCAGGCAGGAGGCAACCAATTGATATCTCTTTCCCACATCGATGTTTCTTTCTCTCCCCCCCTTCTACTCTCTCTGAAAAGCAATGGAAAAAATATCCTCCAGTAAGGATTAAAACAAAACCCAAAACTCCGTGCTGACTCATAATGTGTATATTTCTAGGCACTCTAAGTCTCTCCGGGGTGTTTACCTTAGGACTACAGAGCAGGAGTGGCATGGAAGTTCACCACAGGCTGGTGGCCTCTCCATAATGATAATATTTATATCATTCAGTGAGGATTAAGAAACTCACATGCACACACGTACGCCATGTTTCGTGCTTCTTGTAATCTCAAATCAGCCCTGAAAAATGTATACAAGTCTTATCAGGAGCCTTAAAAATGCAAAAAACCCCCGGCCAGCTTACTAAAACTGCCACTCCCAAGCACTTGGTTCCCTGACACGTTCGCACACGCCTCTTCCCGGCTCCATAGGCGGCCTGGCCTCGGAAGGCTGGCCCAGGTCTCAGGGTACCTGCAGCTGGCGGACACGAAGCCCAGCCACCTTGGTGGCCGGTGGTCTTGGGTGGTTACAGATACTCACGTGGATTTGCCACAGATTTTCCTCTGGTACCACTGCTTGCAGTTGGTGAAGTACTTCTTGTTGGTGCCGATGAGCTTCTGCACAGCACACACATTGGGGCTGCAAAGAAAGCAGCAGTGTTAGCAAGATGGTCCGCACTTCACCCCCCTCCATGCCTCCCCACCCCGTGGGCCCTCCTGGCTCAGCAGAACATTTTAGATACAGAGAAGACACAGTCACTTCAGTCTCGGTACCAGGGGATGGCCTGGGGCAGACACTAATCCTCCTGACCTAGATTTCCATCAGCCTCTGAGAAGTTTCCCTCCAAATTAAAAATTGCCAGATTATATCACACACGGCCATAACTTCTTCATGCAAGTATCCTTCTTTGACATGGACATTTGGTGAGTGGAAGTAAAAGCATCTTAAAAGTTTTAGATTGCATGCTACCAGTTGAGATAGGTAGCTAAGAAAAGTCCTGTGTTTGCTAAGTAAATAAAGCAAATTCCTGAGAATCCCTCAGCCTTTCTTTGCATCTCTGCCCCACACTGAGCTGTGCTCTAACCTGGGATCCCAGTGCACATCAGCACTCCTGGTCCAGGTCCCCACACCTCCCAGGCAGCTCCACTCACAGACATATTCTGAGTCCTTAGGCCAGCTCCTGGTTCTCAAACACAACCTATCCAAGTGCCACCCTGGAAACTAGAAGGTATGGCTGGCTGCTGTTAGGACCTTGGTAAGAGACGTTCTCCCACTGAACTTTCAGTCATTCATACTTAGGCCCCAGCTTGAGTCCCACTTCTCCCAGAAAGCCTTCTTCCGGTACCCCAGGTGACACTCTTCTGTCCACCTCTGGCCTGGGACACAGCCCTTGTTTGACCCTGGGTACCAAACAGAATCCTATACCTGACCAGGATGTGTATGTCTGCTCTCTTCAACTACCTTCCAAAAAGCCTTAAGGGCAGGAGCTCTGCCTTGTTCTAGATGGGGCCTAGCGCCAGGCCAGGGTGAAGGAGCAGCTTGGCATGAACTTGAAAGAACAGAATGAAAATACTGCCCTCAAGACCACCCAGTTCAGAAGGATCCTCAGGAACTCTGAGGAAAAGTCATGGGCAAATGCCCTGGGGTTCTGCTGAGAAGCCTTCTTTGCCAGAGCCATGCGGTTCTGCTTTTGTGTATTTCATCCTAGTGGACCAAGTCCTGACCCAAACCATGCCCAGGCCACGTGGTGGCAGGACCTTCATTAGGCTCCTGGGCAAAGGAGGTAGCCGTGGCTGCGTGGTGAGCGCTGGGAGGGCGTCTTCCTGAGCTGGAGGCAGGCAGCTCATCTGGCTGACTCACAAGTCAGAGGACAGCAAAGGGAAGAGGTTGGGGCTGTCACACAACCTCTGTGCCCAGAGAAGGCCAGGTAGCATTCTTTCATGTCAATTCTTCTGTTACTTTAAAATGTAATCAAAAGGCATCATTTGATGTGCTTGGTATTTTTTAGGAAGGCACTGATAATGCAGTGAGACCTATACCTGCCATCCCATCACACGGGCTCCCAGAACTTGGTGAGTTCTCAGATACCCACAGCCAGGTTACTGGGTGACAGAACATGTGACCCTTTATTTCTCTGCCCATGTGGCTGTCACTCTCGTCCAGTTTGTGGTTCAGTAGGCAAAGGTGAGTGGGTCAAGGAGGCACAGTAAATATTACTGAGTTGATGTAAGAACCTCAGGGCCAGAGAAGTTAAGGCTGGAGAGGAAACCACGGGCTGGCAGGGAAGAGAGCCCACGTCCCTTAGTCCAGGCTGGGTTTGGCCAAATGTCCCCAGCTCCCAGAGGATTCTGACAAGCCACCTTGCTTCTGTTTGCTGTCTGGGACTCACAGGTTATGACAGTCCCCAAATAACCCCTGGAGAGTTCCTGCTGGCCACACTCCAGCCCTAGGTGTACAAACTCACAAGTTATTTTATCTGACCAAGCAGGAAACAATTACTGGCGAATTCCCTGCAACATTCCATAGGCATTTGGCAAATCTTCATCAAGTCTCCTATGGATATGGCTCCAACATTTCTCCAAGGAGTGAGTTTCCACTGCTGCTGCTGGGGCAGAGGCTGGGGGTCACTGTGACACGCCCCCCTCTCACATGAGGGTAAGAGGGGTAGACTGTGCACATAGGAAATTGATGCTGAAGTTTAATCAAAATGAGCAAGCCACTCTGGGCCTTCTGCCTCAGGCACAGCATCTCTGCTGTTCAACTTGGACTTGAAAATCAAGTGCTTCAGGAAATTCAGTCCAGTTTTGGCTGGTGGTTTGGAAGTGTTACTGCATTTTTACTTCTCTTTCAGTATTATTTTTTCCTTCCCTATAGTGACACAGATACAGCCGGGAGTTAAGAGACCATGTGGTAGTCACTACTCTCCCAACAGCTTTCTGTGCTTGGACTAAGTCATCCCATCTCACTAAGCTGCAGTTTCTCCATCTGTAAAATGGGAACACGAACAGTAGGTGCAAAAGTGGTGATGGGTAACCCAGGGCTGCACACCAGCAAGGCACCCTCATTACTTCTTCATTCCAATCTTGGAGCACACTGTAGTTCCTTAAGGTAGCAAAAAAGTGTTTCTTCCCTTTTCACCAGTTTTCACTTTGAATGAAGGGCTGGAACTTGAACAAGGTTATCCATTTTGCACAGGGTGCCACACCCATGTGCCAGGCAGGCAGCCCTATGGCATTTTCAGGAACAGTTAGATCAGAGTAAACTCGATTGTGCCTGCAACCATTTTGTCGCATGGTTGTGACAAAAAAGCCTGTGCATTCAGACTTTACTGGGATAGGGGGTGCACATGTGACTTCCCAGACCATTCTGCCCATCACAGATCACTACAGGCCTTTCTAACTGCGCTGCAAGAAGCTAATCAAGAGGGTTAGCCTGGCCTGGCTGGTGTGGCTCAGCTGGTTGGAGCAGCATCCCATACACCCCAAGGTGGTGGGTTCAATTCCCAGTCAGGGCAAGCGTGGGAGGCAACCAATTGATGTTTCTCTTTCACATCAATGTTTCTCCCCGCCCCCCTTCTACTCTCTCTAAAAATCAATGGAAAAAAAATATCCTCGAGTGAGGATATTTTTTTAACAACAACAGCAAAAAAGGACTCAGCCTGTAGGAGTATTGGGGGTAGGGAGGTGAAGAGGAAGTTGATCTAATATCTGAAATTCATATTAAAGAGCATTTGCATTAAAAACAAACAGACCATTTTTTCTGGCTGGTTAGTGTCTCTTCTGTGCTCTGAAGGGAAGGAGGTTTGCTATAGAGACGGTTCTTGGTGGAGCCCTAACGACACCTCTGGGGAAGTTCCACTGTGGTGTGCACAGACACTGTGCTAGGTGACAGTGCCACAGGGTACACTATAGGGGTCTTCTCCTTAGTGGCTAAGACAGAGGAACACAAACCTCCCAGGCAGATACTATAACACGCTTCATTTGCAAGAAAGGCAGAGGGGACAAGGGTGAGCTGGGCAGAGACAATGAAAATGCCAGTTGCTCACAGTTTGACTTTTATGACTCACATCCCCCTCATCTTTTGCCCCTGTACCAGCCTCAGCCAAAGGTGATTCTCCCACTTCCCTAAAGACCCCAGGCCATCCTGGTGCTCTCCTCTTTCTGGGAGGGGACTGAGCCTGGCTGGCCTGGCTTGATTTCACACTGCACAGCCGCCAGACTCACTCCCAGCAGTCTCTCTCCCTGTGGCCCTGGGCACCTGAAAGGCCAAGTAAGTGCATAAGGCCACAGACAGAGGTAACAAGGAAACTACACCCAACCCCAGAGCAGTCCTGCGGTGGGAGCCAAAGCTTTGTAAAGTTCTATGAAATCAATTCTAATCACCCCCCACAGTGAGTTTTGATCTGACTACATATCTCCCTAGTCACGTGGTGGACTGGACACTACCTGGGTGCAAATGCCTGGGCAGCTACACAATGACTCTATCCACATATAGTTTTACCTCTTATTTGTGAAATATTTGTGAAAAAGCAGTTGTGCAACCAGGCAGGCTGGAAGCTGCAGCAAAGCCTGGCCGTGTGTGAACAGGACAGCCTAGTTAGGGGTGTAGAAATATTGGCCACCTCTGCCTGGGTTTGCCAAGGTCTTTACCAGGTCAGACCCTCTGCGTGGGTTTGCCTTCTAAGGCCAACACATCTTCTTATGCAGATATGTCCCTAAAGAATATCTGCAATGATAATGTTCCAAATTTACAAACCGAGCTGTTGTTTTAAGAGATTCCAATCCTGGCCCATGTATACTGCAGGACCATGGGAAAGTGGTGTGTCCCTTCTGGACTCCGTTTCCCCATCTGTACAATGTGTGCGAGGCCATGGAATTCTCTTGCTCTTCATCTGGCAGGGGAGGAGATGCCACACCGCCTTTACTGCCCTGGCTGTGCCCAGACAGCGCTGTCTGGTGCCAGGCAGTGGTGGGCACAGGGCCAGGCCAGGTGAGCAGGAATCGGAGGACACAAGCTGGAGCTTCCAGCTTGTGTGTCCCAGTGTCACGTCTGGAGGTGCTGGACAAGGACCTGGCTGAGCTAGAATATGTGTACTGTTGGGTGGGCTTCCTCTCTGCCCTGGCCAACTTCCCACGGTGATTCTGGGACAACTGCCAACTCCCCTTTTCTCCTATGTGCTGGGAGGAGAAGCTGAAAGCCGGGGTGGGGGGTCTCAGGCTCTTGGCCTGAGTGTGGGGACGCGCCCCCACCCCCTTCCCCTACAAAGCTGCCTCGCCCCTCCATCGTCCCCTCCCTCTCCCCACTTCTCGCAGGGCTGGTCCCTGTGCGGGGCGCCCGAGCCGAGCCGCGGCTTTGTCCCGGCGCCCCCGCCTGCCCTCGGCCGCCCCCCGCCCCCCGCCCCGCGGGCGGCCGTCTTACCCGTGCTGGCGGCCCCGGAGCCGGCTGTGCTGCAGCACCAGCTGGTAGGGCGACCTGGCGGGGCCCGCGCGGGCGGCGGCGGGGCCGAGGGCCAGCGCCAGGGCGAGGGGCAGCAGCCGCACGAGGAGCGCCATGGAGCCGGGGACGTGGCGCGGGAGCGACGGCGAGCGGACGGCGCGGCCGGGGCGGTGCGGGCGCCGGGGCCGCGCCGGGCTAATAAGCGGGCGGCGAGGGGCGGGGAGGCCCGGCGGGCGGGCGGAGGGCGGAGGGCGGAGGCGGGCGCCCCGGTGCCTCCCCGCCCCCGCCCGGCGTGAGGCTCCCTCGCCCTCCGCGCCGCCCCGTCCGCCCGCCCTCCCCAACTGCCAACCCGCACCAGGGTACAGGTCCTGGGAAAGCAGGAGCTGGGGCGGGGGCAGCCGTGCCCAGGCTCTCCGCTCCCTCTCGAGCCTGCAGGACCCCGAAATCAGAGATCCTTCAGGGGCCCGGCCGGCGTGGCTCAGCGGTTGAGCATCGATGGAGGATCCAGGAGGTCGCTGTTCGATTCCCGGTCAGGGCACATGCCAGGGTTGCGGGCTCCATCCTCAGCGGGGGGCGTGCAGGAGGCAGCCGATCAATGACAACTCTCTCATCATTGATGCTTCTCTCTCTCCCTCTCCCTCTCCCTTCCTCTCTCTGAAAATCAATAAAGATATATTTAAAAAAAAAAAAAAATCCTTCAGGGTCTTGAAGCTACAAAACACTGCCAAGGCGATGCTGAGCCCCACAATATCGTCCCCAGCAGACTTGCCTCTGCGTCCCAGGAGCACCCCTCTCCCCAACGAGCTTGCTAATGGAAAGATAGGTAAGGAGTAAGTCTTATGATGGACAGAAGCCCTTAGAATGTGGGGCAGGTTTTGCCAGACTGGCTTGAAGCTGTTCTTGGAAACCCTGGAGAAGGTGGGGTCTGTCACCTTGGTACCTGCTTCTCTCTTTCAATAAATACCTGTGCAGCACTGCAGCCAAATGGAAGCTTCAAGATTCCTGCCCTGGAGGAGCTCAGAGCAAGTAAACAAATAGTCACATGGAGGGAGGATTCACCCAGGCACCTATTAATCACCCACCAGGTAGGGGGTTACCTGCTCTGCTGGCCTGGGGGAGACAAAGGTGGATGAGTGGATGGGATCCTCCAGAGATCTGCAGGCCACCCAACAATTTGCCCTGGAGAGGGGCAGCTGGGGCCTTGGGAGCTTCAAGGAGGCACAGACCCTGGCAGGAGGTGATAACCGCTTTTAGGCCTGAAGGGTGAGGTGTTAGCCAAGCAAAATGACGCGTGCATTCGGGGACTCAAGTCTTCGGTCAGCTGAGGCCCGGGTGGTGGAGTCAAGGGTAAAGGGAAGCCGTGCTGCAGGGTCTAGACCCAAGCTGAGGCCTGCCGGTGACAGAGAAGCAGGCACGCGATGCCATCAGTGTCAGGCAGGCCCTGAGAGAATCAAGTAATAAAAGAAGATAAGGCAAGACTGGAGGCAGGAAGCTCAGTGACTAGGAGGGGACCGTGTGAGCTTGACCCGTGGTAGCAGAGGTGGGCATGAAGACAGGCGACAAACCTGAGAGGTGTCTTGCTCGGGGTAATGGACTCAGCAGAACTTGGAGGCTGTACGTAGGGTGTGGGGGAGGAGGAGTCACGGATCACTAAGGTGCTGCTGGCGTGGCATCTTGGTAGATGGCGGTACCATTTTTACGGGAGGGACACGGAGGGCTGCCGTCCGCCAGGAGAGGGTAAGTGGTTTGGACGCGCTGAGTTCGATGTGTTTGTGATTCACCCAGGTGGTGGGCAGCTGGATATAAGGATCTGGAGCTCGAGCCGGAGATCTGGGGTCAAGAATCAGCTGTGGGCGAGTCTTGGGCCTGGAAGAAGCCGAGGCTGTGGGAGTGGATGAATTCTTTGGGGTGGGCATGTGGAGCAAGAGGTGAGTGGCCCGGCCGGGCGTGGCTCAGCGGTTGAGCATTGACCTAGGAGCCAGGAGATTGGGGTTCGATTCCTGGTCAGGGCACATGCCCTGGTTGCGGGCTAGGGAGCCGATCAATGACTCTATCATCACTGATATTTCTCTCTCTCTCTCTCCCCCTTCCTTTCCTCTCTCTGAAATCAATAAAGATATGTTTTTTTAAAAAAAGAAGGAAAAAAAGAAAAAAAGAGGTGAGTGAGGCCAGGTGATGGAAAGGAGGTGTGGCAGAGAGCAGCCACCAAGGAGGTGAAAGAGTGCTGACGGGAGAGCAGGAGGAAATGGGGAGTGTGGGGCCCCAGAAGGAGGGAGCTGTTAGCAGTACTCTGCCCACAGGACAAGTCCGAAGAGCACCCGCTGTGCCTCTGACAGAGAGGCTCTGGGGACCCTGCTGTGCACAGCAGGTGGGCTGAAGCCAGGTCATAGGGGCTTCATGGAGAGACAGCGAGTGTAGAGTGTAGACGCGCAGACGAGTCTTTCAAGAAGCCTGTGTGAGAAGGGAAGGGGAGAGTCAGGGTGGAAGCTAGGGGAAGACAGAACCAACCAAGGCTTGGACATGTTAGGATGCTGAGGGAAAGGAGTTGGTCAAAACCATGGGAGAGAGAGGGATAACCAGAGTGAGGGGGAGGGGAAGCAGGAGCGCAGTGGGGCATAGCAGTGTGGGGCTGGAGGAGGGGTGGGGGCTGAAGGCCTGACTTGGGGGATGGTAGGAGGAGAGGAGAAGAGGGGGCAGATTTCAGGGAGTACAGTGGTGGCCTTGACTAGACTTGGAAACCTGAGGGCCTGGGGGGTGAGCGAGAGGGGCGAGTCAGAGACAGCCTATGGTGACTGGATGCATGCTGGGCACTGGAGAAGTGCCACACTGGGCTCCTGCAGGTGTGTTCTGATGGCCCCTGATGGCCCCCTGCATTTCCAGGAGGTTGTGTCCAGGAGGAAGTACCTTCAAAGGTCTGGAGTTCAGGGGAGGTATGAGGACTGGAGATGCAGATTTGAGTCACCACACTAGCAGGTGGTGGCTAGAGCCATGGACTGGACAAGCTCCCTTGGGAACGTGTGTTGGAAACAAGTAGAAAAAGCAAGGGGAAGAGGAGGAGACCTGGGAGCACCCATCCGGAGAGGTCGTGGGAAAGGCAGAGAAGGAACCCTGAAGGGACAGAGGCCCAGGGAGATCCAGAGTGGCCACAGGAGAGAATTTCAGAGAGCCACCATCACTGCCAGGTGGGGCGGAGAGTTCAAGCTGGGCCCTGTCACTGAGTGGTTCCTAGACTATGGTTGGTACTCAGGAAACAAAGACCACAGGCTACAGAAAGTTTTCTGGAACATTCTCACCCCAGGTTGTATTGTCTGCATTGACGACTAGGGGGGGGTTCTTGACCTTGGAGAGAGCCAGGCTTTTCCCTGATGTCCTCCCTGTCTCCCCGTCTCCCCAGAAAGGAGAGCTGGGACATTTATTCCCCCGGCTTCCTGTGGGAGCCAGTCCCAGTGCTGGGGCCCTCTCCACATTGGGTAAAATGTTCCCTTTGGCCTGGACAGCGTGGCTCAGCGGTTGAGCATCAACCTATGATCCCAGAGCTTGAGGTTTGATTCCTGGTCAGGGCACATGCCTGGGTTGCAGGCTTTACCCCCAGTGGGGGTGTGTGCAGGAGGCGATCAATGACTCTCATCACTGATGTTTCTCTCTCTCTCCCTTTCCAAACTTCCTCTCTCTGAAATCAATCAAGACATTAAAAAAAAAAGTTCCCTTTGCCTGTCTCTCTGTCCAGTGGGGGCTCATTCTACTGGCTGGTCAGGACTTCAGTCTGGAATTCCAGGACTTTTCTGAAAACCACTCTCTGAGAGAAGAGATACCTCTTCTACTGCATTAGGTTCTGTGTTTGGGCTCCTGGGATTTAGCTCCACTTTATCTAAAAATCCTTTTCTTCATTGTGATGTTATCATCATTTTCTTTTTTCCTGGAGCCTCAAGGGAAAAATCCAGAGAACAAGATAGGAAGCACTATTCTGATAATTTCCACATCAACAAATCCTATCTGCAGACTTTTGCTCAGTCAGTGATGTGTAAAGAGAGAGGTGTCTTTGGCAATAGCCTGACTCAGTGAGTTGATATGGATGAACCCTCAGGCTAGGAGCTGGGAAGGCTGCACTGGCCCCAGCTGAGGTCTGAGAGCACAGCAGCTTCCACGGATTGGCATCGAGACTGAGCTGCTGTAAAACAGCCCCTTTATAACATTGGGGTGGCCCTAACCAGAAGCAGGGTAAGAAACGGTAAGAAGTTTCAGGGAAGGAAGTAGCCTTTGGCAACTTTGCTTGATGGTTTAGGTTCATGTGTCCCTCAGCCAGGATCCAGACAGATCGCCAGCCTTGCCTGAGCAATGGCATTGGTATCACAAAGCTGTTGAGTGAAGGCTCTGGAGGCAGGTGTCCTGAGTTGAAAACCCAGTCCTGCTACCTACAAGCTGTGTGGTCTTGAGCAAGTTGCTCAGCTCCTCTGAGCCTCAGCTGCTACTTATAGAGATGATAATAAAACCTACTTCAAAGGACTCCACCGTAGATTATATCATATAATTCCAGAAAAGTGGCTAATGAACATGAGTCATTACCTCTCCCCAGTAATTGTTCTATAGAATAGAGGTCACTGAAAAGATATGATAATCATCTGAAAATGGTCATTTAATTGATTGAAAGCAAAACATTTCTCTGTTTCAACATGAGACACCAGACATTGGGAAGGCTCACAAATAAGCAAACTAGGACTGGAGTTTCCCGGCGGAGAACTGGCTGCCTTCCAGTTTTAGGAAGATGCCCTTTGTGTATAAGAGCCCGAGTCCTGCTCGTCCTCTAGCATTATTTATAGGCTTTGGGGCAAGTCAGGTAATCTTGCTGTAAAACTTCCCTCATTTGTAAAAGTAACATTCCATGACTTGACTTTTTCCATGAGATCAGAAAAAAGTAATACTTCATTTACTGTTTAAATGTAAAAAAAAAAAAAAGTTCCACCTCCATGCCCCAACCCAACACCATCTCCAAAACCATAAAATGCAGACCCCAGGGAATGTAAACACATTCTCCCACCAGAGATTGCTGCTGTGGGGGTGTTGTTTTTTAAGTCCTCACCCAAGGGTATATTTTTATTGATTTTAGGGAGAGAGGAAGAGAGAAACGTTGATAATGTCAATTGGTTGCCTCTGGTATGAGTCCCAACTGGGGATCGAACCTACAGCTTGGGTATGTGACCGGGAATCAAACCCGCAACTTTTGGTGCACGGGACAGGGCTTTGGGAGTGTTTTCGTTGCACAGGACAAGATGTAGCTGGAGGAAGGAGCAGGGCCCCCCATCCCCGGGTGTGCAGAGCCAAGCATGCTTAGCACGGCTCCCTGCACACTTTTCACTTGGGAAGGATTTTCTTTTTCTTTCCATGTTAGACAAACTGAAGAGAAAGAGAGGCTTGTTTGGAACAATAATTACCAGGCTTTTTCTGGCACTTTATAAAAATGACTACTTTCACATTCTGTGACTCATACAAGATCACCAAAAACACTTCGGGTTTTGAAAATAACCCTGTCGACCTTGACAACAGGCCTTAGACATCACGATGAATTAGTAGCTCCAACAAATTCTCCACAAAGGAAGCTAAGAAAGAAACTGGCCTGGGCTTGTCAGGGGGAGAGCTGGCATTTGCAGCCTGGCTAACTCCATGCCTTCCTTTTGCCATCCTCTCCGGTATTCCTGGTGATGTTGGGCATCAGTTAGATAGATGACACGGTCAAAATAATTCCCAGAGAGCACTTGGCCTTTCTAACCTGCCGCCATGTAGTGAATTAGCGAGCTCTTAAATTCAGTTCCCTAAGGTTTGCTAGGGAGAAAGAAGGGCCGGTTTTGTCATGATAGCCAATTTAAAAGAGTACATGAAACAAATAGGGGAGAAATTTTCTATTCTTCATACAACACACAGCACTTAGAACAGTATTTTACACACAGCAATTCATCCGCCTAACAAACAAATGCAAGAAACTTCCCCATTTACTAAAATTAAGAGGTGATTGTAGTGCCATTTAGGGAATTTGGATTTGGTTTTCCAAGGATTTGCCATAATCTTGCCACTCAAAATGTGATCTGCAGAGCAGCCCCACAGACCCCAACCCCCTTGCACTGAATCAGACTCTACATTTTAACAAAATCACCAGGTCACTTGTGTGCATGTCAAAGGCTGAGAAGCACAGGCCACAGGGTTATGTTAAATAGCTAAAGCTCAGATGAGTTTCAACTAGGATTCAATTTATGTAAAGCTTTTCAAGAAATATAACCATTGACAAAAAAGAAATACACCTGAAAATGTGTACCAATGAAACGACCGCGTTGGAAATCTCTGCTCACCCGCCCAGTCTTTGCACGTTCAGTATCGCCCACACAGTGAATGGGAGAAGGAAGTAGTGTTCAGTCCGGGTCACTGTCAATTCTCCCCTTTCAAAGCCTGCAAAGGGGGCCGAGTGATCCACAGGTAACAGCAAGAACCTAAATCCTGCATCTTCAGGCTCCACAATTGATGGGGACAGAACTGTCATCACGGCTCTGACATGGCATTAAGTCCCCACTGTTTACTTTCCTTGATGACTTGCTGTTTTCACAACTTCTGCAAAGGCTGGCTTTCTTAATCAGGGCTTGCCAAATGCTACTCCCCGTTGGTTAGAACCCAAATTTATTTTCCAGGGAAATTGATTTTTCACAGGAGAGTTCCATTGATTTGGCTCAGATAAAGTATCTTGAAAGAGAAGAATCCAGAGGCGATTGTGAGGTTGCTTCAATTGCCTGACCTCAAAACCTTTTGTGGAGTAATGCCCACAGTAGGGAACTTACCAGATGGCTGTTGGCTTGAGAAGCAAAGCTTAGCCACACCTTTCCTCTGCTTCCCTCAAGTTTTCTTGCAAAGGCCTCTGAGAAATAGACCTCCCCCAGGAGCAATGCATTCTGAAGGCCAGTAATCCCCGTGGCTCTTTGTCCAGCTCTCTTCAGCTTCTTTATAATCAGGAGCGGCACCGCCCAAGGTTGGAAACCAGCGCAGCCAGTTTTGCCCCTCTCGGCTTCCTGCCCCGCCCCCTGCAATCAGTCACCAGGACCCCGCAGTGCTCTTTCCAAATCTCTCCGAGACGTTTCTATCCCCCCCCCCCCCCACTGCCGCACCTCTCAGCCCCCAGGCAGTCTCTTTGACTTCACCTCCCACCCCGCCCTCACCCCAGTCATCCATCTTTCCCAACACTCCTGTCTTATCTCCCAGGAACATTGCTTCTGACACCAAAACACTGCTCTCCTAGGACATTCCCAATGGCTTCTCTTGTTTATCAGAGAAAATCCAGACTGCTCTGCAGGTTTGGATTTAGTAAACAACTTTTCCCCCCTTAGTTAAGAAAGAAATAATACACATACATTATGCAAAGCTCAGGAAACACGGGAAAGCTTAGATAAGAGGGTAAAAGTGATCCATCCACAATCACTGTATCAGAAGACGCGTCCCGTGGTGTCCCCCTCCCACTGCGCCTGGCCTCTAAGACCTCTACAGAACCCCTGCTTTCGATCCAGTACCACCCTGGCTCCCGTAGGGCTGTGTCTTCTTCACCTCCCCCAGCCCACAGCCCCCCTCTGCTTCCCCTGCGCAGAGCACTCCTCCTCGTCTCTACTCAGATGTATAACACTCTCCCTTCAAGACCAGCTTTGCTACTGAGACAGTGTGTGTCCTCACGTAAATCCCGGAACCCTTCTGGGCTGTTTTTTTATTTTTATTTTTAAATATGTTTTTATTGCTTTC
This sequence comes from Miniopterus natalensis, assembly GCF_054644295.1. Lineage (NCBI taxonomy): Eukaryota > Metazoa > Chordata > Mammalia > Chiroptera > Miniopteridae > Miniopterus > Miniopterus natalensis. The sequence goes on from NC_142084.1 coordinate 19,887,024, forward strand.
AGAGAGAGAAAGGGAGAGAGGTAGAAACATCAATGATGAGAAAGTCATTGATGGGCTGCCTCCTGCATGCTTCCGACTGGGGATTGAGCCTGAAAGCTGGGCATGTGCCCTGACCAGGAATTGAACCCTGACCTCCTGGTTCTTAGGCTGATGCTCAACCGCTGAGCCACGCCGACCGGGCTGGACCGCTGTTGTTTTAGGTGGTCTCCCTTCCATAGCCTAGCCTTTGGGTCTCTCATCGCAGTTTGCACCTATGCTTCTTTTATAATCCCCCCCTCCTTAAAAACTCAGCACTGAGCCCAGTTAACATTATGGATTGATTAACTGACTGGCGGTCTGTGTTTTGAAAGCTCTGGCATAAATCCCTTTCGGTCCAATTCCCATCTGTTCCAATGGATTGGTCCCAGGTGGACAGAGACTGGCACTGCTTTAAGTGGCTGCTCCATCACACACCTTGGACTGGCCTGTGGCCCGCTGGGTCAGGCAGAGACTGAAGCGCCTTAAGGAACACTGGCCCTGGCTCCCCTCCCCAGCCTCCCTGGCTGGGCATTCAGTCCCAGCAGGAAGAATCCAGTTTCTCGGGAGCTGGGCACTCCCAGCATCACATCCTGATTCTCTGACTATCCCCATGCTGGGTGAATAGAAAGCCCCCACTTCCTCAGCTACAGGGCTATGCTGGCATCAGAGAGGAGAAAAGGGTTGGGAGGCTGAAGTGACCTTTCTGAGCTACAGCAGCCATTCTAAGAGCCATGTTAAAAGTGCTGAAGAATTGCTCTTATGCTGACACTGCCCAGCCTCACTCAGAATCGCCCTGGACATTTGAATCCATGGAATAGACAGCAATTTGGGCTGCCTGAGGAGCTTGTGAGATTGTTATCAGCCAGACGTCGAGACCGAGACCTCGGTTCTTGTCTTCTTGAAGGAAAGATTTCAATCAAGAGACAAAGCGCAGCAAGGCAAGTAAGAATTTATTGGCTGCAGTAAAAACACACTTAGGACCGTGAAACAAGAGAGGGCAGAGAGGAAGCAACAGAGAGCCTAGGCTGGGCTGCTTTGGCTCACTGGGAAGTCAGACAAAAGGGGAAAAGGGGGGCCTTGAAGACAGGTTCAGGGGGTTAGCCCCGGACAAGCTCCCTTGGTAGCAAGTCTCATGGGGTCCCTTAGAGTTTTGGACGTAGATACCTATGGGAAAAAGAGAGGGGAAAGGGAATGCCTGGGTCCTTTGTGTTAAGGGTACTTCTCTCTCTCTTGCAGGTGGGAATCTTAGGGGAGGGTCTGAATAGGATAGTCATCAGCTTTCCAGGTGTGCTTTTTCAGGGTCGTGGTCTCCACTGAATGGAGGGTGCCAGGGCAGGGGGTCATTAGTCAATATAGCTGGTCCTGAGGCAACCACTCTGCCACTTGTCTGGTTTTGCTGCTTTGCGGGGCCTGGAGCTGAAATACAACTGAAGCCTAGATGTTATCTGTAGGGAGGAAAGGTGAGCAATGTGCTAGGGGAGGAATGGCTACCCTGGGGGCTAGGTTCTTATTTTTTTCAGTTTTGCCGCTTGCTAGGCACCCAGGGCTTTCCACCTGGTGACCTGTACCTGGCCCATTGTCCTTGCTCTGCTCATGTCTGTCTAACTGCCTATATATAGCAAGATAAGAGCCACAGAATTTTGTCTGCTGCTTCTAACACTTGGAACACGCTCATTCTCCAGACCAGCACCTTTACCCTGGAATGAAAGGACAAAATTAACCCTCATGCAATGGCTCTGTGGTACCCACCCGGACTTCCCTGGAACCTCCACTACCCCCCCCCCCCCCCCCCGACTGCTCCCTACCCCCAGCAGTCAGGCTGGGCCCATTCCAGAGGACAGGGCTCAAGGGCACACCCGCCGGCATCAGCTGGCTGCAACACCCCTGCCCAGCCTTTCCCAGTAAGCAGTTCTCTTCCTGAAGCTTATCTTCCATCGGGGCCCTCCTAGTTCATCAGGTCATGAGTGGGGTAAATGCTATGATGAGAGGAGGCACATAAAGGGGCTGCGATGGCTGCTTCTAAAGACAGCAAAGCAGGGATGAGCCTCTGAGGGTTCCCCAGTTGAGGCTGTGTCTAGGAAAGGCTGTGGACTGGAGAGTGACTGAGGGAAGCGGTCAGAGGAGGAAAGCGGGTATGTGCATGCGTGTGTACACACAGAGTACTAGCCTATTAAAGCATAATTATAGGTCACCAGCGGCAGGGACTATCCTAAGTACTTTCCATGCCTTCAGTGATTTCATCCTGAAAATAATCCTATGGCTCAAGTATTGTTACTTTTTCTGTTTTACAGATGAGGAAGCAAGGCCCACTGAGGTGAAGGAACTTGTCAGAGTGGTGACAAAGCTAGGACGCAGAAGAGTCAGCGTTTGCATGGGGACAGCCGGGCTCCCAGCACCTGCCCTGCTGATTCCATGGCACTGTCCCTCTCTCCTGAATAGTGTAGTTGCACGTTTTGCGAGCCCTGGAACCTTCTCTCCCTTGCACAGATGTTCATTGAGCAACCCCCTGCAAGTCCCCAGCTGCCCTGTGCTGAATGAGGCAGCCTGGGTGAGAAAAGTGCCGGCGCAGGGCCACTCCTCTCCGACTCCACACAGGCAGGGGAACTGAGCTGCCCGAGGCGCTAGTTACTTTCACCATGAGTCAGTGTCCTTTGAGTGGATCAGCTAGAATTGTTTAGCAATCCTCAACAGCCTTGCTGGGGGGCACTCCCAGCATCAAAAAGAGCGCCGCGTGGGCTGCGTGAATCTAGGGAGCCAGCGCTTCCCAGGCGCAGGGGCGGGTTGCCAGCCTAGAGCTACTGCTGCCCTGCAGCACTGACTTTCGGTCTCTGCCAAATCATCCCATTGCAGCATCCGCCTCTGATAAAGTCTCCAGAATTTGAGTTAAATAAAAATGCCACACTAGTATGAATTTCTAGCTGAATTTCTGGAGAGCACATCCTGTGTTTTTCCTGGTGTCTGGGTAGACACCTCAGGGAGCCTGCAGCACTGACACTGGCTCCCTGGGGCCGCCCAAAGGGAACATTCCCCAGCTGCACCCCAATTTACTATGACGTGTCCTCTAGGCTCCAGGTGCTAATGTATGGTCTCTGTACATGTGAGATTCGTAACATACTGAGGCAGGCGCTGGCAAGATCCCATGCTTCCACCTTAAGTACCTAGACCCCTCTTTGCAGCCATCTGCAACTCAACAATGACCTCTGTGTGACTCTTGGGTTGGCAAGATGGAGCATTTTCTTTCCTAAAATATTTCACATGGGGGATGGACCAATATCTATGAAGCTGTCATTATTTCTCTTAGAGCACCATAAAAGTACAGTGGTCCCCCTTATCCACGGGGATACATTCCAAGACCCGCAGAAGATGCCTGAAGCCACAGATAGGACCAAACCCTGTATGTGCTGTTTCTTTCCTACACATACCTACAATAAAGTTTAACTTACAAATTGGGCACAGCAAGAGATTAACAACAACTAATAATAAAATAGAACAATTATAACAATATGCTATAATAAAAGTTATGTAAATGTGGTCTTTCTCTCAAGATGTCTTATTGTAGTGAAGACACTCTTCTTATGATAATGTGAGATGATAAACTGCCTTATTTAGTTGAAAACTTTCATCTTTTCACATAACAAAAGCACTCTAAGGCTTCTCCTTGGTATATCCTAATTGCCAGCATCACTGCTCCTGTGCTTTGGGGCCAGTATGAAGTGAAATAAGGGTGACATGGACTCAATCCCTGTGATACAGCAACAGTTGATTGGATAACAAAGACAGCGACTAGGTGACTGCCGGGTGGGTAGTGTATACAACGTGGGCAAGCTGGACACAGGGATGACTCACGATGTCCCAGGTGGGACGAAGCAGGATGGCACATAGTGAGATGAAATAGTGAGATTTCATCACACTGCTCAGAACAGCACACAATTTAAAACTTAAGAATGATTTATTTCTGGAATTTTCCATTTAATATTTTCAGACTGCGGGTAATGGAAACTGCGGAAAGTGAAGCCGCCGATGAGTGTGGGGGGGACTATTGTATGTAAAATAATAAGCGAAGAGTAATTTTTTTTGGTGCTTGGCACAGCCCCACAGGTGACAACACTTCAGCAAGGCCCATAAAAAAAAAACACCTTTTCTTTTATCCCTATTTAATTACTGATCAAACGTTAATTATCTGTGCCTGAGAATTTCTCAAACTAATAGCATGGACATCTTAGTTAACATTTAATACAACAAAATCCCAGGGCAACAAAAGAAATAAAATCCGCTGGATCCATAGAAAAGATTTGCCTACATTTCTGAAATCACAGCTGAACTAGAGTTTTGGTTAATCCAATTGCTCTATACCATTAGAAAAACTACTACTGACACTGTATGGACAACCGGCTTGCTTCGGGGAGTGGATCTGCACGGATGGTTCAAACACTGAACTCACGTAGCAAGCCCCGCAGTGGGCTGCAGGCTGTGGTTCTAGAGATGAGTCAGTCATTCTCTGGACCGAGACAGTCTGGTGGGGGAACCAGGCGCACATACAATGAAATTAGTGCGTAATACAGGGCTCTGTGCAAAAGGAACTCCAAAGGGAAGTAACCAACCACACAGTGGGGGTCGGGTAGAGGTAGGGAAGAGTAGAGAGAGCAGCAGGGGGGTCGGGATCCTTCCCAGAAGAGGTGATTCATCATCTGGTTGAGAGGGAAGCCAAGTCAGCAAGGTAGACTGCAACTCATCAACCAGAAACCGGAGACAGGCTGCTGGCCTGGGCTTCTGGTTCTCGTTAGTGCTTTATGCAGTTCCCAAGACACAAGAGCCCAAAAGAATTGCTCTCTGTGCGCCCATTCTTAATGGCCAAGGAAAATGCCATTCTGATTACTCTATTTAGGATCAATCTTTTTTCCCCCCCTTCATTGTACAGAAATCTACTAACCATCCTAAGGCTTGATTTTTGGTTCTTCTTAAAAATAGACTGAAATCTTCTCTGTGGGCACTTTCCAAACTCCGAAACCAGCAAGCCCTTGAGCGGGCCCCTGGGCCCTGTGGAATCTATTTCATCAGCAATTCGGGCACATTATCCTGGTGCCACACAAACACGTTCAGGCTCCTTCCAGATTTCTAGTCGCTTGCAGTTTAGAGAAGCAGCAACACGCCTGTGTGTGTGTGTGTGTGTGTGGTGTGCAAACAGCAGACTGCATCTGTGTGTCCAAATCCAATAAGTGCAAATCCTATGGCATCCTTGAGACAGATGTGGCCGAGTGCTGCCAAGTGCGGAGGAGCACAGGGCTCAAGGCAGCGCTTATAAAGGCAGAGCTTGGCGTGGTGATTAAAGTCCAACACAATATGCAACTTCAAAAACAGGTTTGTTTAGATATAAAGTTCATTCAAGACCCCATAAATAAGACTTTGGCCTCTTTTCATAGAGAATGCTGATAGTCGTGGCCTCTTTTTAAGTTTGGCTCCTATAACTTATACTGGGGATGGGGGTTGATCACTCCAAACCAGTAAGCTAATAAATAAAGCAGCAGAAAGGAAGACTGAGGGTCATGAGGCCTGGGCTTTCATGCCTCTTCTTTCTTTATAACTATTTCCAGATGTGGGGGTTGGCACAGTGTCAGCTTGGTGACAATAACTAATGAAAGTCCTTCCTCCCCAGCTAACAGCAGGCAGCTACCGGTCCCAGCAGAACAGCCTGTTTGTGTTTTCATTTCTGAGGACTCACTTGGCTGGAAGCACAGCTCCTGTTGCGTGTTTACCTGGCATAGGCCATGGAGTTGATTACAGCCAAATATAAGAACCTCAGTGCAAGGTGTCTCCCGAAAAAGGCTGGGGAAAACTGCGTACTTCTGTCAGTAGCCTAAACAATGGAGAGAGATGGGGGCTGGGCTTGGGGTCCAACATCTCATACCAAGGCAATGGTACTTGTATGGTTATTAGCCTGGGACTCTGTCCTTACCATTGACCAAATGCTTCCCCTATAGTTCCTGAGAGGAGAGGTGAGAAATGGGTTGTTCCTGACATCAGGGCACTTAGGATCTGACATGGAGAGAAACAGAACCAGAGGAGGGACTGCGGTCAGATGAGATCTGTCAGGGAAGCCATCCTGGAAAATGCTCACATTAAAGGACTCATGAAGGACAGCCCGGACTTTTCTCAGTAGCAAGAGGTGCTCGTAGAATGGCAGGCCCTGCCATGGTTCCAGTGCCAGTCTCCACGTATGGGGACCTTGTTCTGCAGCTCACACCTCGGTCACTGTGCCAGTTATCTGTGAGTGGCCCAAGGACTCACATGCTGCTTCAGTTCTCATGACTTTTGGGAGAGTCTCCTTCATCTGCTGATTTTTATTTGCTGGCTCACATGCTCATCACAACCACAGGGAAAGTCAACTGAATTTTTAGAAATGGAAACATATAGATTAGTTTGACATAAGTGTGGTCTTCTCCAGCAGAAGGAGAGAGAGTCCCTTTGCCTGGGCGGTGGTGTCACTGACTACCTTAGAGTCACCTGTAAGTGAATTTCATTGCTTCCTAGAACACGAGCAGCACTTACTTGTGGATTTCCAGGAAAATCCCGCAACTGGGAATGCTCTGAAAGAGCCCAGAAGATGTTTGCTTTCATGTCTCAAAAGATATGTCTGATCTCAGTTGGTTTTGATTTGTCAGTGGCCAGAATTTGTTTCCCTGAGTCATTTGCAGGAGTTAATTTTGCAGACTTGAACAGAAAGCCCTGAAGGGTGTGAGGGAGGGAGGGAGGAAAGAGGAGCTTGTGGCTGGCCAGGGCCACTTTGGGGAAACAAGAAAAGCTGAGTCTGTCTGCTGGTGACAGGGCCTGCTGTGCCAAGGACAGTCCTGCTCTTCCATCCCTGCCACTGACTCTGTGCCCTTCTTCTGTCTCGGATGGGAAAGGCAGACTGAGACAAGCCACATGTTTCACCCATCACCTGGGCCCATAGCCCCAGGGCCACTGGGTGTGCACACCCCTTGCAGGTGAAATGCTCCTACAAAATCCTGATTTTGGAACAATGTGTGATAACATATTTCAGAGCATGGTTTCCTAGGGCTTCATGTCTCGGGGGCCAATAGATCAGGTTCTGTCGCCCCTTTCCTGGCTAGACAGATTCCATGCATTGCTGCCCAGACTCAGGGATGTATGAAATGAGCTCCAGAGACGTTCTAGGAGGCCTCCTTTTCTACTAAGTTCAACACCCAGTGAGCATATATTAAAGTGTCAGTTGTGGGCGTTGCCTGGTTGGGCAAATATGGGGGTAAACACAAAAGATGTAGAAGAGTCTTTGTGTTTTCCAAAAGCATACCATCATCTGGAGGCCAACAAAAGGCAAGAAATCAAGTCAAGAGCGGGAAACCTTCATCTTTGTGGCCAAGTTTACTAAGATCTTTTCTGCTCTTAGGATCCAGCATGCTCTTTCTCATCTTCAGGCCCAACGAAAGCACTGTCCCTGCTGGCTGGCTTCCACTTGTCCATTTGATTTTGTTCAGACAACACTTCCTCCAGGAAGCCTTCCCTTCGTGATGCCCTTCCTCTGGGCTTGCACTGCCGTGTCAGGTTGTAACTGGCTGGTGATGTCTAGGTTGCACCTTGGGGAGGGCAGGAGAAATGCCTGCCTCATTCACTCCCTTATTCCCAGCAGTTATTCATTCACTGATTCATTAACTTATTGATGGAGTACCTGGCTTGAGCCAGTCAGATGGTCAAAGAAGACAATGGTCAGTGTGAAGCATTATTACTGGGGAAGGCATGTTGCAGGAGGTGCTTTGTGAGGTCTTCTTTGAAGAAGTTTGAAAAGGGAAGGCGGTAGGAGGCGTGAAACATAGCTGCATCGTTCTACGACCCCCAGGAGATGTCTGGGCTTCCATGCGAATAAATCTGGGAATCATTAATAAGTGGAAAGGTTGCTCACATTCAAGGAGCTCCTACCACATGCCAAGATGGCTCTCCAGATGCCAACCACGCTAATAATATCTGTCCTTCACCCAGAGCTGGCTGCAGGCCAGGACACTTCTTGGGCTCTCTTGTTTGATCTTTTGACAACCCTGCAAAGCAGAGATGGTTGTCCCTGTTTTTACAGATGAGGGACTGAACCTCAGAAAGGGTAGGATTGGGACAAGACCGCATAGTCACCAAGCCAAATTTTAAAGTTGATATTTAAATATTTTTACCATATGTTTACATAGCCGCTGAAGATGCAGAGTACTGTATTTTGAATATACACATTATATATTTTTTCAAAATATTGGAATAGTAGACTTAGTTCATTCAATTATAGAAAATATCTGCTATATATCAGCTCTACCCCTTACTAGCCATGGGACCTTGGGCAAGTTACTTAACCTCTTATATGTCAATGTTCTCTATAAATTAGAAATGATAACAAGGCTGTTGGGAAGATTACATGAGTTAATTCATGTAAAGTGTTTAGAACAGGGACTAGTCCATATCGCTATATAAATGTTTGCTATTTTAACATTATTATTATTATTACATGATCTAATTGTGAAGTCAGCCCTCGCTGTCAACAGTAGCTAAAGCAAACATACTTTTGGTCAGAAAAGTATGATTTCATTTTTTAATTCAAATAAACATATTACTACCTGCCTTCCTGACAACCATCTCTCTCGTGAATTCTAATTCTAGCAAAGACAGATAAGGCTCTGTGCCCTATAAACCAAGTGTAACACCTTCACTGCTTTAAAAAAAAAAAAAAAAATTATTGATCAATTTTAGAGAGAGAGGAAGGGAGAGAGAGGAGAGAGAGGAACATGGATCTGTTGTTCCACTTATTTATGCACTCATTGGTTGATTCTTGTATGCGCCCTGACCAGAGACTGAACCCGTAACCTTGGCATAGCAGGATGACACTCTAACCAACTGAGCTACCTGGCCAAGGCTACTGCTTCTTTTTTTAAAAAATATTGTTATAGATTTTTGAGAGAGAGAGAGACAGACAGACAGACATCAATGTGAGAGTGGAACATCGATTTGGCTGCCTCCTGCATGCCCCCTACTGGGAATTGAGCCTGCAACGGGGCACGTGCTCGACAGAATTGAACCAGCAACCTTTGGGTGCACGGGATGGCGCCCAACTGAGCCACACAAGCCAGGGCACCTTCACTCCTTCTTGCTTGGGTCTCAGGAGCCTGCATTTTCCGGTTGTCCTTTGTTAGGTATCCTGGCACAATGCCCCATGGTAAACCAGATGAGAGGAAAATTTGCTTTTGCAAAGCGTGTGAAGATTGGGAAGGGGGGGTGGGCCAGGCCAGCCAGCATCAAGGAGGAGAGCTCTCAGGCAGACCCGCTGTAGGAGAGCGCACGAGTGAAAGCTGAGAAGACTGATTCTGGTAGAAACAATGCATGCCCACGCCCCTTGGAAGGTTTTTCTATAGACCTTGGGGTATATCTATTTCAGTTTAAAGTTCCCATTTGTCCCTGAAGGTCAGCAACCACTAGTGTATGAGGCTGCCTTCTCTCAGCAGGGGCCTAGCATCCCAGAGCATACTAGATGAAATAAGTCAAAAGTTTTCTGGAGTTTTCCCCCCTAGAAAGGTCAACTTGCAGGCAGGTGCTCCGCTGACATGGCATGGCCAAGTCCTATAGGCCCTTGCTACTCAAAGAGTGGTCCATGGACCAGAATCACTGGCATGGCCTCTAGAACAGGCCCCACCTACCCAATAAGAATCTGCTACAAACAGTGGTTCTGACATTGGCAGCATCTTGGAATCACTGATCACGGGGAGGTTTACACAAATCCTGATGCTTAGACCACACCTCAGACCAATGAAACCAGAACCCTGGTCCTATGGTTGTCCAAGCAGCAGTTTATAAGCTCCCCAGGTGATTTCTGTGTGTGGCCAAAGCTGAGAGCCATGGATACAGACACATCTGCAGTAGTTCGTCAGGCCCCAGGTCCCCCACTCCCAGGAGCATGCTGTGCTCTTCACCTGGGCTGCCTGGGTGGCCAAAGACCTTTCCCACCGTAAGCCAGACCCTGACTACTCATCCCAGCCTTTTCTCCAAAGGCTCCCCCAACCACATGTCTTGGCACACAAGAGCTACACACACATACACACACACACACACACACACAGCCGCCCTTCTCCTTCCCCAGGCAGAGGGCTGGCCCAAGAAACTCCAGAGCCTGGTAAATTCAGGCAGGGCTGCAGACCACCTCCACTACCCCTGGGAGTTATCTGGCTCACCAATTTGTTTTATTAAATTAAAGCTATTTTAAATTACTACTCTGAGGGGAGTGGGAAAAACCCACATTAGGCAATTTTCTTTGGTTTCTGCAACATAAAATTTGCCTGGAAACAACAAGTTTCCTATCATGTGTAGCAATGTTAATACAGAGCTTCAAATGTGGGTCCTCCCTTCTAAATAATAGCCTTCCTCTGGGTGGCACAGGATAGGTTTGTTCCACAGCCAGCAAAACCCTGAGCACCATACTTCAAAGGCAATGTTCTCCAACTGCTCTTTCCATCTCCCTCTGGCAGCCTGAGCCTGACCTCAATTCAAACCCACGATAAATGTTCTTTTAATGCAGAGACATGCACCACCATTGGGGCTTGGAATCCTCCATTTTCCCTTCATGCTACGAGAATCATTTACCAATTCACTCTCATTAAATTCAGGCTATTTAATATCTAGCAACAGGATATAGGGAGGAGAACTCCCCACACCATCACTGCCACCCAAGTGCCTTCCTCCCCAGGGATCCAGACTCCCAGCTGCGGTCCTTAGTGTGGTGGCCTTCCTCATGGTCACCTCCTGCCCTTGCCAGGCATCCCCTTTTATTTTAGTTGAGATATCACTGACACATAGCACTGTATTTAGGTCTCTAACATAATGACTTGCTATAGAGAGATGATTGCCATAATAAATTCAGTTACCATCCGTCACCACACAGTTACACGTCTTTTTTCTTGTGATGAGAACCTTTAAGATCTACTCCCTTAGCAACTTTCATCTACGCAACAACACAGCATCATTAACTATAGTCACCACACTGGACATTACATCCCCAAGACTTAGTTATTTTATAGCTGAAGTTCGTGCCTTTTGACCCCTTCACCCACTTTGGCCTCCCCCTTGCAGTATTTATCTTTCTCGGTCTGACTTGTTTTACTTAGCCTCATGTCCTCAAGGTCTGTCCTTGTCACATATGGTAGGATCCCCTTCTTTTTTCTGAGTAATATTTCATTGTGTGTATATGCATGCACATGACATTTTCTTCATTCATCTATTGATGGACACTTAGGCTGCTTCCATGTCCTGGCTGTTATAAATAATGCTGCAGTGAGCATGGGGTACAGATATCTGAGTGAGTGATTTGGTATCCACTCTTCCTGTGGCTCTGCCAGCCCATAGTTCAGACAGGGTTCTGATAAGTATCAGTATGGGTCACATTCAAAGTCCGTTTTTTCCTCTGAGATCAGGATTTGTATTTACATGGTTATATTACAGGTATATGGTGGGATTTATGAAAGAGTCAGCAATTTTTTGCATTATTGGTGCTTCTTTGCACCAAACCATAGCTCTCATGTGAAATTTTAGAAACTGTTGCTTTCTTAGTACATAGAACTTAAGAGGAAGGATATTTAACAGAGACAGAAACAAGGCAGTCCCTCTCGGTCTCTCACCTAGACAAGTAACGTTAAAGCAGCAAGCACTCCCACAGGGCCCCAGGTCAGAGCAGGGCAAATTTATATGACACGCTTAAAAGAATCTTGTGACTGTTAGGACTGGAATGGGTGGCAGGAGCTGCTAGGTGGTGTCTCGAGGAGATCTTTAAGAATATACAGTGTCTATTACACTGGCTGAGGACAGGCACTGCAGAGAGGGAGGGATGGGGAAAGGGACATTTGAAGGCTGCTTGTATCCCGGGACTTGGTGATGCATGATGCCCGCCCCTGGCCAGGGCTAGGTGAAGCTGCTGTCCTCCAACTTCTCTTTAAGTGCTTATGTTTCCACAAATGTTTCCACATGCTGTACAGCTTCCACTCTGATGTGAGGCCTTCCTCTCACACAGGAACTTCAGCCCAGAGGAGAAAAAGCTGAGCTCTCTGTCTCAAACATCAAGACATTTTGTTTGCACACGCCTGCATGATGGTCATCCCTCCAGAGATAACACAGTCATCAAACATCTAAAGTCTGAACTGCCCATTTCCAAAATTCTTTCAGAAAATGCCACTTCAACGGCACTCAGAGATTTATACTTAGAGTTCAAAATTTCTGATGAGAACTGCAACTTTGCTATTTATCAGGAAAGGCATGAATTAGACACTTATAGTAAGAAGAGGAAATGGCTTACCAACTATCAGCGTTAATTCTCGAGATTCTGTTACTTACACAATACTCTACTTCCTCTTCCTCAGTTACCATGAACAAGCAATTGTCTGAGATATTAAATATACAAAACCACAGCAAATACTAAGAAATCCTAAATTGCGTATGTGTGCTCTTTGTGTACCAGGCAAAGCCAGTGGCATTGTAGAAAGAAGAGACTGAATAATGGAGAGAGTCCTTACCCTCCCTGAGGCCCAGGAGGGTCTAGGAAACCATTTTTGGAGTTTCTAATTTTCCAAACCACAGGCTGATAACAATGAAAAGCTTTTAAGTCTTTGGCTACGACCACCCAGAGTAAGTTGCTCCCTTACTGACCTGGGCACAACTGTCAAGTCAGAGGCCCCCTCGTTCCTCAGCGCTGGTTTGTTTCAAGTGCATCGGCTCAGCCCACGTTCCTCGTTTTCACAGGTGAACACTTAGATGTGGGAGTGAGTTTCCTGTTATAGCTGTCACTGTGCATTGCTTCTCAACTTAAAAAAAGATTTAAAAGATAATCAGATAGAAAATATTTCAAAGCTTAGAACAAATCCTCTTATTGTACTCCCGACTACTTTATGTCTCTTATCACAAGGTTGGATTAAGTAATGCTCTGGCTGTTTTCCCAAACACCCAGACACATTTTATGTGTGGTGTGAGTCATGGCGGCAGCTTTCAGGCCCCGGGACAGTCTCCCTGGAGTGAAGAATAAATGGCAGCCTCAAGTTATCTGTGATGATGGATTGGGAACCAGACATTTATCTAAGTGAAGAAAAACAAAATAGGAAAATGTTGCCTGCCCACTTGAGATAAAAAGAGCTAATTGTCTTATGTGAGTTGTGTCAACTAAGACGTATGGGATCGTGGCAGAGCCAGGAAAGAATGAACATTAGAGGTGAGCTCCGTCATGAATGAAATATTTAGACTCCAGAGTAAAGTGTGGACTTCTGAGAGTTTCGTGGGGAAAAAAATCACTGTCGTTCCTCCATTCAATGTTGTTTTCTGTGTGGTAGAGCTTTATGATGGCGATTTCAGAAGAGAGTGAAGTTAGCTATTTCGTAAAATGTCGATTTTAATCCAAGCACTATTTAACATACGTGTGACGAAACAAAAACGATTAATGGATTTTGTATCTAGATCTTTTCTTTGCCTTTTGCCATCCCCATCTGGGGAGAGTTTCATTTCTGCCAGACCATTTATTGGAATTTTTGTGGTTTGGAATCAAGACATCAGATGGAGGAAAAAAGAACCACAGCAGCAGGAGGAAAGGAGAAAACTAGGAAGTCTTCCTTAGTCTGACTCAGTGCTGTCCAATACTGAATACAAATGTAATTTTAAATTTTCTAGTAGCCATATTAAAAAAGTAAAAAGAAACAGGCAAAATTAATCTTAAATATATATTTTTACCCAATATATTTAAAACATTACCATTGCAACATGTGATCCATATAAAAGTGTTAGTTTAGCCCCAGCCAGTGTGGCTTGGTTGGTTGAACGTGGCCCATTGTACAAGGAGGTCACCGCTGGTTCAATTCCCTGTCTTCAGGGCACATGCCTGGGTTGTGGGCTCAGTCCCCAGTAGGGGGCATGCTGGAGGCAATTGATGTTTCTCTCTCTCTCTGAAATCAATAAAAACACATTTAAAAATTAAAAATTATTAGTTTACATTTTTTATAACAAGTCTTCAAAATCCAGTGTGCATTTTACACTTAAAGCACATCTCATTTATTTCACTAGCCAAATTTCAAATGCTTAATAGCGACATACAGCTGGTGGCTTCCATAGCGGACAGCACAAATCTAGATAACAAATTACTGGGGGGAGGGGGAGTAAGAAGAAGAAGAGCCATACAGGTTTAGGGTTAGGAGTTTGGGCAAGGGGAAGATTTGGAAGAGAGATGTGCTGGAGTAGCTGCGAACTGTAAGGCACATGTACAGAATTGCTGTGGTGCATGTACTTAGACCCCTTTCAGAATTTTCAAAGAGTAAAAATAAAATATTTGAGTTATTTTGAAATTAATTTGTGTAGAAGGATGAGACCCTGGACTGATCATGAGGTCTTTTCAAAATGCCTCTACAAAGAGACTTGTCCCGCCCTCCCCGGCGGCCCAAAGCACCTCAGGGTCTTCACACTGCACTCAGAGCACTGTGTGGCCTGTTCCAGCCTCTCACCTCTTCAGTCTCATGCCATCCACTCCCCATTCCCACTCTGTGCTCTTCAGCCTTTCTAGATTCCTGCCTGTTTCTTTAACAGGCCAAGTTTAGCTCTCCTTCACCTGGAATGCTCTTTCCTCCGTCTCACTTTTTAAAAAAAATATACATTTTTTAAAATTGATTTCAGAGAGAGGAAGGGAGAGGGAGAGAGAAAGATAGAAACATGAATGATGGGAAAGTCATTGATTGGCTGCCTCCTGCACAACCCCCGTGGGGGATCGAGCTCACAACCCAGGCACGTGCCTCAACCAGGAATCGAACTGCGATCTCCTGGGTCCCAGGTTGATGCTCAACCGCTGAGCCACGCCAGCTGAGCTCCATCTCACTCCTTTTTGACCTCAGATCTCACTTTAAAGGAGATAGCTCTTCCCTGGGCCCAATCACTCTCTACCGTCCTATTTTCATTCCTGTAACTGCTATTTGGTTGGTTTTGTTCGTTGCCTATTATCTGTCTCTCATTATATTTAAACTCCTTGTGAGTTGGAATCTTATCGGTCTTGTTCGCTGCTATATCCCCAGTATCTAAAAGAATACCTGGCACATAGTAGGTACTCAATAAATATTTATCAATTACACAAATTGAATGTTCACAGGCTGTTTTGGATGACAGATGCAGTTTGTCTTCTGGGGAATGTCATCCTCTGGGCTCTTTAGCGAAGCCTAGAGCTGACTTATTTATCTGGCTTAACAAATCACTGTTGAGCACATACTCCGCAGAAGCTCTAAGGCGGTAACTGGATGCGACTCTAAACCTCCAGAAGTGCAGACTGATGGGAGAGACAGACACAGACAAATAAAGACAATGCGGGAAGTGTGTGATCTGCTGGGGAAACGAAGAAGAGAGCATGATCCTTCTGTTGGCACAGACATTCGGGCAGTGAAGCCAGGGGAAGCCACAGAGGAGCATCTTTTGGGATGTGTATCTTTTCCCCTCTTGCAACACCTCACAGGTAATAATTACAAGAGCAATTCTCCTCATTCTTCTCTCTCCCTAAAGTATGGGTATATGTGAAAGGCCCATGTATGAGCAGCTTGTCCTGAAAGAAGGGAAAGCTGGAACACCAGGTACTTGGGAGACTGTGATGATTCTGTTTGCATGTCATCAGCCAGTTAGATTATCTATGCCCTCAAGTGGATTTTGCATTAACTGCATATCTGTTTTTGCCAGTGTTTTATAATCTGTAAAATTAGCTAACCGCCCCTCCAATCCTGGCTTGAGGTAAGGAGATGACAAATGAGACAGAGTATTGGGTAGCGGGGCCTTCTGCCCACCGAGTGCTCAGGAGGCCGGCCGGCCAACAGTGTCCCCACAGGAGTCCCTGAGTTCTGGGCTTCCATCCCATTGCCCCAAGGGGCTCACCAATCAGGCGAGCCTCATCAGACAGCAGAATGCCCCCCTGCTCTTCACCTTCAGCACTGACTCACCTCCGCCTGCCACACTCACACAGACCATGGAAAATCCACCTGGAGCACAGGAGGTTCCCGGTCAGATCCTGAGGTCTTAGCACACCCTGATGTATCAGAAGTTAGTCACTGTGCCTAAGACCCCTTGTATAAACTCTAATAAAAGGATCATGGCTCATCGTCAGAATGAAGCAACATCCAACTCCTTATGGCTAGACTATGAGTCACTCATAACAGGGAGAAGGACTTCTCACTTTGAAAACCCGAAATCCACTTTCTGCTACATTAAACATACACATACACATGGGCAGGATGATTTAAACTGACGAGACCTTTGTAAGCTGCAAACTCATAAAACTTATAGGCCATGTTGTCTAAGGACGTCTAGCAGACAGAGATGGGGTGAAGAGGCTGGAGTTGGGCACTCCTGGTGGTACATAGGGCACACCGACACTGAGGCTGGACACTCGGAGGTATTTTAGTTTCTGTTTCTTTGGCCTCTAGAGGTAATTGATCAGCCCCAAATCAGCTGATCCCTCCTTTCTACACAACTCCCTCCAAATCACAGCTGCCAAAAAAGATGATGTAAGTCGGAGCTGGAAGCACACTAGAAACTCTCAGGACCAATCCCTTCATTTGTAAACAAAGCAAGAGAGTTCCAGAAGGGAGCTCTGCCTTGTCCAAGGTCACACAGAAAGTCCATGCTGGAGGCAGGCACAAGAAGCCCAAGCTCCTAAACCCCAGCCCATTGCACTCCCTGGGCACCCATCATAACACACTGTCTGGTACTGTGAGTTATTTTCCATGTGTGCCAATCCCAGCTCCCTAATGAGATGTTAATCTCCATTGGTCATGTACAAGGCTTTATTCTTTGTGAGCCCCACTAATCCCTTAATTAGAAGGTTCCTTAGGACTTTAGTCTTAACATGATGCTTGATGAAGAGACTCCAACAGAGCTGCTCCCAGCTTCTCGTGAAAATACCTAAGACAACACTGACAAAAAAGAGCCTCCCTTCTGTGAGTCAGGATTAATATTCATACAAATGCCAGGCAAGAAAAACTGGGTTAAAAATGCCATTTTCAGGACCACTCTCTCTGTGTGCCAGGGAACCAGCCCTTAAAACTAGGAACACAAGGGGCTGAGCTGCACAGGTACCCTCTCCTCAAGTCCTGGGAGGTGTGGATGTAGAGGAACTGGGCCCCATAGTAGCCCAAGAGGGAGCCTTCATAGACATGGCAGAGCCTGGAGGCAGGCAGGCTGGGGCATGGTTCTTTCCCCATACTCTGTTTCTTTAATGTGTTGGAGAGCTAGCTATCCAGTGGTGCAGAAGGAGGATTTCTATTAACAGATAGATGTTCAGTAAATAAAAACCTGCTGGTCACTAGGACAAGACCGGAAAACATTGCACCACAATCTATGACAACAATTGAACAGGGCTTTGGACAGACACCCCTGATGACAGAGGCAGCAACAAGCATAAACCCCTGCAACCTCCCTTCTGAAGATTAATGGACCTAGACAGATCTCCCACGGTTTGAGGATGAGTAGCGGGGGAGAAAACAAGAAAATAATTCTGGGACATCTGGAAAAAGGCACTCAGGTTTGCAATGAAAAAGTTTTTAGTGCAATAAAACCCACCCGCTTTAGGAGCACAGGAAACAGAGTTGACACCATAGGACAGTGAGTTAATTATGTGCAGGACGAGCCTGAGACTCGAAGGGATTCCGAAAACGGAAAAATTACGAAAATGATGAGGAAGATAAGAGCAGGTTGTGTTCTCATCTCCATCCTGCCAAGTCCAAGGACTAGTACAACTGCAACAAAAGCAACAACGGAAGATATAATTCAAGAAAACTTTAGTATGCAAGTTGAAAGGGCTCATAGTATTTTAAGCAAAAAAAAATTTAAAGGGGGCTATGCAGGAGAGTTCAAGTAGGCCTGAAATTGCTATGCTTAGGAAGGTTTGCTTGCTAGTGTCTGGGAACTTGACTGGTAAATGGTCCCCTACACTGATATAAAACTTGTCTAAATGATAAGTTTATTATTTATCAAACTGTGCCTGAACTATGTTTGCAAACACTGTGGTTTCTGCCCAGCCCCTGCCTTCCTTCTGGAAGTCTGGAATTTGGGTATGTGCTAGGTAGAATGACCATATGATCAGACCCCAATAAAAAACTGGGCTTCCCTGGCAGACACATCACACATATGCTGTCTCATTTTCCTTGCCGGGGAAAGAGTGAGCTCTGTGTGGCCCCTACGGAGGAGGACAGGATAAAGCGGCCTGGGCTTGTTTTCCTCTAAGGACTGTGCGTGTGCCTTTTTCCTTCTAAGGCAGTTGTCTGTCCTCACTACATTGCCATAATAAATCTTGGCCCCGAGTATACTTAATGCAGAGTTTTGTGAGTCATTTTGGTGAATTTCCAAACATAGCAATGGTCTTGGGGACCCCTGACACAGGGCTTCACTTAAAGCACATTCTAGCAAAATATTGGAATTGTAAGACTAATTTACTTTTATAAAAATCAAGAAAGAAAAAACAACTTCTTACTAAGACTATCAGAATTGGTTGGCTTCAGACTTTTCTTTTGCCACCTTATATGGAGCTGCCTTTAGAGGGCTTTGAAGGGAGGAAACTGGGACCCAATAATTTTGTAGCCTTCAGAGTAAAGGCATTAGACAGACACTCTTAGATACTCAAGGACTCAAAACAGACTAACACTACTGACTGAGGTCATAAAGTTTAACATATAAGAACTGGGAATTATGGGTATGCAATGCTTTTATAGAGATCCCAAACTCAAAACCCATTTGGATTGCTTCGTTGGAGAATTCCGTGACTTTAAGATTAACCCTTCACTATTTCCCTCAGCTGCTTTTCTGCTTCTAGAGTTTTATTGCAACAAGAAATTAATTCCTCATCTTTCATCTTTCACCCACAATTTAAGAGGAACCTCCTGCCACAGTTGATGGTCACTTAAATCTATTAGGCAGTGTAGTTCTCCTCTTAATGATTACTAAACATAATGGATAGCCATGAGTCTCAATTTGCAAGAGCTACTGTATTGAGGACTGTTGTGTTGAGTAGAATTCTGAGTCACATCAGAGCTCCACGGGGAAGAAGAAGGGGCCAGTGAGTGATGCCTGACCTGGGGAAAAAATGGAACATCACTCATTTGCTACCCCGATCACATACTCAGGATACTGTGGTTTAAAAATTAATAAACAGCCCGGCCAGGCGTGGCTCAGCGGTTGAGCATCGACCTAGGATCCAGGTGATGGGGGTTCAGTTCCCGGTCAGGGCACATGCCTAGGTTGCGGGCTCAATCAATGACTCTCTCATCATTGATGTTTCTATCTCTCTCTCTCCCTTTCCTTTCCTCTCTCTGAAATCAATAAAAATATATTTAAATAATAATAATAAAAAATAAAAATTAACAAAATAATCTTAATTTTGTCTACAAAAGAATAGCTGTGTAGTGCAAGAAAACAGACCACTGACATTTCAAGAAGCCTGAGTAGTAATTTTCTGCATTTAAAAAGTTCACATTGGGCCTGCTAGCATGGCTCAGTGGTTGAGCATCGACCTATGATCCAGGAGATCAAGGTTCAGTTCCTGTCAGGGCACATGCCCAGGTTTCAGGCTTGATCCCCAGCAGGAGGCATGCAGGAGGCAGCTGATCAGTGACTCTCATTACTGATGTTTCTATCTCTCTCTTCCTCTCCTTTCCTCTCTCTCTGAAATCAATGAATACATATTTAAAAAAAAATTCACATTGGGAAAAAAAGTTACTCCCATTAAGTGGTCGTGTGTGTGTGTGTGTGTGTGTGTGTGTGTGTGTGTGAAAGTCACTAAACCACTCAAATGTAATTACTATCTGTCATCAACAGAATCAAAATAGCTTTTGATTTGGACTCTAACTGTTCCTTGGTTAACTATGCCTTAAAAAGCAGATATGAACTATGACCCCAGCTGTATAAAAGTAACGCACACTGAGACAACAGAATGGTGGTCACCAGAGAGGAAGGAAGATAGGGAGGACTAATGGGTAACGGAGCTCAGGCATATGGTGACAGAAGGAGACTAGACTTCAGGTGGTCAGCACACAACAGAGTATACAGATGTTGTATTATAAAGTTGTACACCTGAAATTTATATAATGTTACTAACCAATGTTACCCCAATAAATTTAATTAATAAAAAATAATAAAGGTAATGCATATTAAAAAGTAATCGGGGAATCTACCAAAAGTGTTAATCAAGGTTACCTCTGAATGGTGCATTTTTGAGTGATTTTCTTCACTTCCTTCTATTGTTTATCCCAGCTCTTCTCAGTCTGCATCACGGTCAGATACATTGTCTACTTTCTCCTCTGCCTTGCTCTGTGACCCAGGATCTGTCACCTCTACAGGCCACATTGCCTGGCTCTCATGCCCTCTGGCTTGCGGCTGGGTTTGGCCAATGGAGGTACCTGGAAGAGATCAGAGAAAGGGAGGGAAGAGAGGCTAGAAAAATGGAATATCTGAATGACACTGGTACACTGCGGTATTTCTCAGCAGTACGGTGGATCCCTCACGTACACTTGCTGCTCTCCTTCTGCTTTCGTATATTCTTGCCCAGGTATGTAAGTAAATTACATCATCTCTAAGGGTTAACACACATCAGAATCTACCCCAAATGTGCTCACCTATAGGATTTCTATTCCTTCCCATGATGAGGAAATTGAGAAGAAAATGGGTCCGGGACTGAGGACAGAGGCTGAGGTCAGGGTGGCACCCTGGATTCTGGATTCTGTGGCAGAATATATCTTAACCTTGAAGATGGAGACTGGGTGCAGTTTTATGCTAAAGAAGTTTAATGTGATAAATGTTAGCTTTAGAATAATCATGAGGAAAATCAAGCAATGCTTTCTGATATTTAAAGAAAACATTTATGAATCCCATTAATTATATAATCGTGAGACCTTCCTTACAGATTTGAAAAATCAGGCCAAAAATGACAATAAGTAAGTTTCTTTCTCTTATACATGTTTCTAAAATAAAATAACTGTGTTAGTCTATACCCTGGTTTCACTGTCGAGGGCTTTCTCAGTTTTGCTTTCCCAGGTAGTCAGCGGATAGGGTTTCTTCGTTTCATTCTCTTTGATCAGTGAGTTACTCATTTTGACATCTCGATTTTTCAGTTCATATCATGACAAGTTCCATTTTAAACAACAGAACAAAAATCTATATTTAATACTCAAGTTTATATAATATTATTGGGGAGACAGAAGTTGGAAAAAATAAAATAGTGAAAGAAAGACGGTACAAAGAAAAGGACTGTACAAAGGATGGTACAAAGAAATGGATCAGCTGCACAATGCAGGCATTTTAAACCTCTGTCAGAAATGCAGAAACATCATAAGACAAAAAGACAAATGACTGAGATAGCTACATGCAACGCAGGTGCCAAAGAATCAATATCGTTATTGTAATAAACAAATCAATTTAGAAATGAATTACGCAATAGAAAACTGGGTAAAGAGGAGCAGTAAATTTACAAAATAATAAATTAAAATGGGCAAAGAATGAATGAGATAGTTCACTGTTTGATCATTAAAAAAATAAGTTACAAGTTTAAAAAGTGAGTCATAAATTTTTAAAATTCCTTGCCAATTTGCCAGATGAAAGACTGTTAACACCCAGTGTTGTAAGCATAACTCTTCTTAAAGGCAATTTCACGTTTCAAAACTTTTTTTTTTTTTTAAACTTTCTTAAGAGTTTATTTGAGTCAAGCTGATGACATTTGCCAGGGAGCAAGACCTCAAGTGCTCCTCAAAACCCTTAGCTACACCCACCCACCCACAGAAATCGCCCTACTGCCCAATCGTGGGAGGTGGGCTTAAAGGCATCTGCACCAAGTGATCAGGTCAGGATTATAATGGCAAAATTTGGAACAACCCCAAATCAGGGGATGGGCTGAATAGGTTAAGATAAGTCTATGCAATGGAATATATGCAGCTGTAAGTCATGTACAGAGGCCATGAGACTGAATGGGAAAGTAGTTCTGATCTACTGTTTGGTGAGAAACAGGACACAAACAAGCTTGCATTTCACACAGATGTGCACCAT
The DNA here is from genome assembly GCF_054644295.1 of Miniopterus natalensis. Taxonomy (NCBI): domain Eukaryota; kingdom Metazoa; phylum Chordata; class Mammalia; order Chiroptera; family Miniopteridae; genus Miniopterus; species Miniopterus natalensis. The sequence continues at coordinate 19,909,101 of NC_142084.1, forward strand.
GAGGTGGTTTTGAGCTGTGGAATCTGGAGTACCCAACCTGCAACTGACTCCTGGCCCCAACTACCTCGGGTCATTCTGGGCAGATTTCCCACCCCTTCTAAACGGCAGTATCTCCGTTTGTAGAAATGGTGTTAATAAAAGCACTTACCTTATAGGGTTGTATTATATGCAGCCTGAGATCATCTAGGCAAGGTATTTAGTGCACTGCCTAACTCAGAACTGCACAGTAGGTCTTCGTTTTTTAAAAATAATGCTAAAAATATTCACAAAAAGTAGCCCAACAGAACACACACTGAAACCCTTGGTGGGGAGGCTGCCACGAGCTTTTACTTCTTTTACTCCTCTAGGTTTTCTTCATCGAATGTAGATTACATTTATAATGTTAAAAGACACACACAATAAATATCACTTTACAAAGGGGAGACCAGGGCTCTTGGGGAAACAGCTGAAACCCATCTTTCTAGGAAGAAAAGGAAGAAGGAATGGCCAAGTGAGGGGAACCACCCCCACACTCTAGGAAACAAGCTCCCAGCCTATGGGCTCCTCCCCAGCCTGCCAGGCAGCAGGCCCGGGGTCACCGATGCAGATGCTCCGGTGCAGGCTGCACACTGGCCCATTGTCTGCCCACGGCCCGCTGTGGTCAATGGGAAGCAGATGGCCACGATTCCCTGAGCACACTGTGCTTCCCCTCACACACCTCGGATGCAGGGCCTGCTAGGATGGAGGGCCTGCTTTGAGCCGAGCCGCCAGTCAGCGAGGCAATCTGCTTTTCATTTTATGGCAGAGAAAAGCCACAGAGGAGGAAGGGAGGCCATAGTTTTCAAGGTGTTGCGAGAGTTAATGCAAGAACCTCCCCTACTCTGAAAGGCAAAGCAGTCCAACCCTGCAGGAAGCCTGCAGCGCTGGTCAGTAAACTCAAACTCACCTCAAACTACCTTGGGTGGAACCTGCAACCTGCAACCCGATGCTCCAGGCTCTTAGGACCAGCAGTAGATGAGTGCAAACAGGGGCTTCTTCAGTTTGCATTGTGAAAAGGTAGAGGAGGGCAGGGAGGGGCTCAGAGCAGAAGTGGAATCACTATAAACACTGAAACCAGGGGGGGCCATCTGGCCTATGGGCTTCCTCCCTCCCCCTGCCTTGAGGTGCTGTCCTTTCCTGGGTAGCACCTGGGGTTTTGCGGTGGCTATTCTGTCCAGGATCTTATTCCAGCTCTCTGCTCACTTGCTGTGTTACCTTTGGCGTGCTACTTAACCTCTCTCAGCCTCTGTCTCATTAGAGATGGGCATGGGACTCATGTTACCTGATAGGAAACAACTGCAGGAGATAATCCACAGGAAGTGTCTACTCAGTGCGTGGCTTATAGCAAGTGCTTAGCTGTTGGCTATTAGCATTATTATAACTGCCAGCTTCTCTCTGCGTCTTATTTTCCTTGTCTTTACACTGTGACATAATTTACACTATGGCATGCTTTTAATGTACTTTCTTCTCATAGCAGCAACTGTTTCCAGTTTTTGCTTAAGGGTGGCCTCTGCCTGTGTACCACATGTGGGTCCCCACCTGCAGTCACCAGTGACTTATGTTGCCTTTGGGATGCATCCAGATCATTGTTTATGATTATTGTGTGACAGCCCAGTGCAGCCAGGGTTTCCCTATCAGGCAGCTGTGTAGCAGGGACAATGGTCTCGAGACCCAGCAGGGAAGTGCCACTCTGAAGCGCTAAAATAAGGACAGTCCAAGGAGGAGAAAGCCCAGGGCAGAGGGTGGCACAAGCAGGTCTATGAAGTGAGGAAGAGGTGGAATGGTTCCCAGAGGAAGGGGAGCAAACAGGAGATCTGAACAAGGGCTGCAATTTGAGAAACATCAGAGATGGTATAGAATCTTAACATGCTCAGAAAGGAGAAAGACTTCAGTGGCCTCTTGGAGGTGGTGGCAGAAAAGGAAGCCCCTAAGAGAAAGACATTATCAACATGAAAGTCTGGAAAAACAAGAATCGTAAAGGTGCCTGAATGATGGGAAAATTATAGGTGTAGGGAAAGAAAAGAGGATTCTGTGCAGATGGCTTAGTAATTGAGATTCTCAGAGCGACAGGTAACTGCTTCAAAGCATGTCCCAGTCAGGTGAGGATGCTTTGGCTGGCAGCTTTCTCTGAACATGCTAATTGCACTTATTTGTTCTCAGACAAAAATAGCTTGTCATGATAGCTGAGGTGCCAGGGTGTGTGAGAGCATCTTCTCTCAGTGAGCAGGTGGACAGTTTGTTTGAATGACAGAAAATGCGTAACTATACCGTAACACAATCACTTTTTATGATTTTTGGATTGGGTCCTACAGCTATGTCACAGGAGTAGCTGGATTCGGGGCCTGGCTAGGATGAGGGTTCCCAGAGAGAAAGAGCAGGTGGCAGCAGGTGGACAGTGATACTGTCCTTTGTACCGGCAGGATCGGCTAGGTTATGATGCAGGAGCAAACAACCCCAGATCTCTGGGCTTTAAACAACAAAGGTTTACTTCTCATTTATACCCCACTCCATGTGGATTGGCTGGGGCTTTGCTCCGCATCCCCTCACTCAGGGACCTGTTCTGATGGAGCAGCCACCATCTCAAATCTTGCTAATCACCATGGCAGATGGAAAGAGAATAGGCAACACCCACTGGCTCTTAAAACTTGTCCTCAGAATGATATGTCACATTTCATTGGCCAAAGTAAGTTACTTGGCTGTGCTGAATCACAAGGGGCCGCTCAGAAGAAACAGGTATATGTGAACAGCCCGCCCTATGGGCCAGCCAACCATACGCTCCACAGCATAGCCACCTGCTTGTCACTTGGCTGTCCCTCCCCTCCACCTGCACCTCTCTCAGTGACTCTCAGCCATCTCTGCCCTTGTGGTCACCACAATCTTCAAGTCACATTTTGGATGTGATGATTGGTGATTGGTAACAGTACTTACAATGGACTCCATAACCATAATATGGAGGAAAAAGATGACCCAGAACCACTGACAGGACCTGGCTCATAATCCCGTTTACACCTGGAGAAACAGGGAGGCAAAGGAGAACTATGCATGGTAGGCAGAGTTCTAACATGGCCCCCAGGATTCCTGCATCATCTCCCCTTGAGTATGAGCGAGACCTAGAAATATAATGGGATATCACTCCAACGATTATGCTACTTTATATGGCAAAAGGGATTTTGCCGATGTAACTAATTAGCAATAATAAATTGCAGGTGTAATCCTTTGGGTTAACCAAAAAGCAGATTATCTTGGGTGGGCCTGAAAATCTGGTGAGCCCTCAAAAGAGATGAGAAGCAGCAGCAGGCACCCTCTTGCTGGCCTGAATGAAAGCCCACAGCCTGATGTGAATGGCCTATGAGGGGCCACATGGCTTGGACCTGAGGGCAGCCTTTAGGTCAGCAGGGAAATGGGGACCTGAATTCCACCAATACCCTGAATGAGCCTGGAAGAGGACCCTAAGCTCCAAACGAGCACACAGCCCCACTGACACCTTGATGTCAGCCTAGTGAGACTGAACTGAGAACCCAGCTGACCGATGCCCCAACACCTGACTCCCAGAAAGTGTGAGATTTTAAAAAATTGTGTTGTTTTACCCACTAAGTTTGAGGCAATGTGTTACACAGCAGTAGAAAAAGAATACACCAGGAAAGTGGCAGGATCTGCGACTTTGGCCCCCATGCTTCTCTTAAACTCTACCACAGCTGGGAAGGCCAACTGAGGCAGGATAGTGAGAAGGTAGGGAAATCCCTTGACAAGTGGAAACTGAGACAAAATAATTAAACAAGGCCAAATGATTTGAGTAATTTCCAGCCAGCTAATGAATCACAAGTTTTTATCTTTCCTAACCAAGGAAACTTAGGAGCAAATGGTTTACACATTCTAGACTGTCCCGGGCAGAACTGCCTCAGTCCTGATCGCTCTTCAATGACGTTCTTTGAAAATGAAACCAACCAGAAAATAACCCCTGACCCCTCTATATGTACATTTTGATGAAACATATGGAAGGACACACCTGAAAAGCAAAAGCATGTTCTGTTAAGGCCCTCCCCTGAGACGTCCCCTAGGATTCCAGTGGCCACAGAAAGATAAAAAGCCTCAAGACAAAGGACCCACAGTGTGCTCAGACCCAAACCTTGTATCTCTGTTCTCTTTTCTAAGGAACACCATGAGACTTGCAACCAGGGGAGGAGCAGGCAGTGGTAGCTCATCCCAGGCTAACCCCCTGACCCTGTCTCCAAGGCCCCCTTTTTCTCTGACTTCCCAGTGAGCTTACTTCTTTTACTGTGACTTCTGTTTCTCAGTGAGCCAAAGCAGCCGAGCCTAAGCTCTCCTGTTGATTCTTCTACCGTAACACCTTTCTTTGTGTCACTGTCCCCAGTTTTAATAAACATACTCTCAAAATCATCTGGACTCATGTTGTGAAATTTTTCCTGCACGAAGTCAAGAACCCACACATGACCAGCAGGCCCAAGGCAGACCTGCTCCGGGCCCAGGCCCCATCTGGTAACACAACCAGACTTCACCCTTGAAGCCGTCAGGAAAACAAACTCAAGTACACACCCACCATGTTCTCTTTTCCTGCACTCTTTGCTTCATTCAAACCATCTCATACAACCACGACAGAGGAGTCTTTCAAAAACACTACGGGCATACCTCAGGTATACTATGGTTCAGTTCCAGACCACCGTAATAAAGTGGGTAACGCAATGAAGGGAATCGTAATCTTTTTGCTGGTAGAGGGTCTTGTCTAACTTGTAAAATATTCAACACCTATGAAGCGTGATAAAAGGAGGTATGCCTATACTTTCACCCAGGCCCTTCCCCTACTCAAAATCCTGCAGCAACTCCCTCTTGCCTGGGACATCAAAACTGGGCTTCTAATCTCAGTGTTCAAGGATTTCCAGCCCTTTCTCTCCCTCCTCCTGACCACAAACTCTCTATTCCAAGTCTGATGGTATCTGCATGGACTCTCTCAACTGCAAGAATTGCTCCCTTCCATGCCACTCCCCAGCTTGCTCCCTGGGATACTGCTTCCCCTGGTCCCTGGTCTGAAAGGGGCTTTAACACGCCAGCCCCCGGTAGCATAAAATCACCCACTATGGCTCTGCCCACTGCACTCTCTCATTCTCGGACTGTCCCACCGCACCTGGCACAACTACGACACATTCCTGCAGTTGATCATACCCAATAACAAACTTCCACGAGTGTCGCATCATTCAAGCCTTCTTTTCTTTCAAGTTCAAAAAAACACCCACAAGATTTCAGGTTCTCTAAGGGCAAAAACCTTGGTTCCTCCAGGTGCTACATGCACAATCAGAAAAGGTATTTGTACTCATAATACCCCACAAATGGAAACAACTCAAATGTCTATCATCAGGTGAAGAGATAAACAGATAACATTATATCCATACAATGGGATGCTGCTCAGCTAAGAAATAAATTATTAACAACATGCTACCATATAGATGAATCTCAAAAACAATATGCTGAGCAGAAAAAACTAAAGTGTATGTACTGTATGACTCATTTATAGAAAAATCTAGAAAAAGTGAAACTATATTGACAGAAAGCAGATAAGTGATTGCCCAAGGCTGGGGACTGGGAGTGATGGTGAAGGGATACAAGGGAGTTTTTTTGGGAGATGAAAATGTTCTGTAGTTTGATATTGGTGGTGGCTACATGGATGCATACATTTCTCAAAGCTCATCAAACTGTCTACTTAAAATGGCTGCATTTTATTGTATGTAAATTATACCTCAGTCAAGCTGACTTAAAGAAAATCTCAATATATCCTGAATCAACTAAGGCTTTGTTGGAAATGGCATAGAATATACCTTTCTGGAATGGAGAGCAGGACGTGATTTGCAAAGGGTGAGCGCAGGAGAATGTCTGCAGGCTCATGCTCAGGTAGCCAGCCCCTGGAAAGCCAGTAGAACCATTTCTTCCACACACGTGAGCTCCCAGGCTGACAGCAAAGATGTGGCTTAAAAGGCGGGAGTTAATCACCCTGGCCAGTGTGGCTCAGTTGGCTGAGCATTGTCCTGTGCACGGAAAAGGTGCAGGTGCAATTCCCAGTCAGGGCACATGTCCAGGTTGCCAGCTGGATTCCCAGTAGGGGGACTGCAGGAGGCAGCCAATCAATATTTCTCTCTGATATCGATTTTTATCTCTCTCCCTCTCCCTTCCTCTCTCTAAAGTAAATAAAAACATTTTTATTATTTTTTTTAAAAAGGTGAGTTAATCAACTTAAAGAGGATTGCTCAGCAACAGAAGTCCAGAAGGAGGAGGGAGAGATAGGAGGGCAAAAAGGGGCGATGTGTTCAGGGAGAGTCCTGGATTGGGAGGTTCAGAGATTGTCTGGCCACCCACAAGGTCTTCTCCTGCCTTTTGGCGGGGGGAGGCTCTTACAGAGGCCTCACTATATGGCCAAGAAAAAGCTTGTGGAACCAGCCACCCTAGCTTGCTCTGAATCCACATGTCCCCACTACCAGCCTGGTTCCAGTCTGACTTCTAAAATAGCGGGTCCTAGAAAGGGGACATGGGTTTCCCACCAACGAGAGGTCTCCTCCTCTGTGTCAGAAGGCCACGGCCCAGGTCACAGCCCCCTGCTTCCCACTCTCACTCAGACACTGCCCGGCAGCAGAGGACCAGCGAGGGCAGCAGCTGCAACATGAGCAGAAATCAGCAGGACTCCAGACCTGGAGAGAGCCAGATCAAAAGAAAATGTTCCCTTCCTTTATAAGAAAGAAATCATACCTGAGCAACTAGCACCGCTCATTGTAGAGAGGAAGAAAGCAAGTTCTGAGGCAAGAGGAGGCAGGGAGATGCAGTGAGCCCAGCCTTGGCACGAGCAGCAGCAGAGACTAATGGGCGCTAACGAGGAGAGGCAGGTGGAGATCAGCTCTGAGCTCACAGGGCCTATTTATACGAATGGCTGCCAGGCAGCCCCTCCACCTGACCAAATCCCAATTGCTCCTCTTTTCCTCTGAATTCCTGAACATGACCAACAGTACTACCTCCCATTGGCGCCCCCCGGCCACACTGGTCAGCACAGCCCTGCCCCACCTGCCCCATAGCCCAGAGACTCTGTTCTCTTCTCCCCATAGGTCAGGGCCTTCCCACCCTTCCCGGGGAGGTTCCTGGAAGCTCTTAACTTCCTGCCACCCTGCCTGCTGAACCCCAAGGACAGGCACTCGATCACAAAGAAGAGAATCAACAGGTATAGAGTACAGCGGCACCTTGGTTTTCAAATGTAATCTGTTCTGGGAGACCGTTCCAGTCCTGAAACATTCGAAAACCGAGGGACCAACAGCCGACAGCTGGGCCTCAGCATCTTGCCCTCAGCAGAAGCCGTGTGGCATGTTCGACTTCTGAGGCGTGTTCGAAAACCAAAGTGTTTACCTCCAGGTTTACAGCATTCGTAAACCGAAACGTTTGTTAACAGAGGCGTTTGAAAACCGAGGTACCACTGTATTTATCATCCTAGGCATTTTAATTACAATCCTCATAACAACCCTAGGAAGGTAGTGCTATCTTCATGCTGACAAAGAACCTGGGCTTAGTTCATTTGCCCAAATCCAAACAGCTGGTAAGGGGCCAACTAGGATTCAAACCTTCCATCGCTTCTCTACTGCTCCCAGGTGCACTAAATACAGATCCGTCCATTTCCCCAATTAAAATCCTTCCGTGACTCTCCACTGCTTACATGAGCGTTTCTCAACATTTTCTGTGGTCATAGACCATTTTTTCCAAACACCGTTTGCACGGAACACTAACCCATCACACAGATAACAGCAGAGTGGACTCAGTGTGAGTGGGGTGAGGGCCAGCACCCTGCCCACTTTCCCAGTTGACATCTCCACTTGAAGTTTCAATGTAACGTCGGTTTGTGTAAGACTGAACTCTTGGTCTGATCCCTGGCCTCTTGCTGAATTTTCTGTCTTAACAAATGGTCAGACGTGAGAGCCACCCTTCTCTTCTCCCTCATGGTCCGTGACCAACACATCAGCAAGTCCATGGCCTTGCCTTCCACATCTCTCTTCAACTAGCCTCCTGCTCTTCACGTGCACTGTCAACACCCAAGCGCACAAATCCAAGTGGTTATGGTCTCCTACCTGGAATAGTGGCACAGCCTCCTCATATCCAACCTCGTACCCCAAAAGTCCAGTCTGCTCCCTACACAGCAGCCAGAGTGAACTAACACAAAATTCTCAGCCAAAGAAGAGGGCCACTCTGATACAGAAAGTGCCTGATATTTGAGTAACATTGTCACTCCCCTCTGCCCTCAATCAAATATGACCATATATTTCCTTTTTTAAAAATTTTTTTTTTTTAAATACCTGTTAATAAGCCTTTGGTTGATGAGACTATCAACCAAAAAGTAAGCTGAGAGTCAAGAAAATGAGATGCGGGTTGCTCAATTTGTTCTGTGACCACTGAGTTTCATCAGCCATGGAGCAGAACTACCAGAATCTGCTCCCTCTCTCTTGCCCTCAATTGTTATGGAAATAACTTAAGTAAAATATTCAGAATTACAAGGAACACATACATCTAAAGCACTCTTATGTTTTTTGACATGAAATGATAAATGTGGCTATATGGACATCTGGTTGACAATACGATGTTCTGAGATCTAAAACAAATTTGATGATGTAATTAAATACCTATCTTTCTACTTTTACTTGTATTTAGAACAAGATTCCTCTCAAAATCCATCTATATTTGTATATATAAATGATGTGCAAATTTGGAGCAGATGTTTTTGGGTAGTTGGAACTCTTTTAGGGCTGGACTTCAACGGAAAAAAAGCAGACTTCATACATGCTTCACAGATAGTGTAATATAGCTACTTGAAAGGAATACTTATATCCTAGATAGGCTGATTTTTTTTTTCTATATTTTATTGATGAAGGACAGAGAGATAGAAACATCAATGATGAGAGAGAGTCATTGACTGGCTGCCTCCTGCATGCCCTCACTGGGAATCGAGCCCACAACTGGGGCATGTGCCCTGACCGGGAATAGAACCACAATCTCCTGGATCCCAGGTCGATGCTCAGCCACTGAGCCACACCTGCGGGCTAGGCTGATTTTTAATTAACAAACATGCTTGCTTACTGTATGGTCCTCAATGAGTCAGACAGGGGAGCGTGTAGGCATTTCTGGGCGGGAGGGGGTAGGCCACCAGGGAGAAGGCTTACAGTACCTTCTCTGTCAGTGTGGCCTTGGGGTCTTCCTCTTCTTGCTGGCTGATCATCTCTCCCAGGGCTTTTTCACAAAAGCTTCCCGTGGGCTTGTAGACTCAGAAACATCTGTCCTAGAGGGAACTGGTAAATGGGAGCTAAACCTGAAATCCCCACCAATGATACAAATCTTTGGCGGCATACATTTCAAGGATTTTTGAAATCCTCTCTTTTGCTGTGTTTACTCCTTTGAGTGTTTCATTTGAAGTCTTTGTTTTGAACCTTGTTTGGAATAATTTTCCAGACATGATTTTCTGGGGAGGCAGAGTGTCCTTCTGAAGATGAGCGCCTGTGATTTCAAGATAAAGTAGGTGATATTCTGCTGCATGTGGCCTCTGGCTCCCTTCTCCCTCTCATGTTACTGAGTGGAGAGTTACAAACCATAGTCCGGATTTTCTTTTTCCCCCTTCTTCTTTGTAACTTGGAAAATGAAAAAGTAAAGCAACAGTGTTCAACGTGGGAGGTCTTGGTGGATAAGCAGATTGGAAGCTGACTTAACCCAAACTATGACTCAGTCAGATTTCCTGACATAGAATAAGATTGTTTAACTCTGCTGATCTCAAATTAAGTTAGGTGTTCTGAGTATCTGAATCAGCATCCTCGGGCGGGCACTTCCTGTGATTTCAGGGGAGAGCAGGGTGGCTGAGCAGAAGAAGAGGGACTATACCAAGTGCCCCCTGAGTGCAAGTTGGGGTTTGAGGGTGGAGGATGCTGAGCCTGCTTCTTTCCCTGCGATGAGCACCTGAGTGCAGATGGCCCCACTGTTTGTGTTTTTCTGCAGGAAATCCCTGGGGCTGGAAAGACAGCCAAGGACCCTTGTGCCACCTCAGAGTAGCCTGGGTTTACTCTGGCAAAATGAATGACAAAGAATGACAAGAATGCCATAAATCCAAAAATCACTTTTCTGGTTGTAGTAATTACAAGGATCACTGAAAAGAGAGTACATGTTATCAGTCTGTTTAGAGAGGCTTGTGCATGCCCACTAAGGTTCAGTGCCAAGGCTAGACCATGCTGCCCATGTCATTTTGTTGTTTCAACTGTTTATCGAATGCTTACTATGTACTAAGCACTATACGAAGCTCAGTGATCATGTGACATCCCAACTAAGCAGAGTTCCGTGCTTTCATCGGCACAGAGTACTATTCATAAAAGACTGAATGAAAAAAGTAGTTTGAATCACAAAAGGACACACAGAGTATAAGAACATAATCAAACTATTAGCTACGGCTCTTTGGGTAATTGGATAATGGGCCGTTTTTATGTTCATGTGGCATTTTAAATATATACAACACTACCCAGGATATGTCTAACACAGACTACCAGGAGAAAGTTCTCCCAACAATGAATCATCTACAATTAGCAAGGGCAACATGTTATTTGTTGCCATAACTACACAAATCTTTACTGACTGGTCACTTACCACATTTGCTATTGAGAGCTGGTTGATCTAGATTTCTCCTTAGGAAGCCCCCACACTTCGATCCTCTCAGCTTCCTTCGTAGCTTTGCAGTATATCATTCCTGGGTGGACAAGTTTGGTTCAAGTCCCAGGGAACCCATACGTCAATGTATATTTGTTCTCACATATTTTATGTATAAGAAAATGGAATTTGAGTAAATTTCAAAGCCAACGTGGAAACCAGACCTTCCATTTCCCACCAGAAAACTGCATCATGCTATTGCTTTTCATCTTTTTTCCTGGGCCAAGTTTAGACAAGAGACATAAACTCGAGGTAATTTCGAATGCGCCAAGGTAAGCGGAGACACCTGCTGCTGGAACATGGAGGTCTTCAGTGGTAGCACTAGGGAGGCACACTGCAGAGTGGTGGCCAAGGGCAGCTCCCTATAAATGCTAACTGCACGGAGCAAGCATATTGGGGTTTCATGTAAGTGCCTCTACTTAACATATTTGCAGAATTTGCAAGGAAAACAATAAAAGTGAAATATTTGGTGGATTACGGATGACCAAAAGGTTATCTTACTGCAGGGAAAAGGTGTGTGGACTGGTCCTAAATGAAATTTGATGTTGTTGTAAGCCATGGATGTGCCCCAGACTGGACCTGACTGTGGTAAGTATCCATAGTCTGAGAAAGCTGCCTCACTATTGCTATAAAGTTCATGGCACAAAGTGTATGAATACTATTTCTGCTTTGCAGTCACCAAGTGGAAAATACCAGCTTTGATTTGGACCTGACAACGTGCACCTCTAGGTTATGCTTTGATGATCTCAGCATAAATTCTCTTCACATGTTTACTAAACAGGGTAACATTGCCATGGATACTTTCCACTGCCCTATAACCTCCCTTACACATTCTGGCACTTTCTTTCAAAGCTACCACATATGATACCAATTGAACACATTAGCGTGTCATTTGTTCTTAGCCTGGATGGGGACTCCAGAGAGAAAGCTGCATAAACATATGAAGAGCAAGGGAACATAAAATGAAGGTGAATAAGAGGGGTGGAGACAGACAACTTGACTCAGAAAATGCACTTGGGTGACTTAACCCTTTCCTAGCTCACGGAGCCTCCATGCTTAGGCTAACCAAAATCACCGAAGGGGCGGAAAGGTGAATGTGTTTAGTTGAGATAGGTGACAACAGGAGGCAGAGAGAGAGAGGATGGCTGTGGCACACAGAGAAGGGGAGACAGCCTTTATCCTGAGGCGCACATGCGGGGAACCTGCGCTCAGCTTTCAGCCTCTTCACTCCCAGGCTGTGTGGAATAGAAGTGCCTTCCCTGCAGTCACTACGGAAGGGAAGACTGGGAACTGGCCACTGGGAACTATGTGTTGGGGTCATAAGAGAGGGCGACAGGACTGCTGAAATCCATTTAGATACTTTCTGCTGGGCTGTAACAAAGAGATTCCAAGTGAGCAAAGTAAAGACAAGTGGGACTGTTGTTTGCTGCCCCTGTCCCCTCCTAAATGTCTCTGGAGTCTGTCTGCTCCTCTGCCTCCATGGCCAACTAAGACCCGGCCAGTGACACTGCCGTGGCCCCCTCACTGTGCTTCCTCAGTCCTTGCTTGCCATTCTCCAGTCTGTTCTCCTCCCTGCAGCTGGAGTCCTCTTCTCAAAACACAGATACGATCATGGCTTTACTTTGTGTAAACATCTGCAGTGGTTTCCTATTTTATTCTAAACAGAATCCCAAGTCTCTCATGGGGTCTGTGAGCTCTACCTAATGGGCTTCTCCTCTCCTCCCTCACTCGTCCTCCAACCATGGGCTCCTGTCACACCACATTTCCCTCTTTCCTTCTCCTCAGGGCACACGATCATCTTCCCGCAGTGCCATGGCACATGATGTGCCCAGTGCCTGCAGTGCCCTCCTCCATGGTCCCCCTTGGACTTGCCCTGTGCCAGAACCCTCCCACCCCACCCCACCCCAACCCCTCCCCTTCCCTTGGCTCAGGCGTTACTTCCTCAGAGAAGACTTACCGGCCCCAGTCTAGGCTGGCTCCTTTGTGATTCACCACAATAGAACCATGATGTTTTCCTTCATAGTACTTCCTAAAGTCTAAAATGAGGCGTTCAGCGAATAATTACACTGCAGGGGCTTGGGCTCGTCCTCTGGAATATAAACTCCACATAGGCAGGAGCTGCTTTTGAGTAACCACTTCATCCTCAGCGCCTAGGACAGGGCCTGGCACCCAGGAGGGGCTTGGTAAATACTCGTATTCTCTCAGCTCATGCCCACTCCCATCACACACCAACTTCCCTACCCCACAGCCAGCACCAGGAGCAGGTGGCCTTTACTTTTGTTACCTTTTTCTTTCTCCTTTCACATTTCACCTCCAAAGAGCCAACTCTGTCAAAAACAAGATACATGCTTTCTTTTAGAGATGACTCCCCTCAGTGATAAACTGTGCTTAGAACACAGACTAGAAAGAAGAAACATGGTTTTCTTTCTTTATCTCTTTTTGCCATCTTGAATTGAAAAGAATTTCTGGCTGACTTCTAACTGGCTGGCAGGCTGAGACTACTTGGCCATACTGGATCATAGAAAATTCAAAATGGGCCAAGGTTAGAAACTAGAACCTAGTCAACTGAGCTCCTTTTTCCAACAGAGCCACCCAGCGCTGACTCTCCTCTTTGCCTGGACAGCCAGAGGTGTCCACACAACACAGGACCGAACACAAGCAACTGGGTCCCGAGGGGCAGCTCCTCAGCAATTCACTTCTCAGGAGCCATGTGACTGGCACAATGCAGATCCTCTTAATTGTGGTCAAACCATAAGGCTTAAAGCCATACTTGGCCACAAAGAATATTATTGTAAACAGCCCTCATCAATGTTCATGCACAAGGAGGAATCCTAGAGGATCGCAGCTTAGTCCTGCCTCGCAGATAAGCACATTGAAAGAGAGGATTGGTTATAGTGAGTGTGGTTGACTTCAGATATCGATTCATTGACAGATCAATGGGGAAAGATGGGATGAATCAGGAACCCACCTTTTGATTAATTTGGAAACTCATAAACATACAGCAAATTGCCCAAGTTCTCGAGCAAGTCAGTGGAAGAACCAAGCCAAAGAGCTCACTCTGATTACAGCCAATTCAGGGTTCTTTTGTTCAGTTCATGATTACAAAAGGGTTTACAAGGTGTGGTCCAGGGATCCCTGCATCAAAATCACTCTGGACAACTTGTGGGAAACACTGATGCAAAAACCTCTGGGGATGAGAACCAGACATACACACATTCACAACTTTACACAAGGATACTGATGCACAAACATTTGGGAACCACATCGCTGGACTTAAATTCCTACCTTGAAAGCTCACAAATTTTCCAATTTAAGTCTTCAAATTAAATCTGTACCTTTTTAGGACAGAGAAAAAGAAGGATGCAGAATAAAGCCCATGGTTTTCTTGACTCTCCCATCTGAAGTCACTGGTACTTGGGTTGAATAAAGGGCTTATACATTATGAAGACTTGGGAGGAAAGGAAGGTAGTGCTAAAATTGTAGGGGTCGTTTTGAATGAGGAAAAGACATTCCTCTCAGTGGTCTTTGGTGGAGCTCATCCAACCCACTGCTTAGACTTAGAGGCTGAAGAGACTTTTTACAGCCAAGGGGATCAAGCAGTGAAATGCAGGGCCTGTCAACTGGAGGGAGATAGAACTGGTTCCTCTTGCTGTGGGCATAGATGCTGAAAAGTTGCACCCAGGAGTAAAAGGAAATAGAAGTGGGGGGGAGGGGGCTTTGCAGGCATTATAGCTCATCTCAATCTTATAAGTTTTTTTGAGCTCATCCTGGCTTGTTGGAATGCTTAAGGATCTGGCAAAAGCAAACATAATTCCTCTCTAGAATTATAACCTTATCTTAGTTCTCTAATTATTTCTACAAATTTTTTTGTCAATACAATGTCCAACACAAGATTAAAAGTAACCAGAGCCACTCAGAGACAAGACAACATGAAAGCAAAATAAGAAAAACAATGGAGAGAAGAAAGAGACCCACCAGGGCTTCTTTAGATGTGAGTTACCATGGAGACTTTCAGTAACTATGCTATTTATATTCAAAGAGCTAAAAGACAAGCTTGAGAATTTTTGTTAAAGAACAGTATAAAAAAGAATAAAATGTAAGTTTTGGAAATTAAGAATATAATAACTGAAATTAAAAACTCAATGAATGGGTTTAACAGTAGATTAGATATAACTGAATAGAAAATTGGGAAGATAGGTTAGAATATTATACTTAAACTCTGATTTGTAGACCAGATGCATTGATATAATCTGGCAGTGTTTTTTAAAGAAAATTTTTATTTTAAAATAGTTTAAAGTTTATCAAAAAGTTGCCAAAATTATACAGAGAGCTCTCATAACCCAAACCCACTTTTCTCTATTATTAACATCATATATTAATATGGTATATTTGTCACAATTAATGAGCCAGTATTGATACATTATTAACTAGAGCCTATACTTTATTCACACTTCCTTAATTTTTACTTAATGTCCTCCTTATGTTTGGGAGCTTTATAGAAACACAGGATATTAGGTCCTACTATAGACCTAGTGAATTAGGATCTATATTTTAATAAGATCTCTTGGTTACTTTAATACATTGAAATTTGAAAAGTGTTGGTTAGAAAAAGGAAAATTTTCAGAATAAAGCAGGGAGAGAAAAAAATAACAAAAAATATAAAAGACACTGTAACAGGCAGGGTGAAGACAATGAGATGCAGGTTTAACATAAGTATAATTGCAGTCTCCAAAGGAGATTACAGAGAGAATGAATCAGAAGCAATATTTTAAGAGACAATGGCTAAGAGCTTTCCAAAATGGATAAAAGATATTGTGGAAGCTGTAGGACACCTAAATGGAATAAAAAAGAAATCTATACCTAGGTACATCATAGTAAAACTGTTCAAAACCAAAGACAAAAACAACACACAAAAGCAATTATGAGAGCAGCTCAAAGCAAACAAAGAGAGTTTACCTTTAAAGGAGTTAACTATTCGACTTACAGCTGACTTCTAAACAGAAATAGTGGGAACCAACAGATACTGGAATGATATCTCCAGAGTGCTGGAAATAGATAACTGCTAATCTAGAATTCTATACCCACACAAAAATATTCTTCAGAATTGGTAAGATGATGAAATTCAGGCAAATAGAAATATTTTCTCCAGCAGGCTTGCACTAAAAAAGTATTAAAAAGTATCTTTCAGTTAGAAGGAAAATGATTCCAGATGGAACTTTGGAGATGCAGCAAGAAACAAAGAACAATGAAAATGGAAAATATGTGGGTAAATCTAAAGGACTTTCAACTGCATAAAATAATAGTAATGTACTGTGAGTTTAAAAGATATAAAAATTAAAATACAAACAATAGCAGAAAGTTAAAGATCAAATAAAACCATTGCATTGTCCAGAAAGAAACAGAACCACCAATTAATATTGGATTTTGAAAAGTCAAAATGCATGCTATAATCTCTAGAATAAATGTTAAAAGAATAATTAAAAATCACATAAAACTCTTTGGTTAATAGAGGGATAAATGTAAATATAAAAATAATTTGTCAAAAGGATGGCAAAAATGGAGAGAAAAGGAATATAGAACAGGCAAGAAAAATAGAAAGCACTGTGTAAGATGACAAATTTAAATGAAAATGTATCAGTTTTTAAACTTAATAAATTGGTCTGGGTAATAGTCTGATTCCATTTCTGGATGTCTGATTACTGACAGTTCTTAAGTCTCACCCCTTCCATCTTGCTCTCTGCCTCACATCTGGGAAAGCTGATAAGAAAACCTGGTGCTCCCTCCTTTGGTACCAGTGGGAGATACAAACAATGCAAATCCCTTCCTGCCTGAGGGACTCCTCACCCCAACCCAATCCCCTAGCCCATAGTCTCCTTTCCTTGCTCTCTCAAGCCATTTCAGGCCTGCATGGGAAGGCTGACCTGTTTACCCAGCCTCAATTATATAAGTTATAAACCTTTTCGTATCCTCTTGGTGTGTGTATTGGGTCGTCAGTCTCAACACCAAAACCCAGTTTTGGGTAGGGGTCTGCGCTGCTTCTTCAGGCTGGCGAAAACAGTGTACGTGTTCTAGTTAAAAGACCAAGAGGATGAGACCTGATTAAAAACTGCAAAACCCAACTATCTACCAAGATATTCATGCACAGATGAAGTTTCAAACACCAAGGGAAGCAGACATGTGCAATCACAGTGGGAGACGGCTGCAGACATATTTCAATACTTGGAGGAACGAGCAGGCAGAAGCTCACAAGAAGATTAGCGAATGGACAGTGTGGACACATTTTCTACACTTCAAGCTACAAAAGATACATTTGTTTCTCATGTGTACATAGAATATTTACAAAAATGGGTCAAGTGGTAATTACACGAAGCTTTCCTTTTTGATAAATTGTTGAGCTGTATATATTTATTTTATTCACATGACTGTTTTTGTGCTATTTTCCCCACAATAATTTGCAGGTTCTCTGTCTAGGATTATTAAGAACCTTCCATGGTGTCAGAGACAGAGGCTCTTTCTACCTCATTGTTTCACTATATGTACCTTCCATTTTTAAGGCTGTCCCTGGTCCAAAATGATGGCTAACATTCCTGCCGCCATTGGAAGCACATTCCAAACACAGGACGGAGGAGGAGAGGAGCCTCACAACCTCCTTTTAAAAACACTTTCTAGAATTTTCAAGTACTATTTCTGCTTATATACCACTGGCTAAAACTTACTTTTATATCTAGTACCACAAAAGGCTGGGAATAAAGTCTCTATTTTGGTTGGCCATGTACCCAGCAAAAAATAAAATAAAAATAAAAATTGAGGATTTTATTGCTACACAGGAAAAAATAAAATGATATCCATATATTGAAATAGAGAGAAAAAGATTCACATCATGATCTGATCTGATTTAGTGGGACTTTTCTCCAGCCCCAGCCTATCACCACCACAACAGAAAGACAAACTTTGCTCTCTCAGGTCCTCTTCGCCTATGTTACTTTGGTGTGGTGTGGGGTAGAAATGGATGGGCCAGAGAGGAACAGGCAAGCAAGCAATTATTAAGTGAGCATCCCTACCCAAAACACAGGTTTAATGAACAGGCTGTGGAGGTCTCGCTTTTCAAGTTCAAATGAGAGAATTGCATGGAAACTGAAGTCATTAATAAATACAGCCTCCATTTCATGTAGGATGTCCAAGTCTAAATCAAATGCAACTGCTGAAGGGCCAGATGTTATTCCCATTGCTACATTTCAGTGTTTTCCTGGAAGTGACCTCACCCTGATGGTAATGCCGTTGTCCAACTGTGCATACTATTTATATCTAGAACCCTGGCTCTCAGGTCTAAAATGCACCAAACTAAAAGCAGCTATTGCTTTGAATGCTGAACTTGTCAGAGAATTCAAGCAGAATCCTTGGGCCGTGGTGTGTTAATTTTGATGGCTGTCAAGAAAGCAAGAACTTATGTAACTTGCAAACATGTGAATATATTGTTACGAGGCTCTAATACATAGTGTGGACAACACCTCCACATTAGCCAATATGGAAAATCAAGGTCTTCTCTGTCCCCTTCTATGGAGCAAAAAGATACCTGCAATTAATTATCTCCTACAGATTAAAAAGTATATAATCCCAAATTATGACTCTGACTTTGGTCAGAGCCATAAACTAAGTACCAATCCTTAAAAGAAAAGGAGAGAGAAAGAGACAGAAGGATAATTATACCATTTTGGTTTTATGCATTAATTTCACACAAAAACATTTCTATGATGAAGCAAAAACTATCAGTTATTAACACATTGATAGCTATATACACTTTGAACATTCACATTATAAATGTGAGCTAGAACATTTAGATGGTTCCTATGTTGAATATCAATATGAAGAAAACTAATGTCTAAGACTGATTAAAACAACAGTTAACATTTCTGGGGTGCTTCCTATGGGCCAGGTCCTCTGCTA